>NC_060141.1:403724917-404049462 GCF_021461385.2 Schistocerca piceifrons | reverse complement strand
CATGCTAGCCAACTGCCGCCTGGGGAACTATCGTGGCACGTTGTTGAACGTTACTATTGCAGTTTTACAGAAATTTCGACAGTAACAATTAGGTTCAGAGTAAAAAGGCCCAGATTGTTTTTCATAAGACCAACTGTCATTTCAAGTGTTTGTTGATGGTTCCGACACACTTGAAATGTTCGTTCTAGCCCATCGGAAGGTCAATGAAGAGTGATCACAACATGTTCTATATCCGACATTAACTGCGCAATCACAAACAAAGAGACAATTGTCTGTATACGTTAGAGGTGCCACAAGAAAGAAAAGAAGGAAGATTGGAGTTTAACGTCTCTTCGACTACGACTTACTAGAGTATGAGAATAAGCTGGATATTCCACGGGAAGGAAAGAGGCTGCGTGCTATTCAAAGTGTCCACTCTGGCAGTCGCCTTAATTTCTTTAGGGAAACAATGCAAATCTAAATTTGGATAGCTGAACGTTTAGGGAAACCATGGAAATTTAAATGTGAGTATCTGAACATGAATCTGGTTTTCACGCCATATGAATGTGAGTTTGGTAGTTCAACCATTGAGCTCAGTGATCCCCAAACATTTATGATTCTCGGCGTCCGTAAAACTTAGAATTTTTCCGTAGCGCCTTGCATCTGTCAATACAGCTGAAGAACATATTTGTGTAGTTAGGACAGTTTTAAAACATAGTAATAAATTACGTAATTATTTTTAACTTACAACAATTTTTTGTACACGTTTATCATTAATGTAATTTATGAGTTGTATAAGCATGTTGTTCGCTAAACAACTTCTTAAAATTCGGAATCAAACCCTTTTCACGTTTTTTACTACATCGATCGCTGGAAAACAAGTTCCACACAAATACGACGTTACAAATGGAAGTAATGTTCTTTGAGCAGCGGATATTCATATTTTACTGATATGCAAAAATTATGAAGTTCCATGGTGTTAAATTTTCAGATGAATTCATGTCAATACAATGAAATGCATGTATCGACGGTACCAATGAAGAAACAGTGACGCGAAATGATACCACTGCAAACAAATGAATGAGCTGAAATTGTGATCTGACGAATGAATCGTGACCACTGAAACTACGTGCCGTGCTAGGCACAAAGTTTCACTTGTCACGACAGGTTCCTTTAATCTGATAAATTTTGTTGTCATTGTACCGTCCCAACAATGTTCAGTAAGAGGTTGGCTCTGAGCACTATGGGACTTAACAGCTGTGGTCATCAGTCCCCTAGAACTTAGAACTACTTAAACCTAACTAACCTAAGGACATCACACACATCCATCCCGAGGCAGGATTCGAACCTGCGACCGTAGCAGTCGCGTGTTCAGTAAGATTTTCTTCTTTTAAAGAAGTAAATGCAGATGGGTTATTGACTCTAAATTGGTTCTGGATACTTGAGAATTTGTAGTTACTATATTCCTGGAAGTATTTTTCAGATTATCTCACAAGGACCTACAAAAACGTATTTTATGTGCTATTCTAATCAACTTCATTGGAACTTACAAATTAGTGCCACAATAAATCAATGTTGTGATCGACAACATCTTCATTAATTTTCCATAGCAGTATTTCTTCTCAAAGCGTCTAACATACTCATGATTTTCTTTTTCAAGAAATGTGTACATATCCTCCCGTAATGGGAGTTCACGGAACAATACAAAGAAGGCTGTGACGTCGCTTTTCACGTCACGTCCTACCCTTCATGGATCACATTCTGTAGCCGGTAAGTCCACGTGCAGGGAAGCTAAGAATGTGAATATGACGGGTATTTCCATTACATACATACTCGTTTCTACTTCTATATAGACCAGGACGGATATGGATATTAAATAAATGGATTTTTGTTCGTCACTTCTGGATCCGTTACTACCGCAAAAGGTATATAATACTAGAATACCATGGGTCCCATGCGGATCTTTCACACATTTATACTTTAAAATAATCTAAGAATTTGGAGTAAATGTAATCGTCGGGATATCGGTTGTTATGGGAATGAAGAGAAAGCGTCTTGAAATGAACGGCGTGAAATAATAATCATGAATGTACGATATATCCCTGTATAAACATTTCCACGCATATAACTTTGAACAAAATTTTTTGCAGAGCATTAAAATATCTCGTACAAACGATATTTGACATAATAATTTAATCTTAGTGTACTTTATGTTTTTAATTTTAAAAAATGTTACTTGATTTAGTTAGCGCTGAAATTGGCTATGTACAATTGTCCATGAGTGTAGACGGGATTCGGTAAATATAGTCCTGCTCTTTGAAGTGTTTGTCCTTGCGACTTGTTTGTAACGATCGCGAATGCAATTTTAATAGCCAACTACCGTCTCCATGACAGCTGAAAATACATGCTTGGATCAGATGGTGCTAAGTTTTTCCGTTGTACTACATCTGTTTTCCCGGTGTCAATTAGCTGGGCATTAATTGCAAATTCATTGAGTTTTGCTACAATCATGTGTGTTCCACTGATGAAGCCGTGTTTAGCGTTCGAGTTTCTTCCTAATGAAGTCTAATGGAAGAAGCTGCACTAACGTGTGTATGTTCTTCAGTGTAGTAACAAATGTCGAATCAAAGCCGTTTTTCTCCAGGGCTGTGGAAACTGAGTTCAGTGTTTCTCAAATCTATGAATTCCAGAAACAGAGTTAATTTACACTGATCGTTCCGTTCGTTAATTTAGCTCATAACTGCAAATGTTCCATCGTGCTACATCCATTTAAAGATCCACTTATTTTCCTTTGCTTGGTTAAAATCTAATTTTTAATGTGGTTGCTAAAATTTTTGTGATACCTGGTACTTTACTGAGAGAAGGCTCAGAGATCTAAATTTTTTATGTCTTGGTTGTCTCGTTTAGTGTGAAATAGAATAACGATGACAATGTTGAAGTTTTGAAGATTGGTCTTCTTTAGCAGACTTTCTGTAACTGATTTCACAGAATGTTTTTGTAAAGCTTTGCCGGCCGCAGTGGTCGTGTGGTTCTAGGCGCTACAGTCTGGAGCTTAGCGACCGCTACGGTCGCAGGTTCGAATCCTGCCTTGGGCGTGGATGTGTGTGATGTCCTTAGGTTAGTTAGGTTTAATTAGTTCTAAGTTCTAGGCGACTGATGACCTCAGCAGCTAAGTCGCATAGTGCTCAGAGCCATTTGAACCATTTGTAAAGCTTTTCTTCCTCTTTAAATATTTTTACTGTAACGTCACCATCTCCTAATGTCCTCCCTTTCTACATGCAAGGAATACCTTAATATACTTATTTGTATTACTCTGAATACCTCGTTTTTTTTCATTGTGATTTAGATGTAGCTCTGTCCTCTACTAGCTGAGTACCTGAGTTACCCAGTTATACTCGTATATTTATTCCTATTCTATTAGTCCATCTCCTCCTCTCCTTCTCGCCCAGTCCATCTCCTCCTTTCTTCTTTCAATGTCCCTCTCCTCCTTCTTCTCTCTCTGGCCATCTCCTCCTTTTTTCTTTCTCAGTCCGTCTCTTCCTCCCCCCTCCCCTCTCTGTCCATTCTTCCTCTTCACTTTCTTTGTTCATTTTTTCCTCCCTCTCTCTCTGTCCATCTCCTTCTCTCCCATATCTGTGTCCATATCATCCTTCCCCTCTCTCTTGCTAATCCGTCCTCCTTCTCGCTCTACGTTAACAACCCCACGCCAGTAGGTGGATACTGGTTCAGTATTTCTTTCCAGACAATAATTCATATGTGTACTACTTTGGTTGAAATTGAGCCAGAAGTTTGGAAGGAACATTTTACCTGCGGTTTTGAACATTTATATACTGATCACCCAGAACATTATGACAACCGACCGACTATCGACGCAAATGCATCCAGGCCATCGCAGCGTCACATAGCAAGGGATGACTGCTCTTCAGACACATGCAAGGTGCATGTAGTGTCCGTGAGCTTGCTGTCCTGTAGAATGGCGAAGGCGCGCTATCAATCTGAGTTTGACCGAGGGGAGATTGTGATGGCCCGGAGACTCGGCATGAGCATTTCGGAAACTGCGCGACTTGTTAAGTGTCCGAGGAATGCTGTGATGCGTGCCTTCAACACTTGGCGCAGCCAAGGTGAAACTACGCCCAGACGTCGTGGGGTTGGGCGGCCACTCCTTATCACAGATGTCGGACGTCGCAGGCTGGGCAGACTGGTAAAAAGGACAGGCGGCGCACTGAGCGGAACTAACATCAATCAGACTTCAATGCTGGGCAGAGTAGAAATTCGTCTGAACACACAATGCACCGAACTTTCCTAACGACGGGCCTCCGCAGCCGACGACCCATGCATCTGTCATTGTAAACACGATCGACATCGGCAAGTACGACTGAAATCGGCACTTGGCCATCGGCACTAGACGTTGGCGCAATGACAGAGCGTTGCATGGTCTGATGAATCCCGATACCTTGTTCATCATGCTGATGGGATGGCGTGAATACTTCGTCTTCCAAGGGATCAGCTCCTTGACACCTGTACTACGGGTCTACGTCTACATCTACATGGGTACTCTGAGAACCCCACTTAAATGTCTCGCAGAAGGTTCCTCGAACCACCTTCACAATAATTCTCTATTATTCCAATCTCTCATAGCGCGCGGAAAGAGCGAACAGCTATATCTTTCCGTACGAGCTTTGATTTCCCTTATTTTATCACGGTGATCGTTTCTCCCTATGTAGGTCGACGTCAAGAAAATTTTTCCCATTCTGATGAGAAAGTTGATGATTGGAATTTCGTGAGAAAATTCCTCCGCAATGAAAAACGCCTTTATTTTAATGATATACCTGCCAAATCCTGTATCATTTCAGTGACATTCTCTCCCATATTTCGCTATAATACAAGACGTGCTGCTCGTCTTTGAACTTTTTCGATGTACTCCGTCAGTCCTATCTGGTAAGGATCCCACACCGCGCAGCAGTATTCTAAAAGAGGACGGACAAGCGTAGTGTAGGCAGTCTCCTCAGTAGATCTGTTACATCTTCTAAGTGTCCTGCCAATAAATGGAAGTGTTTGGTTAGCCTTCCCCACAACATTTTCTGCGTGTTCATTCCAATTTATGTTGTTCGTAATTGTAGCTCCTAGATATTTAGTTCAATTTACGGCCTTTACATTTGAATGATTTATCGTGTAACCGAAGTTTAACGGATTCCTTTTAGCACTCATGTGGATGACCTCACACTTTTCGTTATTAAAAGTCAATTGCCAATTTTCGCGCCATATAGGTATCTTTCTTAAATCGTTTTGCAATTTGTTTTGATCTTCTGATGACGTTACTAGTCGATAAACGACAGCGTAATCTTCAAACACTGAGACGGCTGCCCAGATTGTCTCCCAAATCGTTTATATAGACAAGGAACAGCAATGGGCCTATGACATTACCTTGGGGAACTCCAGAAATCGCTTCTGTTTTACTTGATGACTTTCCGTAAGTTACTACGAAATGTGAACGCTCTGACAGGAAATCACGAATCCATTCAAGTAACTGAAAGGATATTCCGTAGGCACGTAATTTCACTACAAGCCGCTTGTGTGGTACAGTGTCAAAAGCCTTCCGGAAATCCAGAAAAACGGAATCAGTTTGAAATCCCTTATCGATGGCACTCAACACGAGGTGCGAGTAAAGAGCTAGTTGTGTTTCGCAAGAACGATGTTTTCTAAATCTGTGTTGACTGTGTGTCAGCAGACTGTTTTCTTCGACGTAATTCATAATGTTCGAACACGATATATGTTCCAAAATCCTGATGCCTATTGTCATTAATGATATAGGCCTATAATTTAGCGGATTACTCCTACTACCTTTCTTAAATATTGGTGTGACATGTGCAATTTTCCAGTCTTTGGGTATGGTTCTTTTGTTGAGCGATTCTTAAGTATGGAGATATTGCATCAACATACCCTGAGAGGAACCAAACTGGTATACGGTTTGGACCAGAAGACTTACTTTTATTAAGTGATTTAAGTTGCTTCACTACTCCTAGGATAACTGCTTCTATGTTACTCATGTTGGCAGCTGTTCTTGATTCAAATCCAGGAATATTTACTTCTTATTTTGTGAAGGCATTTCGGATGGCTGTGTTTAGAGACTCTGCTTTGACAGCACTGTCTTCTCGCACTGAAGTCCGCGCTAAATTTCGAGCTTCTGTAAAAGATCGACAGAGTTGGAGATTTAGCGTGTGTTTAAATTTGGTATGATTTTTCGTTGTTTCTGCGACAGTATTCCGACCTGTTTTGTGTACCAAGGTGAATCAGCTCTTTCGTTGTTAATTTATTTGGTTTAAATCTGTCAACTGCTGCTGATACTATTTCTTTGAATTCAAACCACATCTGGTATACTCTTACAGTGTTAATTTGAAAGGAGTGGAGATTGTCTCTCAGGAAGGCGTCAAGTGAATTTTTATCTACTTTTTTGAATAGGTATATTTTTCGCTTATTTCTGTAGGATTTGGGGGCTACAATATACAATCTTGCTAGGACAACGGTTTGTTCACTAATCCCCGGATCGGTTTTGATGCTCGTTACTAACTCAGAATTACACTCCTGGAAATTGAAATAAGAACACCGTGAATTCATTGTCCCAAGAAGGGGAAACTTTATTGACACATTCCTGGCGTCAGATACATCACATGATCACACTGACAGAACCACAGGCATATAGACACAGGCAACAGAGCATGCACAATGTCGGCACTAGTACAGTGTATATCCACCTTTCGCAGCAATGCAGGCTGCTATTCTCCCATGGAGACGATCGTAGAGATGCTGTATGTAGTCCTGTGGAACGGCTTGCCATGCCATTTCCACCTGGCGCCTCAGTTGGACCAGCGTTCGTGCTGGACGTGCAGACCGCGTGAGACGACGCTTCATCCAGTCCCAAACATGCTCAATGGGGGACAGATCCGGAAAACTTGCTGGCCAGGGTATTTGACTTACACCTTCTAGAGCACGTTGGGTGGCACTGGATACATGCGGACGTGCATTGTCCTGTTGGAACAGCAAGTTCCCTTGCCGGTCTAGGAATGGTAGAACGATGGGTTCGATGACGGTTTGGATGTACCGTGCACTATTCAGTGTCCCCTCGACGATCACCAGTGGTGTACGGCCAGTGTAGGAGATCGCTCCCCACACCATGATGCCGGGTGTTGGCCCTGTGTGCCTCGGTCGTATGCAGTCCTGATTGTGGCGCTCACCTGCACGGCGCCAAACACGCATACGACCATCATTGGCACCAAGGCAGAAGCGACTCTCATCGCTGAAGACGACACGTCTCCATTCGTCCCTCCATTCACGCCTGTCGCGACACCACTGGAGGCGGGCTGCACGATGTTGGGGCGTGAGCGGAAGACGGCCTAACGGTGTGCGGGACCGTAGCCCAGCTTCATGGAGACGGTTGCGAATGGTCCTCGCCGATATCCCAGGAGCAACAGTGTCCCTAATTTGCTGGGAAGTGGCGGTGCGGTCCCCTACGGCACTGCGTAGGATCCTACGGTCTTGGCGTGCATCCGTGCGTCGCTGCGGTCCGGTCCCAGGTCGACGGGCACGTGCACCTTCCGCCGACCACTGGCGACAACATCGATGTACTGTGGAGACCTCACGCCCCACGTGTTGAGCAATTCGGCGGTACGTCCACCCGGCCTCCCGCATGCCCACTATACGCCCTCGCTCAAAGTCCGTCAACTGCACATACGGTTCACGTCCACGCTGTTGCGGCATGCTACCAGTGTTAAAGACTGCGATGGAGCTCCGTATGCCACGGAAAACTGGCTGACACTGACGGCGGCGGTGCACAAATGCTGCGCAGCTAGCGCCATTCGACGGCCAACACCTCGGTTCCTGGTGTGTCCGCTGTGCCGTGCGTGTGATCATTGCTTGTACAGCCCTCTCGCAGTGTCCGGAGCAAGTATGGTGGGTCTGACATACCGGTGTCAATGTGTTCTTTTTTCCATTTCCAGGAGTGTATTTGTTGCTAAGAGGTCAAGTGTGTTTTCACAAGCGTTTACAATTCGCGTGGGCTCATGAACTAACTGCTCGAAATAATTTTCAGAGGGTGCATTTTGCACAATTTCGGATGATGTTTCATGCGTACCTCCCTAATTAAACATGTATTTTCGCCAATATATCGAGGGTAAATTAAAGTCACCACCAACTACAATTGTGTGAGTCGGATACGTGTTTGAAATCAAACTCTCAAGTTTTCTTTGAACCTTTCAGCATTTGTATCATCTGAACTGGGAGGTGGTGAAAGGATCCAATTACTATTTTATTCCGGTTGCCAACAATGACCTATGCCCATACTAACCTACATCAACTATCTACTTCAATCTCGTGACAAGATAAATACTTCTAACAGCAAAAAACACGCCACCGCAAACTGTGACTAGCCTATCATTTCGGAACACCGTTAGGTTCTTCGTCAAAATTTAGGCTGAGCTTATCTCCGGCTTTAGCCAGCTTTCAGTGGCTATAACGATTTGAGCGTCAGTGCTTTCTATTAGCGCTTGGAGCTCTGGTACTTTCCCAACACATCTACGACAATGTACAAATGTTATACCGATGGTTTCTGTATCTAAGTACTTTCTGTGTTCGGCCTGCACCCTTTGTGACTGAAGCCCTTTTTGTGTTTTCTGGAGACCCTCTAAGATAAAAAAACCATCGAGTCCATGCCGCACAGCCCCTGCTATCCGTGTAGCAGCCTCCCGCGTGTAGTGGACTCCTGATCTATTCAGCGGGATCCGAAACCCACCCACACTTCGGCGCAAGTCGAGGAATCTGCAGCCTACACGGTCGCAGAACCGACTCTCTGATTCCGACCATCCAATCGGCTCTGTACCAGAGGTTCGCAATCGGTCCTGTCGATTATGCTGCTCTGCTTTCATATTGGAGACAATCTGGAGGCGGCTCCGTTACGCTCTGGGGAACATCGGTCCAGAGAAACTCGTGCAAGGCACCATGACGACCAAGGAGTATCGTACAGTGGTTGCAGACCGCGTACGATGTTTGCAGACCTCGTACACCCCTTCATGGCGGTTTTCAACAAAATAATACGCCATGTGACAGTGCCAGGAGTGTTATGGAGTGGTTAGAGGAACACAGTGGCGAGTCACAATTGATGTACTGGCTCCCCAACCCGATTGAATACATCTGGGATGTGATTGAACGTGGCGTCATCACCCCCCCCCCCCTCCCCCCCCCTCTTCCCGGAATTTATGTGAATTAGGTGACTTGAGTGTGCAGATGTGGTGAACACTTCCTCCAGCGAGGCTACCAAGTCGTCGTTGCCTTCATGCCATGACGCGTCGCTGCTGTCATCCGTGACAACGGTGCACATACCGGCTATCACGTATGTGGTCATAATGTTCTAGCTGATCAGTGTATGTCCCTTATATGTTACTCATATTTAACACAGTTCAGACATATTTGTATACATATTTCACCTGCATCTCTAGCGAATTTCGCTCTGCAGTTTCGTTTTGAAGCAGCTGATTACTTATGATGTCATATCTCCTGAACCGTGTGTCATACTGTGGCCGCGCGGTTAGAGGCGCAATGTCAGTGCTTGCGCGGCCCCTCCCGCCGAGAGTTCGAATCCCCCCTCAGGCACGGGTGTGTGTGTTGTTCTTAGCATAAGTTAGTTTAACTAGTGTGTAAGTCTAGGGACCCTTCGGAATTCACACACATTTGAACATTTTTTGTGTGTCGTACAACCATATAATTTTGCGCGTAAATCCAATTGTATATGGAGACGTCGTGAATGTGGGGCAGTTTTTCTCGCATGTCAGTGTTTATGACGTAATATCTCCCGAAGTATGTCTCACACAATGATAAATTTTTGCAGATACAGTCAGTGAATGCCGTCTGAGACATGTGTATCATATAGAATTGTTAGACAAGAGATAATAAATTGAAGGGTCATGTCTTATTCGGCAGTTTTATTTCACGAACAGCGAAAATGTGGTCTATGACAAACAGTTTTCCTTTCATCGTTTTGTGGGGGGATGTGAGCGAGAAAATGTATAGTAAAGGTTTGAAATTGTGAGTAA
Organism: Schistocerca piceifrons; assembly: GCF_021461385.2. Classification (NCBI taxonomy): domain Eukaryota; kingdom Metazoa; phylum Arthropoda; class Insecta; order Orthoptera; family Acrididae; genus Schistocerca; species Schistocerca piceifrons. The sequence continues at coordinate 404,039,401 of NC_060141.1, read as the reverse complement.
AGTTTATTGCAAGTAATTAAGTGCTCTCAATCACAAATGTTGGGCGAATATAGTCTATTTCCGCACCGTGAGTTACGATTCTTTTTCATCCCCGTCCCTCTAAGAGACAGGTGTTTCTTACCCTCACAGTGGGTCTTTTCAGACAGTAAATGATACGTGTACCAAGTTTGGATGAAATCCGTCCAGTGATGTAGAAGGAGATGCGGAGCATACATACATAATATACACTTTTATAAAGTGTTTGAATTAATTGCTTGGGTGCTGTGGAAAAGGTTTTCCTCTTTTCATCTTTCTTTGAAACGTGTCTTCAATTTCAGAATTTTTCTATTTAAATGGTTTTACCGCTGTTTGATGTCAACTGTCCAGTAATTAAGCTTAACGGTTTTCTACAACCCTTGTGACACCTTGTTCAAGAAATATTGTCTCATTTCTTGATCATACTTTACATCTGTATATCATCGTCATTTATGTTGATAATATCGGAAATTTCTGAGAGAGATCAAAATCTATTGTCTGATCTTATGTGAGCAATATGCCAGATCATATATCTGCATAGGTAACGTGTGACATACCACACAAGGTCATTAGATTTTTTCAGTTTGTGCCTTCTCAGATTTAAAAGTCTTTTAAGCTTTCGTTCTGTTATCTTAATTCTTTGCTGGCGCATATGGCAGTCGGTGCATTAAATTTGGTGAGAGTCTTAATGTGATGGGTTTATTAAGCGCGTCTAAGTAAATCAGAGGTCTTAAATCCTATTGCGCTGTGACTGATATGACACCTCACATGACCTTTACTGCTGTATCAGACTAATTACTTCATACTGTATTAAGATCGCGTCTAGAGGATTAGTGAATCTACGTTGCAGTTAATACGCAGTGCGTAAGTATTTCGAATGGGTCTCTAAGCTATAGGTATTGTGTACGATTAATGTACTTTACGGAAGAAATACCACAGCTTAGGCAACACCTTCAAACATTTTCCCAGTCGTTGTGTCATTTCTTTGTTTACACAACATGTAACAAGATACTTCTTGGCAGATTAAAACTGTGTGCCGGACCGAGACTCGAACTCGGGACCTTTGCCTTTCGCTCTAACAACTGAGCTACCCTACTACGACTCACACCCCGTCCTCACACCTTTACTTCTGCCAGTACCTCGACTCCTACCTTCTAAACTTTACAGAAGCTCTCCTGCGAACCTTGCAGGACTAGCACTCCTGAAAGAAAGGATATTGCGGAGACATGACAGCCACAGCGTTGGGGATGTTTCCAGAATGAGATTTCCACTCTGCAGCGGAGTGTGCGCTGATAGGAAACTGCCACGAAGTTTCATATCAACGCACACTCCGCTGCAGAGTGGAAAGCTCATTCTGTAACCAGATATCTTTATTCACTGCAAACGCATAGACATTCTGTCTTTCAAAAGCTATCTGCCGTTACAGTGACCCTCTTATTTGCATTCTTTGTCAAACTATTCGTGATAGCTTCAGATGAAAATTTGAAAGAGAAAGTTCTTAATCAAACAAATAAAATGTTAAAACTATCAAAAACTGAAATAATAACTAATTAAACGTTAAAATGGGCAATACACATTACTAGAAATGAAATAATGTATTTTATTTCAGTTTCTCTGCCTGCTGTCTACCCTTTGTTGTGTGAGTAGGTATAAGCGAGTACGGGTGCGAAGACGTTGCATTAGAAACTACATTTTATAAATTTCTTTGTTTTTTTTTCTGTTTCGTGTGCAAAGCACTAGCGACGCAACACGCCGACGGCAGCAACTTCCTGCAGCAGCCATGGACGCTGAGCCGGCCACCGCTACAGCTTAGGCTGCACTCACGGTGTCAACGATATCGGTAGATCCCACCGACGACCGACATCGGCCGAACGCAACTTATCTTTTCAAAAAACTACGCCACTAATTGCGCGATTACAATGTAGACGATTTCATCGCCTGAACGTACAGATTTCGGACGACAGTCGGTGAAATTCAAATCAGTTTGTTTTTTTCGGCCATATCTACCGACACAACACGAAATATCGACTGTGAGAAATTGATAAGTTTAGTCAAAGAAGGAGTTTGTGGCATCCTGAGGATGAAAACGTCGTAATCGGAATATAATTCGGAATAGCAGGGTTATTGGAAACCATAAATAGGCAAAATCTTTATCACAAATTTTAGTTGTAAATTATAAGTTCAAAAAATAATTTGTTCAAGTGAGAAGGATGACGCCTCTTATGATTAAAATTACTGTAATGTACTTTTTTTTGACTGTGATAGGTGGACGTTAGCTGTCTATAGGTTATTATTACTGCTTACCCACGTTTTGATGTCAGTGGGGTGTTGATTCTGTTTCTGGTAAGTTTTTGACGCTATTTGATGTCAGCTGTCCTGTAATTAAACTTTACGTTTTTCTACAACCCTTGTGACATCCTGTTTATGAAATATTCTCTCATTTCTTGACAGTACTTAACATTTGTGTATTATCGTCATTTACATTGCTGGTGTGATGTATCTACTTCTCTGTGCTTTAAGTGTTCAGGGTACCCTATTTTAAACTTTATTTTATCTTTCACACGTATGCTGAATGACAGTCATTGAAGGTTAATTGACGTATGTCTGCACAATTTCAGGTAAATTCATCAAAAGAGAGAGTTTGTAATCTTTCTTTTCAAGGTCACCACGAATCATCTCGAGTATGTTAAAGCCGAAGACCTATGTGTGAAACACATTCTTATTATTATTATTAATTTTTTTGTCATCAGTCTACTGACTGGTTTGATGCGGCCCGCCACGAATTCCTTTCCTGTGCTAACCTCTTCATCTCAGAGTAGCACAGAGTAACCGGTATTTGATATTAGTAGACTTGTCTTGGCCAGAAATGCCTTTTTTGCCATAGCGAGTCTGCTTTTGATGTCCTCCTTGCTCCGTCCGTCATTGGTTATTTTACTGCCTAGGTAGCAGAATTCCTTAACTTCATTGACTTCGTGACCATCAATCCTGATGTTAAGTTTCTCGGTGTTCTCATTTCTACTACTTCTCATTACCTTCGTCTTTCTCCGATTTACTCTCAAACCATACTGTGTACTCATTAGACTGTTCATTCCGTTCAGCAGATCATTTAATTCTTCTTCACTTTCACTCAGGATAGCAATGTCATCAGCGAATCGTATCATTGATATCCTTTCACCTTGTATTTTAATTCCTCTCCTGAACCTTTCTTTTATTTCCATCATTGCTTCCTCGATGTACAGATTGAAGAGTAGGGGCGAAAGGCTACAGCCTTGCCTTACACCCTTCTTAATACGAGCACTTCGTTCTTGATCGTCCACTCTTATTATTCCCTCTTGGTTGTTGTACATATTGTATATGACTCGTCTCTCCCTATAGCTTACCCCTACTTCAGAATTGCCTCTCTCGTCCCTTTACTTTTCCTAAAGCCAAACTGATCGTCACCTAGCGCATTCTCAATTTTCTTTTCCATTCTTCTGTATATTATTCTTGTAATCAGCTTCGATGCATGAGCTGTTAAGCTGATTGTGCGATAATTCTCGCACTTGTCAGCTCTTGCCGTCTTCGGAATTGCGTGGATGATGCTTTTCCGAAAGTCAGATGGTATATCGCCAAACTCATATATTCTACACACCAACGTGAATAGTTGTTTTGTTGCCACTTCCCCCAAGGATTTTAGAAATTCTGATGGAATGTTATCTATCCCTTCTGCCTTATTTGACCGTAAGTCCTCCAAAGCTCTTTTAAATTCCGATTCTAATACTGGATCCCCTATCTCTTCTAAATTGACTCCTGTTTCTTCTTCTATCACATCAGACAAATCTTCACCCTCATAGAGGCTTTCAATGTATTCTTTCCACCTATCTCCTCTCTCCTGTGCATTTAATAGTGGAATTCCCGTTGCACTCTTAATGTTACCACCGTTGCTTTTAATGTCACCAAAGGTTGTTTTGACTTTCCTGTATGCTGAGTCTGTCCTTCCGACAATCATATCTTTTTCGATGTCTTCACATTTTTCCTGCAGCCATTTCGTCTTAGCTTCCCTGCGCTTCATATTTATTTCATTCCTCAGCGACTTGTATTTCTGTATTCCTGATTTTCCCGGAACATGTTTGTACTTTCTCCTTTCATGAATCAACTGAAGTATTTCTTCTGTTACCCATGGATTCTTCGCAGCTACCTTCTTTGTACCTATGTTTTCCTTCCCAACTTCTGTGATGGCCCTTTTTAGAGATGTCCATTCCTCTTCAACTGTACTGCCTACTGCGCTATTCCTTATTGCTGTATCTATAGCGTTAGAGAACTTCAAACGTATCTCGTCATTCCTTAGTACTTCCGTATCCCACTTTGCGTATTGATTCTTCCTGACTAATGTCTTGAACTTCAGCCTACTCTTCATCACTACTATATTGTGATCAGAGTCTATATCTGCTCCTGGGTACGCCTTACAATCCAGTATCTGATTTCGGAATCTCTGTCTGACCATGATGTAATCTAATTGAAATCTTCCCGTACCTCCCGGCCTTTTCCAAGTAAACCTCCGCCTCTTGTGATTCTTGAACAGGGTATTACTAGCTGAAACTGGTTACAGAACTCAATAAGTCTTTCTCCTCTTTCATTCCTTGTCCCAAGCCCATATTCTCCTGTAACCTTTTCTTCTACTCCTTCCCCTACAACTGCAGTCCAGTCGCCCATGAATATTAGATTTTCGTCCCCCTTTACATACTGCATTACCCTTTCAATATCCTCATACACTTTCTCTATCTGTTCATCTTCAGCTTGCGACGTCGGCATGTATATTTGAACTATCGTTGTCGGTGTTGGTCTGCTGTCGATTCTGATTAGAACAACCCGGTCTCTAAACTGTTCACAGTAACACACCCTCTGCCCTACCTTCCCATTCATAACGAATCCTACACCTGTTTAACCATTTTCTGATGCTGTTGATATTACCCGATACTCATCTGACCAGAAATCCTTGTCTTCCTTCGACTTCACTTCACTGACCCCTACTATATCTAGTTTGAGCCTTTGCATTTCCCTTTTCAGATTTTCTAGTTTCCCTACCAAGTTCAAGCTTCTGACATTCCACGCCCCGACTCGTAGAACGTTATCCTTTGGTTGATTATTCAATCTGATTCTCATGGTAACATCCCCCTTGGCAGTCCCCTCCCGGAGATCCGAATGGGGGACTATTCCGGAATCTTTTGCCAATGGAGAGATCATCATGACACTTCTTCAATTATAGGCCACATGTCCTGTGGATACACGTTACGTGTCCTTAATGCAGTTGTTTCCATTGCGTTCTGCATCCTCATGTCGTTGATCATTTGCTGATTCTTCCGCCTTGAGGGGCATTTTCCCACCCCTAGGACAAGAGAGTGCCCTGAACCTCTATCTGCTCCTCCGTCCTGATTGACAAGGCCGTTGGCAGAATGAGGCTGACTTCTTATGCCGGAAGTCTTCGGCCGCCAATGCTGATTATTTATCAAAATTTAGGCAGTGGCGGGATCGAACCTGGAACCGAAGACGTTTTGATTGTGAATCAAAGACGCTAGCCCTAGACCACGGGTACGAAAGCAAATCTCGAGTAGTTGTAGTCGTGTGATTCGAGCTCTATTACAAAATATACTCACATTAAAGATGCAGTTCTGGCTCAAGTAAAACTACAAGGGGCACTTCGATATTAGATATCTGGAGATCACATCTTTCCAATATTTAGGTCTATACCTCGTTCTGAAAAGTACAATTTCAAAGTTTGTGTGTGATATGTTGGATGTTATTTACGATGCCCTAAAGACTAGTTTAAAACCTGATTTTTCAGTCTTGCACAGCAAATACAACGAAATATCAAACCTTGTTACTTACTTTCTCAAATCTTCTGGACAAGTGTTTAAAGAGTGTTGAAGTTTCCAGTACTAGAATCTGATTTTATGAATATATTGCTAGTATTTCATTAATTTTCACCATTTTTAGAATAAAGTGAGCTGCTTTGGAATCACAAATCGCCCTTTCATTAATTAGAAATTACTTGCTTATTCTCTCACACAAATTTTATCTGTGTGTCATGTAGATAGCCCATATCTTTATACACCAAAATCGTACATCCTGTCACTCTAGCATGGCAAACAGGGATACTTAATGTGGTGTATCATTGGAACTACATATTTTCGCAATACATACCCATAAAACATATGAAAAATGCCAATTAAGGCATGTTTGCTTCTAAGGTGGCGGCCTCTTCCGAAGCTAATGAGTGGTGAGAGAAGAAAAGTGGCGTGAGAAAGCGTTTTTAACTTTTGTGGCATGATGTTTTTCGTTTCATCTTATACATGTGTAAAACTTTGGAATTCCAGTATTTGAGGACAGAATACACAGTATTCGCCACGTTCTTTTCAAGATACATGTAGCTCATTTACAAGCATTCAACATCTTTTCAACAGCAAACGCTGCATTTTAACACTCGTTTGCAAGCACTCGTTGTGGCATCCATTCTACCCTTGGAGGTTAAAAATCTAAATACAATAGATTCTGGTCCAACCTAACCTCCTTGAGCCCACTAAAAACTTGACAAAGGAGATCAGATGCAGCGTGAGAAATCTGTCGGCCGATACCATCGGGCGACGTCTAGCGATGACGTCTGGTGACCGCTTTCGGTGCCACTGTGAATGCAGGTTTACGCGACAAGCAGCGATCGCAGGATGATTCCGCCGTTCAGTTTACAGACCTCTAACTTCACAGTGAATGAGAATAATACGTTGTAATTTTAAAAAATGAAAAGGAAATATGTATCTGCAGTGCAACAGTTATATCTGGGTCGTCACAAAGAATAACGCATTGAAATTACGTGTCATTGCATATAATAATTGTACTTTCAACGCGAATAAATGCGGGGTGCGAGAGTAATGAGACTGATTTTCTTCGGAAGATGTGGCAACCCTGCAGGCGTGCGTAGGCACAATATCTTTGACCTTGGTCTATAAGCTGTTTCTAGTCCAAGCGGCACATCGATACAACTGCTCAGTCGTGAGATGAGCTGCAATAAGTTAACATGTGTTTGTGACTCTCGTCACAGAAATGGAACCACATAATATTGCGCAATGGTATGTCATTTATTTTTGTGTTAAATTGAGTGAAAACCTGACGACAACATACGGTAAGCTTCAAAAGGCTTTTGGAGAGGAGGTTATGTCAAGAGCTCAAGTTCTTCGTTGGCATAAAATGTTTAGTGAAGGCAGAACGAATGTAGAAGATGAAGACCGCAGTGGACGATCGTCAACCTCACGGACGGATGTGAACTTGGCCAGGGCGCGTGAACTCGTACGATCTGATCGAAGATTATCCGTGAAAATGATTGTAGAAGAACTGAACATCAATCGAGAAACGGTTCGTCTAATAATAACGAAGATCTGCATCACGATAATGCACCATCCCAAACGGCTCTGTCAGTACAGCAATTTTTAACCTCAAAACAAATTTCAGTACTACCACAGCCATCTTATTCACCAGATATCGCTCCGCGCGACTTTTTTCTATTTCCAAGAGTCGAAATGGCTGTCAAGGGACATCATTTTCAAACAACACAAGATGTCCAAAAAGCTTTGACGAGGGTCTTGGAGGATATTACAGAAGATGAGTTCCAGGAATGTTATCATCAATGGCAGAAGCGCTGGAAAAAGTGTGTGCAATCAGAAGGGAACTACTTTGAAGGAGACAACACTAAACTTGACTAAAACGGTAAGCAACTTTCTTTTCACATCAATCTCATTACTTTATTATCGCACCTCGTATATTGCATTGAGAACATTTTGGTGCAATAATAATTCGTCTTACGAAAATCAAGTATAGTATCTCCTGAAAGTGATTTTCTTCCGAGGCACTACATGGTTAAAGGAAATATTAAAGGAAAAAGAGTGGGAGAGAGAGCACAGAACGGGTAAAAATAAGCACATCTCTTCTCAGTTTACAGAAAAGTGCTGTCATTTCGATTGCTAATATCCACTGGTCTCTACTGCTATTTCAACTGTACGCTGAGGTGACAAAAATCGGCAGATACCTCTTAATATCGTGTCGGACATCCTTTTTCCCTGCGTAGTACGGCAGCTCGACGTGGCATGGACTCAACAAGTCGAACAAGTCGTTGAAAGTCCCCTGCTGAAATACTGAGCTATGCTTCCTCCATAGTCATCCATAACTGCGACAGTGCTGCGGGGCTGGATTTTATGCACGAACTGACCTCTTGATTAAGTCTCATAATAGTGCGATGGGATTCATTTCGGGTGATCTGTGTGGACAAATCAATTGCTCTAATTTTCCCGTATGTTCTTCAAACCAATCGCCAAGAATTGTGCCCTGTCGCACCGTTAGCCCAAAAAAAAAAAAAAAAAAAAAAAAAGAAAAGAAAAGAAAATACATCCTTGTTTACTGCAAATGGTTTTCCAGAAGTCGAACGTAATCATTTCCAGTCAATGATCGATTTAGTTGGACCACATAACCCAGTCTATTCCATGTAAACACAGCCCACACCAATATGGAGGTACCACCAGCTTGCACAGTGACTTGTTGACAACCAGGGTCCATTGGTTCGTTGGGTCGGCGCCTCACTCGACCCGTACCATCTACACAAACGCCGCTGCTCTCGGTCGTTAAGTAAAGGCCGTCGGTCACAGCGTTGTCTGTGGTGAGAGGCAATGCCTGAAATTCGATATTCTTGCCATATCTTGACACTGTGGACCGCGGAATTTTGAATTCCCTTACGACTGCCGTAATGGAATGCTCCATGCGTCTAGCTCCAACCAACATTCTGCGTTCGAAGTATGTTAAATGCCCTCGTGCGGCCATAATCACGTCGAAACCTTTTCACATGGATCACCAGAGTACAAATGACAACTACACCACTGCACTGCCATTTTATACCTTGTGTATGTGATACTTCCGACGTCATTATACAGGGTGGTCCATTGATAGTGACCGGGCCAAATATCTCACGAAATAAGCGTCAAACGAAAGAACTACAAAGAACAAAAATTGTCTAGTATGAAGGGGGAAACCAGATGGCGCTATGGTTGGCCCGATAGATGGCACTGCCATAGGTCAAACGGATATGAACTGCGTTTTTTAAAATAGGAACCCCTATTTTTTATTACATATTCGTGTACTACGTAAAGAAATATGAATGTTTTAGTTGGACCACTTTTTTCGTTTTGTGATAGATGGCGCTGTAATAGTCACAAACGTATAAGTACGTGGTATCACGTAACATTCCGCCAGTGCGGACGGTATTTGCTTCGTGATACATATCCGTGTTAAAATGGACCGTTTACCAATTGCGGAAAAGGTCGATATCGTGTTGATGTATGGCAATTGTGATCAAGATGCCCAACGGGCGTGTGGTATGTATGCTGCTCGGTATCCTGAACGACATCATCCAAGTGTCCGGACCGTTCGCCGGATAGTTACGTTATTTAAGCAAACAGGAAGTGTTCAGCCACATGTGAAACGTCAACCAAGACCTGCAACAAATGATGATGACGAAGTAGGTGTTTTAGCTGCTGTCGCGGCTAATCCGCACATCAGTTGCGGACAAATTGCGCGAGAATCGGGAATCTCAAAAACGACGGTGTTGAGAATGCTACATTAACATCGATTGCACCCGTACCATATTTCTATGGACCACGAATTGCATGGCGACGACTTTGAACATCGTGTACAGTTCTGCCACTGGGCACAATAGAAATTACTGGACGATGACAGATTTTTTGCACGCGTTCTATTTAGCGACGAAGCATCATTCAGCAACAGCGGTAACGTAAACCGGCATAAAATTCACTATTGGGCAACGGAAAATCCACGATGTCTGTGACAAGGGGAACATCGGCGACCTTGGCGGGTTAATGTATGGTGCGGCATTATGGGAGGAAGGATAATTGGCCCCCATTTTATCGATGGCAATCTAAATGGTGCAATGTGTGCTGATTTCCTACGTAATGTTCTACCTATGTTACTACAAGATTTTTCACTGCATGACAGAATGGCGATATACTTCCAACATCATGGATGTCCGGCACATAGCTCGCGTGCGGTTGAAGTGGTATTGAATAGCGTATTTCATGACAGGTGGATTAGTCGTCAAAGCACCATACCATGGCCCGCACGTTCACCGGTTCTGATGTCCCCGGATTTCTTTCTGTGGGGAAAGTTGAAGGATGTTTGCTATCGTGATCCACCGATAACGCCTGACAACATGCGTCAGTGCATTGTCATTGCATGTGCGAACATTACGGAAGGCGAACTACTCGCTGTTGAGAGGAATGTCGTTACACGTATTGCCAAATGCATTGAGGTTGACGGACATCATTTTGAGCATTTATTGCATTAATGTGGTATTTACAAGTAATCACGCTGTAACAGCATACGTTCTCAGAAATGATAAGTTCACAAAGTTACATGTATCACATTCGAACAACCGAAATAAAATGTTCAAACGTACCTACGTTCTGTATTTTAATTTAAAAAACCTACCTGTTACCAACTGTTCGTCTAAAATTGTGAGCCATATGTTTGTGACTATTATAGCGCCATCTGTCACAAAGCGAAAAAAGTGGTCCAACGAAAACATTCATATTTCTTTACGTGCTACACGAATATGTAATAAAAAATGGGGGTTGCTACTTAAAAAAACGCAGCTGATATCCGTTTGACCTACAGCAGCGCCATCTAGCTGGCCAACCGTAGCGCCACCTGGTTTCCCCCTTCAAGCTCGACAAGTTTCGTTATTTGTAGATTTTTCGTTTGACGCTTATTTCGTGAGATATTTGGCCCGGTCACGATCAGTGGACCACCCTGTAGCCGGCCGCGGTGGTCGTGCGGTTCTGGCGCTGCAGTCCGGAACCGCGGGACTGCTACGGTCGCAGGTTCGAATCCTGCCTCGGGCATGGGTGTGTGTGATGTCTTTAGGTTGGTTAGGTTTAAGTAGTTCTAAGTTCTAGAGGCCTTATGACCTAAGATGTTGAGTCCCATAGTGCTCAGAGTCATTTGAACCATTTTTTTAACCACCCTGTACATGCATATCGCTGTCCCGTGACTTGTCACCTCACTGTATTTTGGCTATCGAGCCAATGATTTACGTAATGCATGCTACTATCGAACTTTCTGTGAAGAAGATTCTAAGGAAACTGTTAAAAAGTGCAAGAACGTAACACTGTAGCATGTGTTCATGAATTCCATCTGGTAGCTTCAGACTTTCTTAGAAGGAAGAAGATTATAGGTTACATTTACAGATTTTTGTAAGGTCATTTGAAGCTCACCTACGCGTGCCTTTCCGATACCTGTCCGAAAGGCGGAAGGAGATTTAACACTGAAATACGTAACTCTGACGAAATTTCTGTGCTTGCAAACATCTAATATACTACGTAATTCACGTCTCCGTCGCTGTTCCCCGGTGCGCCTCAGTCGAGGACTACGAAATCGGCTGCCATGTATTGCTGCTGACCTCAGTCAGAGAGGTCTATAATAAAACGAACGCGATTTACGTAAGTTTATTACGGTGGTTACCTCATGACCGCACCAAAGTACTGCCTGGAGAAACCGCCGGGTCAGCTAATCACCTGGTTCCAGTGACATGTCGGCTGCCCTTGTTTCCTGACGAATCACAGTAAAACCATCTATTTCAGTGACACGTGCGCACTCTGACTTAGTCATCAGTTCTACGAGAGCCGAGTCCACTTTGTCAGCGTAGACGCTTCACGTAATGCTCCGTCACCGAAGTCGACCATTGCACGATTCTTTGAGTAAGGCCAGAGCGGCATTGCATAACACGACTCGCCTCAATGCAGGCGCTTGTAACTGTCTCAACTATTTGTCTGTTTTGTTTCGGTCTTCGGTGAACTAGTTACGTTGTCGCCGCTGTGTAGCAACTCTCTGTCTTAACCCCTCGTATTCTATATCTATTCAATATTGCGTACAGTTCAATCGATGTAAATCCGTGCGCAATCACAAGGTATTTTATCCCTGACGTACTGAAGCCTTTATCATCTTTCATAGCCGTCATGAGTTGTTGACTTTTTAATACTCCGTGGCTTTCTGCTTAAGATTTTTCGGTAAAATGCCTTGCTAAATTTATCGGTTGTTGTAGTCACTCTCTCTGAAGACTGTCTGTAAGTGGTTCAGTTCTTTAGGCAAATGTTCGGTGTCTGAAATGGCTTCCACTCGATGCGCCAAGGTTCTCAGGACAAAACGTTTCTGTGCTGGGTGGTGGTACCTTATAACGCGCAGATATCAGTCCTTATGGGTGGGTAGTCGGTAATGACTGTGACTGTCTCATCCATTTGTTTATCGACGGACGAGTATGTCACGGAGCGTCAAGCCACCGTCCATCCCAACCGCCATCGTGAACTTCACGTCGTCATGGATGTTTCTGTTGTTGCCCAATAGCTCTCACAGTTTTAGACTTCCGTCAAGCCAAACAACGAATGTGTCGACGCAACGTTAAAATCAAGTAGACTTTGGGCAAACTGTGTCTGGGTCGACGTCCTGAAAGTACTCCATAATCAGGTTGGCTAACAATGAAGCTAATGGTCTTCCCACTGTGAGGACATCCGTCTGGTTAAAATATTCTTCATCATACAAAAAAATTACACTATAGTATGCTTTAATAAATCCGCAAGAGTGACATCAAATAAGAAGCACAGGGAAGCTATAGATTCTTTGTTGGGAACGCGAGTGAATAATGAGAGTGCCCAAAGGTGACCATCGATTGAATAAAGAAAATCTCTCTATTTCGGAACGCTGCCCGCTCAGCAACGTCCGCCGATATTTCCTTTTTATTATACAAATAGGACTGCCGTTTTTGATGCTATTTTTACAAATAAAGTTCATTTAATAATACTGAAACGATACATAAATTTAAATCGTTAGTGTAAAGCTAAGTTTTACGAGAGCCTCTCGAACAGAGGATACCTGCTAACATCTTGTCGGACCCCCTTTTGGCCGGCGTACTGAAGCAACTCGACGTGGCATGGACTCAACAACTCGTTGAAAACCACCTGTCGAAATACTGAATCATGCTGCCCCTAAAGTCGTCCGTAATTGCGACAGTGCTGTCAGTGCAGTGTTGTGGGCACACACTAACCTCTCGGTTATGTCCCATAAATGTTCGATGGGATTCATCTCGGATTATCTGTGTGGCCAAATCATTCGTTCTAATTCTTTAAAATGTTCTTCAAACCAATCGCGAACAGTTATGACCCGGTGACATGGCGCATTACCTTCCATAAAAATTCCATCGTTGTTTGAGAATATGAAGTCCATGAATTGTTGCAAATGGTCTCGCAGTAGCCGAGCATAATCATTTCCAGTCGATGTCGGTACCGTTGGAGCGGAGGAACCGGTGCATGCCATGTAAACACAGCGCACACCACTATGGAGCCAGCAGCAGATTTCCACCGTGCCTTGTTGACAACCAGTGTATCTGACTCCATGGGATCTGTGCCACACTCGACCCCTACCATGAGTCCTTACCAACTGAAATCGGGACTCATCTGATCTGTCGACGGTTTTCCAGTCGTCTGAGGTCCAACACATATGGTCACGAGCCCGGGAGAGGCGCTGCAGCTAATGTGCTGTTAGCAAAGGCACTCGCGTCGGTCATCTGCTGCCATGTGCCATTAACGCCAAATTTCACTGCACTGTCCTAACGGATACGTTTGTCGTATGTCCCACACTGATTTCTGTGTTATTTCACCAAGTGTTATTTGTCTGTTAGCACTGACAACTCTACGGAAACGCCGCTGCTCTCCGTCGTTAAGTGAAGGCCGTCGGCCACTACGTTGTCCGTGGTGAGTGGTAATGCCTGAAATTTGGTATTCTCGACACGCTCTCGATAGTGTGGGTCTCGGAATATTGAATTCACAAACGATTTCCTTAATGAAATGTCTCATACGTGTAGCTCCTACTACCATTCCGCGTTCAAAGTCTGTTAATTCCCATCGTGCAGCCCTATTCAAGTCGGGAATCTTTTCGAATGAATCACCTGAATGCAAATGTCAGCTCCAACAATATACTCTTCTATGCCTTGTATGTGCGATATTACCGCCAATTTTAAATGTGTACATCGCTATCCCATGACTACCGTCTGTTGATCCAATTTGCAGGCAAAAGAAAAACATAATTCAATGAGACTTAATCCTTCAAATTTTGCAGTTGATTTACCAAATACGAAACGTACAATGCCACTTCATAGACAATGGTGCACAATAAATAACTTATATACCTGAAAACGCATCATGAATACAGTAGACTCTGTGCGCCGGTGCGAGCGACCATTGGGGTAAACGGAATGAAGGAAGGTACTGGTTCAATGTGTCATCGTCGACAAGGCTATTATGGACGAAACGCAAGCTCGAGTTGTATTAGGAAAGGGAAGGACGTACATTTCAGAGGAGCGATAATTCTGTTTGCCTTAAGCGATGCTAGGTAATCACAGTAAACCCTAATTCTGAATGATCGGATGGAGCCTTGAACCGCCGTTCTCCCATATGCGATTCCCGTTTATTATCACTAGGCCATCTGCTCTCACAAAATGGTACAAATGTTTCAAATGGCTCTAAGCACTATGGGACTTAACATCTGAGGCCATCAGTCCCCTAGACTTAGAACTACCTAAACCTAACTAACCTAAGGACATCACACTCATCCATGCCCGAGGCAGGATTCGAACCTGCGACCGTAGCAGCAGCGCGGTTCCCGACTGAAGCGCCTAGAATCGCTCGGCCGCAGCGGCCGGCAGAATGGTGCAGTAGCACTGATAGTGGACTCGTATCTGGAAGAAATTCGAATTTCTGTCCGTCCACTCTAATTTTTGCTTCGTTTCCGTAAATAACTTGATGTGAGTGCCAGGATGGTTCCTGAAATTATCCACGGCGTATTTCCTACCATCTTTCTCCAGGGCATCGATCGGCACCATCGACTTCGTGTTGACCATGGTGTTAGCGGAGCTATCGACTGGCAACGTGCTGTCACTAGGGCAACGAATATCTGAGATCCTCGCGTCTGACGAGCGAAACCGAAGAAAATATATCAAATAATTCTTGCTCTCTGGTTGTGTTCTGTGCGTTAAGTCCCTGCCTGATCAAAGGAATCCGGATGCTTGTTAGTGGCGTTAATATGGGGTGTGTACTCTCCTCGCCTTAGTGATGGCTTGAGTTCTACTGGAGCATTCTCAGTGTGTCTGAATATCTGTTGAGGAATGGCAGTCCATTCTTCCTCATGAGCTGAAACCAGAGAAGTCACTTAAGTTGGACGCTGGGGTCTGGAGCGAATTGGACGTTCTAACTCGTTCCAAAGGTATTCCATTGTGTCAAGGTCGGGACTGTGGGCAGTCGACCCATTTCAGGAATGTTATTGCCACAAACCACTGGTCCATCGATGCTGCTTTATGACAGGGTTCATTGACATGCTGGTTCGAAAGACCATCGTCTCCGAACTGTTACTCTACTGAACGCAGTTCACAATTCTGTAAAATGTTTCCATGTCCTTCAACATTTAGAGTGCAATACGGTGACCACACCCAGTCGACGAAAATCACCTCCACACCGTAATACCACCTCATTCTTATTTCTCTGTTCGCCGTACACATGGTGACAGGTAAAATTCTCCAGGCGTTCGCCAAACCCAAATCCTTCCGTCGGATTTCCACTAGGTGCAGCGTGATTAATCACCACGAATCACTCGATTCCGTGTCTGCCTGCTTAGTTGATGCTAACGTACTTGCCTCCCACGCACTGCGCCTGGGTTCGATTCCCGGACGGTTCGAAGATTTTCTCCGATCGGGGACTGGGTGTTGTGTCGTCCTCATCATCATTTCATCCTCATCATCGGCCGCTAGTCGCCGAATGTGGCGCTGACTGAAATAAGAGTTGCACTTGGCGGCCGAACGCGAATGGCACCTCCCGGCCAACAATGCCATACGATCATTTCATTTCATCTCACTCGCTTCTATTCATCTACTGTCCAGTCGCGCCGGTCTCTAAACCATTTGAAGTGTCGCTTAGCGTTAACTACATCTACATCTACAGTTATACTCCGCAAGCCACCCAACGGTGTGTGGCGGAGGGTACTTTACGTGCCACTGTCATTACCTCCCTTTCCTGTTCCAGTCGCGTATGGTTCGCGAGAAGAACGACTGCCGGAAAGCCTCCGTGCGCGCTCGAATCTCTCTAATTTTACATTCGTGATCTCCTCGGGAGGTATAAGTAGGGGGAAGCAATATATTCGATACCTCATCCAGAAACGCACCCTCTCGAAACCTGGCGAGCAAGCTACACCGTGATGCAGAGCGCCTCTCTTGCAGAGTCTGCCACGTGAGTTTGCTAAACATCTCCGTAACGCTATCATGCTTACCAAATAACCCTGTGACGAAACGCGCCGCTCTTCTTTGGATCTTCTCTAACTCCTCTGTCAACCCGACCTGGTACGGATCCCACACTGATGAGCAATACTCAAGTATAGGTCGAACGAATGTTTTGTAAGCCATCTCCTTTGTTGATGGACTACATTTTCTAAGGACTCTCCCAATGAATCTCAAACTGGTACCCGTCTTCCCAACAATTAATTTCATATGATCATTCCATTTCAAATCGTTCCGCACGCATACTCCCAGACATTTTACAGAAGTAACTGTTACCAGTGTTTGTTCCGCTATCATATAGTCATACAATAAAGGATCCTTCTTTCTATGTATTCGCAATACATTACATTTGTCTATGTTAAGGGTCAGTTGCCACTCCCTGCACCAAGTGCCTATCCGTTGCAGATCTTCCTGCATTTCGCTGCAATTTTCTAATGCTGCAACTTCTCTGTATACTACAGCATCATCCGCGAAAAGCCGCATGGAACTTCCGACGCTATCTACTAGGTCATTTATATATATATTGTGAAAGCAATGGTCCCATAACACTCCCCTGTGGCACGCCAGAGTTTACTTTAACGTCTGTAGACGCCTCTCCATTGAGAACAACATGCTGTGTTCTGTTTGCTAAAAACTCTTCAATCCAGCCACACAGCTGGTCTGATATTCCGTAGGCTCTTACTTTGTTTATCAGGCGATAGTTAGGAACTGTATCGAACGCCTTCTGGAAGTCAAGGAAAATGGCATCTACCTGGGAGCCTGTATCTAATACACTCCTGGAAATGGAAAAAAGAACACATTGACACCGGTGCGTCAGACCCACCATACTTGCTCCGGACACTGCGAGAGGGCTGTACAAGCAATGATCACACGCACGGTACAGCGGACACACCAGGAACCGCGGTGTTGGCCGTCGAATGGCGCTAGCTGCGCAGCATTTGTGCACCGCCGCCGTCAGTGTCAGCCAGTTTGCCGTGGCATACGGAGCCCCATCGCAGTCTTTAACACTGGTAGCATGCCGCGACAGCGTGGACGTGAACCGTATGTGCAGTTGACGGACTTTGAGCGAGGGCGTGTAGTGGGCATGCGGGAGGCCGGGTGGACGTACCGCCGAATTGCTCAACACGTGGGGCGTGAGGTCTCCGCAGTAAATCGATGTTGTCGCCAGTGGTCGGCGGAAGGTGCACGTGCCCGTCGACCTGGGACCGGACCGCAGCGACGCACGGATGCACGCCAAGACCGTAGGATCCTACGCAGTGCCGTAGGGGACCGCACTGCCACTTCCCAGCAAATTAGGGACACTGTTGCTCCTGGGGTATCGGCGAGGACCATTCGCAACCGTCTCCATGAAGCTGGGCTACGGTCCCGCACACCGTTAGGCCGTCTTCCGCTCACGCCCCAACATCGTGCAGCCCACCTCCAGTGGTGTCGCGACAGGCGTGAATGGAGGGACGAATGGAGACGTGTCGTCTTCAGCGATGAGAGTCACTTCTGCCTTGGTGCCAATGATGGTCGTATGCGTATTTGGCGCCGTGCAGGTGAGCGCCACAATCAGGACTGCATACGACCGAGGCACACAGGGCCAACACCCGGCATCATGGTGTGGGGAGCGATCTCCTACACTGGCCGTACACCACTGGTGATCGTCGAGGGGACACTGAATAGTGCACGGTACATCCAAACCGTCATCGAACCCATCGTTCTACCATTCCTAGACCGGCAAGGGAACTTGTTGTTCCAACAGGACAATGCACGTTCGCATGTATCCCGTGCCACCCAACGTGCTCTAGAAGGTGTAAGTCAACTACCCTGGCCAGCAAGATCTCCGGATCTGTCCCCCATTGAGCATGTTTGGGACTGGATGAAGCGTCGTCTCACGCGGTCTGCACGTCCAGCACGAACGCTGGTCCAACTGAGGCGCCAGGTGGAAATGGCATGGCAAGCCGTTCCACAGGACTACATCCAGCATCTCTACGATCGTCTCCATGGGAGAATAGCAGCCTGCATTGCTGCGAAAGGTGGATATACACTGTACTAGTGCCGACATTGTGCATGCTCTGTTGCCTGTGTCTATGTGCCTGTGGTTCTGTCAGTGTGATCATGTGATGTATCTGACCCCAGGAATGTGTCAATAAAGTTTCCCCTTCCTGGGACAATGAATTCACGGTGTTCTTATTTCAATTTCCAGGAGTGTATTTTCTGGGTCTCATGAACAAATAAAGCGAGTTGGGTCTCACACGATCGCTGTTTCCGGAAGAAATGTGTTTCTTATGAGGAGCTACTCGATCATTGTACCGCAGTCTTTTTAATTGGCCTGCGCAGAATCATTGTGCTGGGTGTTAGGGTGCAAGCACTTTGCAACTAACGAGTGATTCTTTCCGTTGACTTCATTCATGTTTTTGAAGCAAACAGCTCCGAAAAGTTCGACAGTCCACGTCGGCCATTACATGAGATTTGCCTGGTGTTGGTTTAGCTGCGGTTGTTACTTCTAGTTTTTACCTGACAATCACTTCAACAACAATCGACTTGGCCAACATTAGAAGGACTGAAACGTTCCTGATGGCTATGTTATCCAGGTGACTAGACCACGTTTGAAGTCACTGACACCTGCTGAACGACCCATTATGCTGTACTGCTTCTCTACTGCAGTGAGACCACAATAATCCACGCACCCACTCCTCCCCTCTTCGTTTTGTACTGACGTGTCCGCCTCCCGTGACATCTGGTGGACATTTTCGCATTGCGTAGTGGTGTCCAAATACTTTAAATCAGAAAATGTATATCCGCTAAGTGAAAGCGACCATATGATTTTGTGTGAAGTTTTAGTACTTACTATGTTTTCTTTTGATGATGACGATGAGCTAGGACGCTGGAGCACACAGTCAGTAACTCATATCTTTGAAAGACGGGTTGCTTCGTATCATTTTGTGATTTGTTGTATTCAACAGTAACTTACAGAGCTCCGTAGCGTTGAATCGGATTACTCTGTACAGCTATCGTTTTTGTGCTCGGCCATGGAAGTTGGACAGCCGCTTCTAGGTAAACCACTCTACTGGTTAACTCGAATAACTGTTCTGTAGCGCGAATTTGCAGGACGAGGAAGAACCTTGGACAGCAGCCAGTGAGGCTGATACATTGTGTGGTACCGGGAATCGAATTATCCGCGAACCCTTCAAGGATAGAAACCCAGTTTAAGTCCATAATTATACACCGTAAGGTTTGCAGCAGTATCTAAGTCACTGATCTCGCCGACAGTCTTGTTAAATCTCTAGATTAGAGAGGTTTCGCTTACAGGCCAGTCCTCATGGTTCTGTCGACAGTATTGCTATTATCATGGAATTACTCTTTCTCTGACGGGTTAAGTGATGTAGTCTCTGACGAGCTGCGCTTTTATGCACAATATTTCGACAACTTACCTAACAGTCCTCAAACGCTATGTGCGATGGTCTGTGAAAGAGATAGAGAAAATGGGAAGATTGCTTGTCTAAGAAACGCTGCCGAACCGTTGGAAAAACCGGTAGACTTCTAGGTAAGTAAGATATGTACTTCACTTCTCTCAACAAATACTGTGTAACAGTTGTGGTCTTTTATGTTAAAGGTGATGTACACCTCTAAAACTCGGGTATTAGCGCAATGCTTGCTCATGTGACATGTCGAATACGGAGCACACGATTAGAAAGAAGCATCGAGATAATAAACAAAGGCAGAAACAAACGTATTTCGCTGAAACAGCTGAGCCTGAAGTATATCAATATAATGACAGAATAGAAGACCACTATCTTGTAGAAGAAGGCAAGTTTCTTCGACTATTTAATTAAAATGTGTATTGAAATATGGGTATTGGTAAAGGTAGTAGGGACGAAGGTTTCAGTTTCAACAAGACTTGAGCTCCAGTACTTAAATTATTAAGATATTGCCGATTACATCAGGTGTACGTGTTGAGGAGATGTATATATCACCGAATTCCACACAACCAACAGAGAATACGATCGAATCAAGAAGTATATCGTTGGCTTTGTTGTAGAAGGATGCAACTCGCAACTCGGGACGGGCACTCATTTTTCCCAATGTCAGTACATCCGATCACATCCCAACTTGAAGTGAGAACTCATAGCACTTGGAAAGAAGAGATGCGATACAATACCAGGCAAACCAGACTTTCATGGAGGACACATTGCTTGAGTGAATTTAATTGGAAAATAGAGACAAATTCTACATCTACATTTATACTCCGTAAGCCACCCAACGGTGTGTGGCGGAGGGTACTTTACGTGCCATTGTCATTACCTCCCTTTCCTGTTCCAGTCGCGTATGGTTCGCGGGAAGAACGACTGCCGGAAAGCCTCTCTAATTTTACGTTCGTGATTTCCTCGGGAGGTATAAGTAAGGGGAAGCAATATATTCGATACCTCATCCAGAAACGCACCCTCTCGAAACCTGGACAGCAAGCTACACCGCAATGCAGAGCGCCTGTCTTGCAGAATCTGCCACTTGAGTTTGCTAAACATCTCCGTAACGCTATCACGCTTACCAAATAACCCTGTGACGAAACGCGCTGCTCTTCTTTGGATCTTCTCTATCTCCTCCGTCAACCCGATCTGGTACGGATCCCACACTGATGAGCAATACTCAAGTATAGGTCGAACGAGTGTTTTGTAAACCACCTCCTTTGTTGATCGTCCGCAGCTCGTGGTCGTGCGGTAGCGTTCTCGCTTCCCGCGCCCGGGCTCCCGGGTTCGGTTCCCGGCGGGGTCAGGGATTTTCTCTGCCCCTTGATGACTGGGTGTTGTGTGATGTCCTTAGGTTGGTTAGTTTTAAGTAGTTCTAAGTTCTAGGGGACTGATGACCATAGATGTTAAGTCCCATAGTGCTCAGAGCCATTTGCATTTTTTTGAAAAGCCGCATGGAACTTCCGACACTATCTACTAGGTCATTTATATATATTGTGAAAAGCAATGGTCCCACAACACTCCCCTGTGGCACGCCAGAGGTCACATCGATATCGTGGTCATCACAGACGGAGCCTAGCTCTTTTGCATTAAAGAATGAAGTACTGAACATTAGGATTTAACGACGAGATTATGTCATTAGGTAAGAAACACAAGTTCGCGTTGAGCGAAAGATAAGCAGGATTGTTCCGTCATTTGCCTTAAGCGATTTGAGGAAAACCACCGGACACCCACATCTGATTGACTGGATGGGGATTTGAACCACTCCACATGTTTCTACCGAATTAGAGTTAAATGTCTTAATATGAAGAGTGATGATAGACACTGGCTCCCGTTGCCTTTGGTGTCATGAATACAGAATGAATGTGTCTTCCTGAAGAAAGATATTGTAGAAGCGAATCAGGAACTTTAATTTTGTTGAGTCTACACCCTTTACTGAGGAGCAAATGATTGGATCATAGGCAACACACAAGGCATACACAGGCTGAAGAGTGCCTACTTCCGGCCACGTCTCAGAGGAGCGCCAACGAACATTCTATGTCTAACAAAATTTGATGCCCATGAAATGATCTCTCACCTATAGTTGTTCGCTCCAAAGACTTTGAAACGTCCTGTATAAGGTCTGAGAAACATCGAATACAACTTTAAGTGTTAAAAAGTATTTTCAGGAGGTATTTATAGGTACTGTAGCGGAGTACGGAAATGAAATGTGGACGATAAGCAATTCAAATAAGAAAAGATTAGAAGCGGTTGAAATGTGGTGCTACAAAAATATCCAGAGGACTTCGTGGTTCTATGCTCATGAAGTATGTAATCGTTTTTATTTGTTCCCTATTGGATTTACTGCTTACATAACAAAGAGTAATTAACCATTTAACGACGAAATAAAGACCCTCAAAATCTGGACACGTTATTCTCCAAGATTCACCACAAGACACATGAAATTCCTAATTTGTATCAGCCTGCACTAAGAGGATACGGGAGAACACTCATCTCACCATTGAGTGTCAGGAATCGTGCAAGAACGTGTGAACAACACATTTCTGATACAGACAATGTGTCCACTCTTTTGACGCGTGAAGTGGAATCATGAAAGGAAAGAGCAGCCGACACAGACACTACAACGCACTCAGGCTTTACTTTCTGGCCGCTGTGTCCTAAAGGATTCTGTCGTCACACAAGAACACTGGAAAACTACCGTCACATTTGTCGATTTAGTTAAATTCACTTGCTATTGACATAGGGTGACCTGCTTCTGTGGCTTAACGCTCAGTGCAATAGATTGCGCGATAGGGAGGTGACCGAAACTAGGTTAGAATCCATGCAGCAGATTAATGATGCCAATCGGCCAGCTTGTGAGTGGTTCTTTGGAAGTTTTCAATGCTCTTTTAGGCAAACACTGGGAAGGCCCCCAATCGCTACCTCCGTAAATACGATACACAAACAGTTAAAATATGGCAAGAAATTAAAAAGAAAAGTTTCGCGGACAGATGGCTCACCGACTTTCCTTCTTTCATTGACGTCCACGACGACAGGAAGGGCATCTGACCATAAAGTTAAAAATAAATAGGTTTGCCAAATTTTGAGGACAGCGGTCCCCATATATCTACATCTACATATATACTCCACAATGTACCTTAGGATGTGTGTTGCAGGATGCTTCTCGGACCGCCATATGATTCCTCCTCTGCTGTTCCATTCGCGAATGGGCCTTAGAAAATAATTCCTCGGACGTGTTCACTGTGGTCTTTTCGTTAGACATATCAGGAAGGAAGTATTATGTTGCTTGACTCTTCACGGAACATACTCTTTAGGTATTTGAATAGTAAACCTCTACGTGATTTACTACGGGCTACGTGCAGCATCTCTGAGTGAAGTTTGTTGAATATCTCCGTCACTCTATCGCACCGACTAAACTATCCCGTGATGAAATACATCGCTCCTCGTTGGGGCTGGTCTGTCTCTTCTACGAGTATTAATCCAACTTGGTACGGCAGCTAGACCAATCAGTAATACTGTACAATCGATCGAACTAGTGTTTTAGATGTATAAGCCACGTCTTTCATGTGTGAATTGCACGCTTTAAAAAAAAACCGCACCATTAAGGAGTTATCCGAATGAATAGACAAAGAAGTGTTTACAGCTTCAGAAAAATTGGATCATTTACACTACTGGCCATTAAAATTGCTACACCACGAAGATGACGTGCTATAGACGCGAAATTTAACCGAAAGGAAGAAGATGCTGTGATATGCAAATGATTAGCTTCTCAGAGCATTCACACAAGGTTGACGCCGGTGACGACACCTACAACGTGCTGACATGAGGAAAGTTTCCAACCGATTTCTCATACACAAACAGCAGTTGACCGGTATTGCCTGGTGAAACGTTGTTGTGATGCCTCGTGAAAGGAGGAGAAATGCGTACCATCACGTTTCCGACTTTGATAAAGGTCGGATTGTAGCCTATCGCGATTGCGGTTTATCGTGTCGCGACATTGCTGCTCGCGTTGGTCGAGATCCAATGACTGTTAGCAGAATATGGAATCGGTGGGTTCAGAAGGGAAATACGGAACGCCGTGCTGGATCCCAACGGCCTCGTATCACTAGCAGTCGAGATGACAGGCATCTTATCCGCATGGCTATAACGGATCGTGCAGCCACGTGTCGATCTCTGAGTCAACAGATGGGGACGTTTGTAAGACAACAACCATCTGCACGAACAGTTCGACGACGTTTGCAGCAGCATGGACTATCAGCTCGGAGACCAAGGCTGCGGTTACCCTTGGCGCTGCATTACACACAGGAGCGCCTGCGATGGTGTACTCTACGACGAACCTGGGTGCACGAATGGCAAAACCTCATTTTTTCGGATGAATCCAGGTTCTGTTCACAGCATCATGATGGTCGCATCCGTGTTTGGCGACATCGCGGTGAACGCACATTGGAAGCGTGTATTCGTCATCGCCATACTGGCGTATCACCCGGCGTGATGGTATGGCAGGGCCGGCCAAACGCTGCACAGTGTGCAGACGTGCGGAAGTGCTGCACATGTGCGCACGTGTGCGACAGCGAGCGACAGCGACATCTGTAATTAGACAAGTGTCCTAAATGAACGGCGGCGGCTCCAGTTCCCTGTTTATGTGGAACACGCAAGAGCTTGTTTGTGAAAGATTTTTCTCGGTGATGAAAATGAATAAATCAAGTGATGAAAATCTCCGCAACTGTTTGCGTTTGTCAATGAGCCGTGTTTATTGCGCCCGATTGTAACTATATCATTTCTCATGAACAGTGATAAACGTGTTTGGATTTATTCCTTTCATAATTAAAAATTATTGTTTACTAATTGTGCATTATTGCGTCATTCTGCTCCATGTTACATTATTATCAGGAAAGTTGGTCATTAAACCGATTGTTCCAATGTATACTTACATATAGGGGTTTTTATTAATGTGGGAAGGGCTACGCTCAGCTGAAGTCGATAATACATAACATTCATCTAATTGTCGGTTATTATGCAGATTTCAGACGGAACTGATGAAAGATATAGCGATAATGGTATTGAAATAACAGGTGATCATCGAGAGGTCTGCAGTTGTCATTCTGTTCAGAGGTAACTGAGGACACCGAGAATTAGTTATAGGAAACCTTACATTAGTTTAATGTTATTTGAAATCATGAATAAGGTTCGTTGGAAGTTGCTAAGTGCTCTCTTTCTTAAATACTAGATCAAAAACATTACGCGTATTTACGTGCCGTCAGTCAAGCTGCCTTAATAAAAACCCACGGTTATTAACTGTATTGCTTGCCTTACTGGGTTAAACTGTTAACATAAAAGTAGACGTCTCAATGAGCAGACTGTGACAGTATTTTAAATGTTAAATCCGCGAAATACCTTCCCATGGTTGGCTTGCAAGCTGTAGAAAGAGCACTAGAATTCGCCGGTACAGAGTATCCCAGCAAGTGGATAAAGCGACATCTGTGCGTAGAAACATGCACTACATGAACGCTGACGGCTGCGGCGTGCACGCTGTGACCCGGAAGTTGCACATGTGCAGGAGCACCGCACGCGTGCAGAATTTCTGGCCGGCCCTGTGGTGTGGGGTACCATTGGTTACACGTCTCGGTCACCTCTTGTTCGCATTGACGCTTTGAACAGTGGACGTTACATTTCAGATGTGTTACTACTCGTGGCTCTACCATTCATTCGATCCCTGCGAAACCCTACATTTCAGCAGGATAATGCACGACCGCATGTTGCAGGTCCTGTACTGGCCTTTCTGGATACAGAAAATGTTCGACTGATACCCTGGCCACCACATTCTCCAGATCTCTCACCAACTGAAAACGTCTGGTCAATGGTGGCCGAGCAACTGGCTCGTCACAATACGCCAGTCACTTCTCTTGATGAACTTTGGTATCGTGTTGAAGCAGCATGGGCAGCTGTACCTGTACACGCCATCCAACCTCTGTCTGACTCAATGCCCAGGCGTATCAAGGCCGTTATTAAGGCCAGAGGTGGTTGTTCTGGGTAGTGATTTCTCAGGATCTATGCACCTAAATTGCGTTAAAATGTAATCACATGTCAGTTCTAGTGTAATATATTTGTCCAATGAATACCCGTTTATCATCTGCATTTCTTCTTGGTGTAGCAATTTTAATGGCCAGTAGTGTATTGAAGATAAAGGGCGTCACTAACAGAGCAAGTCAATAACGCCTTGGTCCACCTCCGGCCATTACGCAGGTAGTTATTCGGCTCGGCACCGTTTCTTCGATTTGTTGGACGTGTTCCTAAGAGATATAGTGTCAGATTCTGTTCAATTTTCGCCTTATATCGTAAAAATGCTTAGATGGTTTTAGGGCTCCGTCCATAACGCTTCAAACGTTCTCAATGGGGGAGAGATCCGGCGACCTGGTTGGCCGAGGTAGAGTTTGGCAAGCACGTAGAGAGAAATAGAAACTCTCTCCGTATACGCGCGGGCATTATCTTGCTGAAATGTAGGCCCAGAATGGCTTGGCGTGGAGGGCAACAAAACAGAATGTAGGATATTGTCGACATGTCACTGCGCTGTAAGGGGGACGCGGGTGACAACCAAAGTGGACCTACAATGAAAAGAAATGAAAACCCATACCATCGCTCCAGTGTGATGGCCGTATGGCGGTTGACTGTCAGGTTGGTATCCCACTGCTGTTTGGGGCGTCTGCAGACACGTCTTCGCTGGTGATCGGAGCTCAGTTGGAAGTGATGCTCATCACTGAAGACAATTCTACTCCAATCAATGAAATTTGAGGCCGAAGACGTGTCTGGAGGCGTCACAGACGCAAATGTGATCATCGCTCAATATGCCGCCCGGTGAACAGGAATAATGGCCTGGGGTACCCTTTATTTTCATAGCAGGATCCCTTTGGTGGTGATCCGTGGCGCCCTTACAGCACAGCAATAAGTCGACGATAGTCTGCTCCCCGATTTGTTGCCCTTCATGGCAAGCCAACCTGGGCTTACATTTGAGCAAGTCGTACACGGCGAGCATTTCTACTGCTCGTCTCTGTGCTTGACAAACCATACCTGGGCCAGCTCTCTCCAATTGAGAACTTTAGGAGCTGTGGGCAGGAACCCTCCTACCAGCTCGAGATTTTGTCGATCAAACTCGTAAATTGCACAGACTTTGGCACGGTTTCCGTCAGGAGGACATCCAACACTTCATAAATCAATACCAAGCCGAATAAGAGCCTGGCTAATGGCTAGAGGTGAACCAACACGTTATGGACTTTCTCAATTTGTGAATCTCTTTCTGATTAACAAATCATCCAATTTTTGTGAAATCTGAATCATTTGTTTGTTTGCACATGTGCATCATACCCATTTCCGCCCCATTCGGATAATTCATTCGTGGTGCGTCGTTCTTTCTTTTTTTTTTCTTTCTTAGACTCTATTTAATTAAGAGTCTGCTAATGAAACTTATCTTGGCGGTTGCTTTTCTTACTATTTTTTTAATGTAGTCGTACCACTTGAGGTCGTACCGGATGGTTACTCCTAGGTTCAATGATTTGTCGCCAATAGCGTTATCGTATACTACAGTGTGAATGATGTCATGAACTGCATTGACATAGGAACATGGAAAGACAAGTTTGTCTTTGTAACTGAATCTGTGACACTGTGTAAGATACAATTTTCTTATTTGGGCTCACTTTGTATAACAATATGATGAGAGGAACACATACGCGAAATAGCGGCATAGTACTAGCCCATATTGGAGAAGGAATCCATCGTTACTTCTTTTCGTAAATCATCTTGGCACCCAGATGCGTCAGTTTTGGAAAAAAAAAAGGTCCGGCGTACTGGTCTCAGACTAATCGGGACCGCGCGGGAATAGCCGAGCGGTTTAAGGTGCTGCAGTCATGGACTGTGCTGCTGGTCCTGGTGGAGGTTCGAGTCCTCCCTCGGGCATGGGTGCGTGTGTTTATCCTTAGGATAATTTAGGTTAAGTAGTGTGTAAGCTTAGGGACTGATGACCTTAACAGTTAAGTCCCATAAGATTTCACACACACACACTCATCGGGACCGACCGGTCGCCGTGTCACCCTTAGATAATGACGATTTTTGGATGCAATATAGAGGGCCGTGCGGTCAGCATAGCGCTCTCCATGCCTCCATCAGTTTTCCAGACGTTAGAGGTGCTACTTCTCACTCAAGTAGCTCCTCGATTGGCGTCACAAACCTGAGCGCACCCCGCTACAGTCCTCCTCCTTCTTCTTCTTCTGTAGTGGTCAATCCAAGGATTGGTTTGCAACAGCTACAATGGCAGCTTGTCTCCATTGTGTGCGTCCTGCAGCTTTTCTCTTCATTTCTTTATTGGTGTTACATCCCACATCTTTCACGATTTGAACCATGTACCTCAGTCGTGGTCTTCCTCTTGGTCTTTTTCCCTCGACATATCCCTCTATGATTGTGTTCAGGAGTCCTTTATGTCTTAATAGATGGCCTGTAAATTGCACTCTTCTTTTAACAATGAAACTCCAGAAGCTTCTCTTCTCACCTGCTCTTTCCAGAACCACTTCGTTTGTGACCTTGTCGATACATTTTATTTTGAGCATGCGTCTATAGCACCACATTTCAAAAGAATTTAGCTTCTGGTCTTCCTCTGTCCCGAGAGTCCATGTTTCACACCCATAGCATGCCACACTCCACACATATGATTTCAAAAATCTTTTCCTGATTTCAAGGCTAATACTCTTAGATGTTAAGATGTTTTTCTTCTTGTTAAAAGCAGCCTTTGCTTGAGCAATTCTACTTGCTCCTTCCATCCCTGGTAATATTACTGCCCAGAAAAGTAAATTTATCATCTTGTTCAGGCAGTTCATTGCCTACATGAACTTGGAATTTCACTTGATCTTTTTTTTCGCGTGCCATTACTTTTGTTTCTGCTTTATTAATTGTCATATTATATTCTTCCCCCATAACTTTATCCATTCTATTCAGTAGGACTACAAGATCTTCTTCACTTTCAGCCAGGACAGCTATATCATCGGCGTATCTTATCATATCTAATCGTTGGCCATGAATTACTACATCTGTCTGTGAATTTTCCCTTACTTTTTTCAGCGCATCTTCAATGTATAGGTTAAAGATAACAGGAGATAGTGCGCAACCTTGTCGGACACCTTTCCGTATCTGCACCTCTTCTTGTTTTGTCCGTCCACGGATAACTGCTGTCTCGTTTTTGTACAGGTTCCATATCACTTTTCTATCTTTATAGTCTATTCCTACTTTTTTGAGTACCTCAAACATCTTATCCCATTTAACATTATCAAAGGCTTTCTCTACATCTACGAAAGCTATGTATGTTTTCAGGGTATTATCTAGTCGTTTCTCTATTATTAGTTTTAGAGCAAATATTGCTTCTCTGGTTCCTCTATCTTTCCAGAATCCAAACTGGTCTTCGGAGAGTGTAGCTTCGACTTTTTGTGCTATGCGTTTTAGGATAATTGAGGTTACTGTTTTAGAGGCGTGAGCAACTAGGCTGAGCGTCCTATAATTTTCACATCTTGTAGCATTTGCCTTCTTTGGAATGGGGATCATAATGTTTTTCTCAAAGTCTGTAGGAATTTTACCCTGCTCGTACATGTTGAAAACAAGATTTTACAACTCCTGGTTCACTTTTGCTCCTCCAGATTTCAAAAGTTCGGCTGGGATATTGGCTATACCAGGCGATTTGTTGTTTTTCAATTTTTTCAGAGCTAGTTCAATCTCTTCCTTTAATATAGGTTCACCTATGTTGTGTGCATATACTTCTGTTTCTTCTTCCATGATGTTTTCAGACACTTTTGGTCCGCTGTACAGTTTTCCTAGATATTGTTTCCATCTTCTTGCAACTTCATCATCGTCATCCAACATATTGCCATTTTCATCCATCACAGCCCTACACTTGTTTCTTCTGTCTCCAAAGCAATGTCTCACACATTTATAGGCCTTGTCAATATTTCCCTTTCTCATGTTGTCCTCAACTGAAATACAGAGATTATCAAGGTATTTTTTTCTTGTTTGTTTTGCCTCTCTGTTGATTCTGTTTTTGAGACTCTTGTATTTCTCTTGGTCTTCCTTCTTCACAGAAATTTTTAATTTCCTTCTTTCTTCCATCATATTTAGTAGGTCATTAGTGATCCATTCCTTCCTTTTCTCTGTCCTTTCTTTTCCTATTACTTCTTCTGCTGCTTCTACTAATACCAGTTTTTATTTTTTCCCAGCTGCTTTGGATGTCATTGCAGTTCTCTGTATCTGTTTTCTTGTCTGTTTCTAGTTGACAGTGCTTCAGTGTATTTTCATTTTTCAGGTTTGTCAAATCCCATTTACACGTACTTCTTTTTTTAATGTTCTTGAATTTTAGTTCAGTCGTCATCATAACGAGTATGTGGTCACTTTCCACATCACAGCCTGGATATGATCTGCTGTCCTTAACTTGGTTTTTAAATCTTCACTGATATGAAGTCCATTTGATATCTGTTAATGTCACCAGGCATTTTCCAAGTATATCTTCTTCTTGGATTATGATTAAAGAAGGTATTTGTAATGAAAAGTTTATTTATTTGTCAGAATTTTACAAGTTTATCGCCTCTTTCATTTCTTAATCCTAATCCAAAATTCCCTGCCACATCCTCTTCTTTACCTTCCCCAACAACGGCATTCATATATCTGGTGATGACAAGGTTTTCAGCTCCTTTAATTCTATCAATTACTTCTTCAACGTGGTCATACATCATGTCGATTTCATCATCCTCGTGCCTCGTAGTTGGCATATATTCTTGGATTATGATTGTATCTCTTGGTTTAGTTTCCAATCTGACATAAATTATTCTCTCACTATGTTGAACAAATCCTTTTACTCTTAACCCCATCTCTTTATTGAGGATAATTCCTACTCCTGCAACCCCGGGATTGTCTTGTGCTATTCCAGTGTGTGTGATTCCGTAATCCCAAGAGTCTCCAGCGTTTGGCCATCTCATTTCTGAGACTCCCAGTACATCAATATCCATTCGTTTCATTTCCATTTTCAAGTTTTCCAGTTTACCACATTTAATAAGTGAGTTGACGTTCCATGTTGCTATCCTTCTTACATTAATGCTTTTGGATTTCGGTATCTCTTTAGTTGTCCCCGCCCGGAGATACGAATGGGGGACTGTTTTACCTCCGGAAATTTAACCAAAGAGCTTTCCATCATAAGCTGTTGATACTTGAGATACCCGCCTGGGTCTTTAATGGAGTGGTTTCCCGTTGCCTTCTCCATTGGCCACCTTGTGGCTCCTCCGCCTTAAGGAGCAGTTTCCCACCCCAAGGGCAAGAGAGTGCCCTTCCTTCTAGCCGCTCATCCACCCTCCTAGAAGGCCGTTGGCACTTGATAGAAGGTAATCCCCTTATCCCGGGAGATATTCGGCTCAGTAAAAGTATAGGTTGGAAATGAAAGACCCCTAGCCCTCGAAACCTAATAGCGTCAGGGTCGGAAAAGAGCAAGAGTTGGCCGAGGGTGGCCAAATAGGAAAGATAAAAGTGAGGAGCCTGGCATAAGTAAGTGGAAGCAACGCCAGGACTCAGCTCGGGACCCCGTGGTCGCCAGCCACGTACTCACTAGGTGTGAGTCCCTGGGGACGTCCTCCAACCAAGGAAAAATTCCTGGCAGTACCGGGAATCGAACCAGTGTCGCCTCCCCGGCAATCAGCCACGTTGACCACCCAGCTATGGAGGCCGACTCGATTTAGGAAAGGTACGGGAAGAATGAATGAGGATGGGGTTGCCAGATCAGGACTTGAACACCATCTTTCACTGCCACTCCACCCCGTTGCTCGATGTGTGCATATGTACATGAGTGTGTGTGTGTGTGTGTGTGTGTGGTTTGTGTATGTGAAAATGAGAGAGAGAGAGATGGGAGGGGGAGGGAGAGGGAGAGAGAAGAGAAGAGAGAGAGAGAGAGAGAGAGGGAGAATAAGTAACAGATTACCTGTACCTGGCTGGGTCACAAATTCAAGTCGGCATTTCTCGGAACCCGAGTGTCTGGCGCCAGCGAGTGGAAAAACGCTTGCTCGGCGATCCTCGGGGTTCGCCGACCTTGGCGCATAAATCTCGGAGCTGAAAGCAAAAGTGTCGGTTGCAGTCCCCGCCCGTCGCGAATGCTGGAGGGCGGCGCAAGGCCAGCCATCGCTCTGGCATTCCTGGCTCTTCGCCGAAACGCGTAAACAAATCGGAAGGCAGGTACAGAGGCGGCCGCAGCGGCTCCGGCGCGGGCCGAAGGCGCGCCACATCGCCACTGGTGCGAGGCGCGAAGGCGCGGAGGCCGGTCGTGACACGACTAGCCTAGTGACATAGGGATTAGTAATGCTGATTAAGTTTTTGGTCACCCTGAGCACTAGCTTTTCTGATGCTGAAACCACTTTATCCACTGGTATGGAAACCTTGCATGAATAGTTCAAGAAATGGTACTTCCACCTACATCCTCAGAAAACAGTAATTCTGTGGTATCGTCAAAAAATTGGTGCGCTAACAAAGTCGGCACCTCGCATCGATACCACCAGAGGCAGCTATCTCCCGTTGCATTCCAGAATTACGAATGGGAGACGCTGGCGAAGTCACGTCCCCTCTTCCACAGCGTCACTGCATGGAGGCCTTTATACAGCCCAGCAGAGGAAGGCTCAGCTGCAATTCTAAATGAAAACATCTTCCGTCTGACTCCGGGGGGCCCCGAGGTAGGCCAGAGTTAGAGACCTCCATCATGAACTCAACAAGCCCGCTGTCAAGGGAAACATCATTATCTCAACAAGGAAATTCCTAGATAAGCTCGACCTCCTCCAACCTGCAACCTGTCACCTGGATAACACCAGCATGGCTGCACCCGCACAATGGCACAGGATACGAATACCCCATCCAATACTAGATGTGATCCTCCAACAATGAAATAGCCGAACACATCAGTGGGGTCCAAGGACCAACAAGCCCTTATACACCGAATATAAAGAGAAAATGACGTCAATACCTTACATCCCAGAAATCCAGCTATTACAAATGATAGCACTTCGGCACGGCAACTAAGAAGAAACGGGGTGGGGAAGGCTTAACCCAGTTAATGACCTCCAATAAAGCAGTCAACATCGTCTCTATTTAGGGCACTTGTGTTACTTATGTCTTATAATGAACTGTACTGAAGAGCTAAAGAAAATTATACATCTGCCTAATATAGTTTAGCCGGCCGCTGTGGCCGAGCGGTTCTAGGCACTGTAGTCTAGAATCGCGCCGCTGCTACGGTCGCAAGTTGAATCCTGCCTCGGGCATGGATGTGTGTGATGTCCTTAGGTTAGTTAGGTTTAAGTAGTTCTAGGTCTAGGGGACTGATAACCTCAGATGTTACGTCCCATAGTGCTTAGAGCCATTTGAACCATTTAATATCGTGTAGCGCCCCCGCGAGTACTGGAGGAAACTGACGCCAAGAATGCTGCGGGGCTGTCCATAAATCCGTAAGAGTGCGAGGGGTTGGAGATCTCTTCTGAATAACAAGTTGTAAGGCGCCTCAGATATGCTCAACACTGTTCGTGTCTGGGGAATTTGGTAGCCATCGGAAGTGTTTAAACTCAGAAGAGTGTTCCTGGAGCCGCTGTCTACCAATTATGGACGTGCGGGGTGTCGCATTGTCCTGCTGGAATTGCCCGAGTCTGTCGGAAGGCACATTGGACATGGATGGCTGCAGGTGATCAGACAGGATGCTTACCTACATGTTACCTGTCAGAGTCGTATCTAGACGTATCAGGGGTCCCATATATCTCCAACTGCACACACTCCACATCAATACAGAGCCTCCACCACCTTGAAAAATCCACTGCTGACATGCACGGTCGATGGCTTCATAAAGCTGCCTTCATACTCGTCCGACCAGGCATCAAGTTTCTAGTCATCAACAGTCCAATTTCGGTGTTGTTGGGCCCAGGTGATCCGCAAAGCTTTGTGTCGTGCAGTCATCAAGGGTACACGAGTGGACCTTCGGTTCCGAAAGCTCATATCGATGATGTTTCGTTGAATGGTTCGCAAGCTGACTCTTGTTGATGGCCCACCATTGAAATCTGCAGCAGTTTGCGGAAGGGTTTCACTTTTGTCACGTTGAACGATTCTCTTCAGTCGTCGTTAGTCACTTTCTTGCACGATCGTTTTCCGGCCACAGCGATGTCGGAGATTTGATGTTTTATTGGATTCCTAATATTCACGCTACACTCGTGAAATGGTCGCACGGGAAAATCCCCACTTCATCGCTACCCCAGAGATGTTGTGTCCTTTTCCTCGTGCACCAACTATAACACCTCGTCGCCCGCATCTCGTGGTCGTGCGGTAGCGTTCTCGCTTCCCACGCACGGGTTCCCGGGTTCGATTCCCGGCGGGGTCAGGGATTTTCTCTGCCTCGTGATGGCTGGGTGTTGTGTGCTGTCCTTAGGTTAGTTAGGTTTAAGTAGTTCTAAGTTCTAGGGGACTGATGACCATAGATGTTAAGTCCCATAGTGCTCAGAGCCATTTGAACCATAACACCTCGTCCAAACTCACTTAAATCTTGACAAGCTGTCATTGTAGCAGCAGTAACCGATCTAACAACTGTGCCAGACACTTGTTGTCTTATATAGGCGTTGCCGACCACAGTGCCGTATTATGCCTGTTTACGTATCTCTATATCTGAAGACCCATGCCTATACCAGTTTCTTTGGCGCTTCGGTGTATATTTCAGAGCTTTGTGATCTTTATTCTTCAGGAGAAGATTTTGTAAAAGTGTGCATCAAGTGATGCTTTAGTATTCAAAGACTGTTGTAAGTAAATATTCCGCACATTCCTGTGGCAATGGACTGTATAAAATTAAATTAACGTTTTTATCATTCTTGTAATATAGTGAACTAATATTCTACATGTTCTAGTTTCCATTCGTTCTGCTTTCGGAGCAAGTTAAGAACTCATCGTTCTACTGACGATTGTATTTTCATCAGGTTCAACAATAGACGCATTTCACCTATGGAACAGACACGTAAATTACATACCACCACTCATAATCACAAGCCAATTCTTGCCATATTGCAGTACACCAAAATATCTTGGAATAACACCAGACAGAACTCTTAACTTACGAACAGCATCTTTCAAATGTTACTGCTAAAATCGAAATGAGAAATAATATTTTTTAAAAACTTGCTGGTATCTCACAGGGAGCTAAATACTGCTGTTCGACCTGGATCAGCAGTGCTCACACTAAGAAGACAGATGTACAACTCAGTCAGGTAGTATGAATAATTATGAAATGTTCAGAATAGAAAAATTCCATTGACTTCGTGTTCTCAGCAATATTCCTTCTCGAGCTCTAACAAGATCAGTCGCGCGGGGTAGTCACGCGGTATGAGGCGCCTTCCCACTGTTCGCGCGGCTCCCCACGTCGGAGGTTTGGGTCCTCCCTCGGGCATGGGTGTTCGTGTTGTCCTTAGCGTAAGTTAGTTCAAGTTAGATTAAGTTGTGTGTAAGCCTAGGGAGCTATGACCTCAGCAGTTTGATACCATAGGAGCTTACCACAAATTTCCAATTTAAAATCATAAGCTCTTCAAAGTCCCGAGCAACTCCTTCATTCAGATATTGCACAAGCGAAACACCAACAAAAGCAAGGAACCGTTATGGTGCACAGGAAACAACCTTTTTGGGTGTTCTTGCAGTGTCAATCTTGCATGGAAAATCCAGCAGGAGCAGTCGTCAGTATACAAGAAACCTCTAGTTGAGAACACTTCCATGCAGATACCAAGATTCAATCTCCACATACGTCAGCGGAGTTGCACGAACAGGTTCAAACCAGACAAGGCAGATGTTGTTGTATACTACGCAAGTGGGGATGGGCTAACTATGCAAACTGGACTGTGGTGCCTTATTATAGTCTATCCGCCATATTGTTGCTGACTGTGCTCATCAATCATACAAAGCGAAGTCCCCTTAAATAATCGTCTTAACAACTTATTAAAATTTTAGAAGTCTACACTGGTAATGCAAGAAGTGAACAGAGCAGGTCAGTACGCAACAGCTGAGCAGAGTGCCATCAAGGAAGGACTGCTGTACTTCCATGTAATGTGGCCCAACAAACAGTTAAATGCTGTTTGCTGTAAGAGATGGGTGGCCAAAACGCCAATGAATTAGAATGACATAATAGAGAAAGGAGTATGCCATCACTGTGGTGACCACACAGAATGCAGTAACAAGACTTAACTGATGAGCAAGAATATCTCGCGAGTTAACATCCCATAGACGTTCGGGCTCGTATGCGGTTCCTCGTCGTCGAAATGTCTTGGCTCAAACTCGTCTAGGGGCTGAACCGCACATGTCGCATTACGCGTCCTAAATTAGACACTTGTGACCCTTTGGTTAAATTGTCTGCTGATGGAAAGTTTGCGAATTACAGAATTAATATAACATATAATAACAGTAATGATAATATCGGGAACTAAATTAACGACCCTTAAATAATGTATGTCACACAGTTGCGATTTGGTTAGAACAATGTTTATTCAGAAAGCAAACTAGTAGCGAAAGTGGTCATATTTAGAGTTACTGTTACACTCAAGCACATATCCATTTGAGACAGCTCGATCATTCACAATCTCATTGCTTAGTACAAGTTCGAGACCGCACCTCGTTAACTGTGCAAAAAGTTACAGTTCACTCCAGGCGCGCGGCTGCTCACCGCTCAGAGACTAAGTCCAGCGAAACCATACGACGCGAGATTTTCTAAGTCGTTTCAATTCCTAGCTACCTAAAGACCGAACGTCCGCTTTCGCGTCTCCACCAACACTCTACCCTTTGGTGTCTCTCTGTCCCTCTGTCCGTACCCAGCCGCGTCCCCCGCGTGACTAGAGCAGTTCCCTTTACTGAAGCCGCCCATCTGATTGGGTACAGCTTATTCTACATTATTTTATGTTTTACCATATTTGAGTAATCACAACTTGACCAC
Source organism: Schistocerca piceifrons (assembly GCF_021461385.2). Classification (NCBI taxonomy): domain Eukaryota; kingdom Metazoa; phylum Arthropoda; class Insecta; order Orthoptera; family Acrididae; genus Schistocerca; species Schistocerca piceifrons. The sequence goes on along the minus strand of NC_060141.1, from coordinate 404,002,542 downwards.
TTTCACGTTCTAAATAACATAACAATAATACCCATTACATAATAAACATTAAATTCTTCTACATAAAATTAGTACAATTTCCTTCTTAACTTTGAATGTCATCGTTCAGTGTGTTTTGTGTGGAGGAAATGATCTGATGCTTAACTGAAAACACTTTTTACTATACTATTTACTATATCTTTCAAACAAATAAACCTACAGAGCTCATATTTACAACATTTGTCATTTTAATGATGCGCTTCTATGTGAAATGTCGAGCATTAAGATCGACCAAAGCGTTCAGATTTTAGGGTTAAGGTCTTGGTTACAAAACTTGTTAATTTCACTTTAACAGTAAATCCTGAAGTATTATAGATATGATCAATATCCAAGTTTTATTGGAATCACCATGAAAATCATGAAGGATGCTAGATTAAAATTACTGTGGCTTCATTCCCTGAATTACTACAGAATTAAATAGTTTTCATAAATGTTTCCCTTTATGGCCGATTTTAGGCCCACCATATTTAACACTGCTATTTCTTCCTGGCCACAAACTGCTTCCACGGGGTTTCCGTATGACGTAGTTTGTTTCACTCGCACACTACAGCACTCAGGCCTCATTCAGCATAATAGATGCCAGTGAATTTCGCCATCTCGTGGTGAATCTGCGCTCTTTGTGGCACACGGTCCTAGACGACAGGGTTTATTTCACAATTTATGAAGGCTGCCTCTTTCGGCCATATATTTAAATGAGAGCGAAATGCTCGTTAACTCACAAACTAGTCACTATACTGACTCTGCTTTTCAAGGAGTGAAGAAGTGGCCATGTACGTAAAAAACAGTATTCATTTTGAGTACATAGACATATCACGGCATTGTACTGAACAAACATTTAAATGTGGTGCAGAGGCAGTTGAATTGAGTGACATTAAACTTCTAATTGTTCTTGTTTATAGGTCCCCTAGCTCTGACTTCAGAGCATTTCTGCTTAAGCTGGTGAGGGTTCTTGGTTCACTTTATAGGAAGTACCATATGTGGTGACATCAGTATTAATTTTTATATGATTGTGCAAAAGAATGTAGATAGATCTCCTAAACTCATACGATCTGATGCGGGCTGTGTTTTTTCCGAATAGGGTGCAGGTTAATAGTAGCACAGACATAATATTTTTATTCATTCTTCATTACTGGATGGTCATTCTGTTAGTAAAAGGGTGAATGGCCTCTCAGACAATGATGCACAAATTTTAACACTAAAAGGGTTTTCTACTCAAACAAGTGTCACATATAATTACAAACTATGTAGGAAATTTAATCCAACAGCAATAGCGAGTTCTTTAAACCTTGTCAAGGAACAAGAGTGGCAGAATGTTTATAGTGCTCGTAACATAGATGATAAATACAATGCTTTCATTAACACATTTATCATGCTCTTTGAGACTTGCTTTCCATTAGAACGTTTTAGACAGGGTACTAGAAGTAATAGGCAGCCTGGGTGGCTGACTAGTGGGATAAGGATATCATGTGGAACAAAGTGGGAATTATATCAAAATGTTAGAAGTAGCCACAATCAAGGCACAGTAGCCCATTACAAACAGTATTGTAAGGTGCTTAAAATGTTATTAGGAAGTTAACGAGTATGTGGTACGCAAATAGAATAGCTAATTCACAGGATATAATGAAAAACATATGGTCAGTTGTGAAGGAAGTGTCTCTTCAGCAGCAGGGGTTCGACGGTATAAAGTCAGTTCGTAGTAAAAATATTTCTGTTACTGATAAGTCAGTTATATGTACAGTTTTCTACAAGAACTCATATAACTCTCTTAGAAAATGCCTTTCCGAAACATGTCTGAAATACTCCTTTGTGATACTGACATGGGGGAGATTGAGTCAATAATTAAATCACTGAAGACTAAGGACTCTTATGGATATGATGGAGTGCCTAGCAGAATATTAAAGTACTGTGCTGCACATGTTAGCCCTGTACTTAGCCATATTTGTAATTTTTCTTTCAAGAATGCTCAGTTTCCTAAACGATTAAAGTACTTAGTGGTAAAGCCGCTTTATAAAAAAGAAGAAAGGGATAATGTAGACAATTTTAGATCTATTTCTATGCCATCAGTGTTTGCTAAAGTTACTGAAAAGTCTGTGTATCTAAGGACAATTGACCAATTTATATTGCATAATCTACTATCAAATATCCAGTTCGGTTTCAGACGTGGTTTAACAATTGAAATAGCTATATTCTCTCTCTTTGAGGTACTGGATGAATTAAACATAAGGTTTCGAACGCTAGGCATATTTTTTTTGATTTAACTAATGCGTTTGATTGTGTTGATCACGAAATATTGCTCCGGAAGTTGAACCCATTACGGAATACGGGGAGTAGGTCACAATTGGTTCACCTCTTACTTTAACAACAGGCAGGAGAAGGTCATTATTCACCATTTTGAGAACGGCTGTGATGTGTGGTCTGAGCGGGGTACCGTCAACTGGGGGGGTGTCCCAGGAATCAGTGTTGGGGCCACTCATGTTCCTTATTTATATAAATGATATGCTCTCTAGTACTACGGGTAATTCTAAAATATTGCTGTTTGCTGATGACATTAGCTTGGTAGTAAAGGATTTTGTATGCAACATTGGCTCGGTTTCAAATAGCGCAGTTCATGACGTAAGTTCATGGCTTGTAGAAAATAAATTAACGCTAAATCACAATAAGACTCAGTTTTTAGAGTCTCTAACACAAAAACAGTTCAACAAAACCTGACGTTGTAATTTCACAGAATGGGCATATGATTAGTGAAACTGAACAGTTCATATTTATAGGTGTTCAGATACATAGTAAACCGTCGTGGAAAACCCACCCCACGTTCATAATCTAGCCCAAAGACTTAATGCTGTGATTTTTACTATTCGAACGGTATCTGAAGTAAGTGATAGTGCGAGACGAAAATTAGTCTACTTTGCTTATTTTCATTCGCTTGTGTCGAATGGGGTAACTCTTCCCATACTAAAATGATATTTTTGGCTCAGAAACGGGCAGTTCGGGCAATAAGTGGTGTAAGTTCGCGAACCTCTTGTTGACGCCTGTTCACTAGGCTGGGTGTTTTGACATTGCCCTCTCAGTATATATATACTTTACTGTCGTTTCTTGTTAACAGTATCAGCTTATTCCCAAGAATTAGCAGCTTTTCCTTGGTTAATACTCGGCAGAAATCCAATGTGTGTTCGGATCGCACTTCCTTAACTGTTGCGCAGAAAGGTGTGCAATATACTGCTGCGTCCATTTTCAGTAAGCTACCACAAGAAATCTAAGCAGTAATCCACGCGCTTTCAAATAGAAACTGAAGAGTTTCCTCATGGGTCACTGCTTCTATTCTGTTGAGGAGTTTCTTGAAAAATTACACTGATTCTGACGTTATATTGTTGATTGCGTTTACTTAAACGTATGGCCTGACTTTTTTTGGGTTCGTAAGGATTTTATTTTATCTGTTAGTACTTTTATGTTGTAATTTCATGTACTGACACGTTCCACGACCTTGGAGATTTGCTCCTCAATTTGGTCCTACGGAACTAGGCGTGTAAATAAATAAATAAAAATAAAAAAGTCCACCACCTATCTAGAGAGGCGAATTTGAGACACCTTTCAGCTGCAACTACGCAACCAGAGAAACTGATCAGACTACAAAATCAGACCAGGTGATGTGATGGGCACCTCACATAAGCAAAATTCATGAACCAGTGCAGAATAAATATTACTCCTGTTGTAGTGGAAGTGTGCTATCTGCATCCATCCAGCCTAGTGGAGGGGGGATGTATTGGTCTGTGCTCTGCTCGTGTAGACTGTCTTCAGTATCTGATGGTTCAGCAAGTCCTGCATTGGAGGACATTGCCTCTGCAAGCCACAGTGCTGCCGTTCGAATCAACTCTCTAATGGAGTGTGGGAAACGTCAGCCAACAGGTTTTCTAGTGGCCTAACCACTGCGTCCAGGAAGCGGTCAACAATCGTAATCATGCGGGAGGGATAGGGGGAAATGTGTCGTGACCGCCGCTTGCCTTCCATTCACCTGGGTGTGTGGGCCTCACTCCAGCTGGAGGCTGCAGCGTTGTCTCAGTCCAACTTCGCACATTCCACACAGAGCCAGTCGGTGCTTCCTGTGGCGCTGTCTACGATGTCAACGAGAGAGTCCTTGTTACCCACTTTCCCAAGCTGATATTATCTGAAACCTCAAGGATGATACCAGCCGAACTGCAGCCAGTGACCCATGACATGCTGGACGTAGAGTCCATGGATGAACCGCTGCAGCAACCAAGACGGTCCGCCGCTCACCAGCGTCAGTGCATTCTGGCCTTTAGTACACCAGCTCTGCGTACCGTTGCTGCTGGTAGCCGTGTATGAATACAACTCCATATTTTGAATAACAAATGCTTCTTTTACCAAACAGGTTATCTCCCACAGAGCCACCGCTCGCCATGCCCAAGGAGTGACAGTCGAGCCAGATCCTGACATCGATGACATAATTTTCGTGATTCAAATAACTTTACCAACTGCCGTATGTTTTGGTTTACTTTATTTTATATCTGAAATGCTGCCAGTTTCGGCAACTCAATATTGCCATCTTCAGGCCCCATACGCTATTATCGTATTAACAATCTTATCGAATGCTGCCATAAAACTGGAATCGTAAATCCGATCGTTATGCAACAGATCCCTGTGAACCGGTGACACCATTTATGGCACCATTCGATAAGATTGTTAATACGATAATAGCGTACGGGGCCTGAAGATGGCAATATTGAGTTGCCGAAACTGGCAGCATTTCAGATATGAAATAAAGTAAACCAAAACATACGGCAGTTGGTAAAGCGAATCAAGAAATACATACCAGCCGACGTTCCCCAGGCCATAATGGAACGACAGAGACTCGATGGCATAACGTCGTCACCTAACGTACATCCGGCCCACGGGCGTTACAAAAGGAACAACAATGGACATGTACTAGATATCAAATGAGGAGATCAGAAGGATCAGAGAACTAGATCTGGAGATGTAAGATTGTACGAACTTGAGATCGTACGCATTTGTCCTGAATTATTGTGTATTTGTATCTGTTTTCATTATCGATAAATAAATACAATTTTTCAGAACTTTAGTTATAAATTTGCTCGACTAAGTTGATGTTAAAAATACAGTGTAGAAAGGCTTCACCAAAATATAACACAAAAATATTCACGCCTCCGATAAGGCGACGTGATTTAACTACTTGTATGTAAACTGATATCTTTATTAAATTCCAAGGAGAGTACGAGAACCAACATGACATGTGCAGGAAAACATATGCCTTCTCGAATGTTCTAAGAAGGTTCGAGACATATGCGGACCTTCCGTAGCAAGAGAAACACCCGGAACGACATTGTCGTAGGCAGATTCCCAGAAGAAGTATCCTGATCAACACTTGGAAGTATTGACAAAGTCATAAAATAATCCTGTTATTTACTTCAGATTACCACAGGAATTGTAGAAAGAAACCTCATTAGGTAAACTGCACTTTAGTAGTTAATATTTAATTCTAAGTTTATAAACCTGAGCTTCACATGGTAATTATAAGCGGGGAGCGGGGAGGGGGGGGGGGTCATACTTATGATAGAGTGGCGCTGTTGCTGCTGATGCTTTGACAGGCACACCGTCGGCACTGGTTATCGAAGAAGCACATCGGACGGACACTTATACCGGTGTTATAGGAAACAAGCAACTTTTTCCAATTCTAGGGCAGTTCGTTGACTACGCCGAGTGTTCGCAACAATTTCTGCGTAATATCTAGCTTTAGTTCCGCGTGGATACAAGTGAGTTATGTGTCGATCACAACCTTGGTTGAGTGAAAGAGTATAGCTTTTGCTCGTGAGGCTGTTTAGAATGACGATAGTGCCGGTCCTTTCCTCGAGAATCGGCTACATCAAGATGGGTAAATGATTCTCGCACTTGGCTTCACATTTCCATGATCGTCTAACGGTAACGTAGTGAAGTGGTTAGTTAATGATGTATTTCAAAGTAGAGATATTACGTGTGAGCAAGTTTCTCAGTTTCAAGCTAAATCACATAATCTGATGTTAAAGAGCGATTAAAAACCTGTTAGGCTCGGAATTTCTGTTTATATGGAAAAATGTAAGTCAATGCGGTTGAGTCGGAAGATCAAACATGCAATGTTCTGATACAGTATTAGTGGTGTTCTGCTTAAATATCTGGGCGTAACATTGCAAAGCGATATGAGGTCGAACGAGCACGTCAGAACTGTGGTAGAGAAGGGGAATGGTCGACTTCGGTTTATCGGGAAATTTTTAGGAAATAGTGGTTAATCTCCACATGAGTGCTAAAAGGAATCCGTTAAACTTCGGTTACACGATAAATCCGTCAAATATAAAGGCTGTAAATTCAACTAAATACCTAGGAATTACAATTACGAACAACTTAAATTGGAAGGAACACATAGAAAATGTTGTGAGGAAGGCTAACTAAAGACTGCGTCTTGTTGGCAGGACACTTAAGGATGTAACACATCTACTAAGGAGACTGCCTACACTATGCTTGTCCGTCCTGTTTTAGAATACTGCTGCGTGGTGTGGGATGCTTACCAGACAGGACTGACGGAGTACATCGCAAAAGTTCAAAGAATGGCAGCACATTTTCTATTATAGCGAAATATGGGAGAGAGTGTCACTGAAATGATACAGGATTTGGACTGGACGTCATTAAAAAGAAAGGCATTTTTCGTTGCGACGGAATCTTCTCATGAAATTCCAGTTACCAACTTTCTCCTCCGAATGCGAAAATATTTTGTTGACACCATCGTACATAGGTAGAAACGATCACCACGATAAAATAAGGGAAATCAGAGCTAATACGGAAAGGTATAGGTGTTCGCTCTTTCCGCACACTATACGAGATTGGAACAATAGAGAATTGTGAAGGTGGTTCGATGAACCCTCTTCTAGGCACTTAAATATGATTAGCAGAGTATCCATGTAGCTGTAGATGTAAACGAGATCGCATATAGGACGTTGGTGCGACAGATTCTTGAGTATTGCTAGAGCGTCTCGGTTCCGTACCAGATCGAATTGAAGGGGGACATCATAGCAGTTCAGAGGCGGACTGCTCGATTTGTTACCCCTAGGTTCGAAGAACACGCAAGTGTTACGTCGATGCTACGGGAACTCAAATCGGAATCTCTGGAGGAAAGGCGACGTTGTTTTCGAGAAACATTATTGAGAAAATTTAGAGAACAGGCATCTGAAGCTGACTACAGAACGGTTCTATTGCCACCAACATACATTGCGCGTAAGGACTACAAAGATAAGATACGAGAAATTAGGGCTAAATGGGAGGCTGTAGATAGTAGTTTTTCCCCCGCTCTATTTGTGAGTCGAACAGGAAGGGAAGTGACAAGTAGTGGTACAGTGTAGTCTCTACCACTGACCGTACGGTAGTTTGCGGAGTATCTATGAAGATGAAGATGTAGATAGTACAGTAAATTTTAGTCCTACAGTCATTAACAATTCCTCATTCTGTTAGAGATTACTCTCTGCTATAGTCTGGCCTAAGGTTTTGATCTGTTTTTCTTAGTGCGAATTTGTACTCATAAATTTTGAGTGTAAGCATGATTGACGACCAGAGGAAGGCAAATACCGGACTTCAAGGTCTATCGAGTGTCATTGCAAATTTCTTGGTGCTGAAAACGGATGTATGTTGCCAAAGCCATGTATACTTGTACTGCCGATCATGAGAGGACTATGCTCCTCGACATTAAATACCATCTTGTGTATAGTCTCGCTATCATTAATTTGGTGGCTGAACTCCTCCCCCATTGCCGTCTCGGTTAAAAAATTCCAAATAGGGTAATTACAGCCTGTAACAGCGAGGGTGGCACATTGGTGCTACCTTTGAGTGTAGTGACAACGGTACGTGCAGCATTGTCGGTGTTTAAGGCGTTCGCAGATGCTGTTGTACGTGACAATTCTACTGGCGTGCCGTCTACACTGGTAGGCACGAAGCACTCAAGTTACTGGACACTGACATGGAGCTGGTACTAAGTCAGATCTCTTGACGTTCAGTAAGAGTTATTACGAACATCAACCCAGTAGTAGTAGCAGTAAGCACAGTTATATTAAAACGTTCCATCTTGTTTCACAGAGCGGAATCACGAATGCACGTGCGTCTTTCAGTCCTCGTGCTGCAGGTTTTTGTGAAGCACGGGAACCCGCTAAGAGGGCATTAAAGTCCGCACGGCGAAAGAAGGGCTCCGACTAGCTGGCGCGAATGCTTCGCGCATCTACCGCGACCTATCGCGTAACGCAATTTTGTATGTCTCAGTGGTAACGCCTTACTGTTACCGCCGCTGTTTAGACTGTTAAGTCACGTGGCACGGATAGCACCTGCAGCCGTTGCAATTCGCAGTTGAAAGATAGCAACAGGGCTGTCTTCCTTCGTCGTACGATGTGCAGTTTTGAACCTATTTGTCCTAAGCCGTTTCTCATAAACTTCCTTACAATTTTCTCAGAAAATTTTCTTAATTACTACACGCAATAAAATCACTTAAACACCAGTAATTGAGTCGACTCTGTTGCAAATACTGGAACTCTACACCAACGCTGGAAATGATATACCATGGGTTTAATGAGATAAACGTGACTGTAGAAGCACAACAGGTAGTAAATATTGGGTCACCTATTGACGATCATTACAATGGAGATCACTGAAAAAAGTTCATTATATCGCTATAAAAGGCAGCCGAGTGAAAGTAAACAAGATAGTCGAGATTAAACCTCTGAAATGATGTAATACAACATATCGGACACAAGAAACTAAATATGGAAAAGATATTTGCGCGATGAATGTCGCGACTCATTATTGCACTGATTCGTAAGAATGTTTGACTGACTGATTGGTATTTTAATAACATTTCAGTACGTTTTCTATCGATTTGCGACTGTGAATGAATGTAAGGTCAATAACTACCCATCGGAGTTGAAAATAAATAAATAAACAAATAAATAAAAAAATAGATGGTGAATGTTTGAGATAAACGGAAGTAACATCGGGCGTGTTCCAAGGAAATGTAATGGTACTTCTAATGTTCTCATTATGTGTAAACGATTTACCAGACGGGGTAAACACCACTGCAAGATTGACGGTTCTGTTGTCTACAGGAAACTGCCGTCGTTGGACGACCCCAATGGATAGCAGAAACACTCGGTGTACTGAATGACTACTCTTTTTAAATGTGGATGAAAGTAAGATAATCCCTATGTCAAAAAGAAAGAAACCGACAGTATTCGATTACAAAAAAAAAGGTGTTAAAGTCGAAATCTGGCATGGGCCAAATATTTAAACATAAATTTACGCAGAAATGTACAGTAAAGGCACGAGAACAACGATAATATTGATATAATACTGGTATTTTCTTCCTGACCCTAGACATCTCTTTTCTGCTACTATCTTCCCTATTCTAAAAGAATACTTATGCGCAGTAATTACTTTCTATACTGACCCAAAGTGAATCTCTGAAATTTTTCATCTGGCAGGACATTTACTTCCTTTCATAACTGAAAATACCGGGTGATCAGAAAGTCAGTAGCCGCGCGGGATTAGCCGAGCGGTCTGGGGCGATGCAGTCATGGACTGTGCGGTTGGTCCTGGCAGAGGTTCGAGTCCTCCCTCGGGCATGGGTGTGTGTGTTTGTCTCTAGGATAATTTAGGTTAAGTAGTGTGTAAGCTTAGGGACTGATGACCTCAGCAGTTAAGTCCCATTAAGATTTCACACACATTTGAACATTTTGAACAAAAAGTCAGTGTAAATTTGAAAACTTAATAAAACACGGAATAATGTAGATAGAGAGGTAAAAATTGACACACATGCTTGGAATTGCATGGGGTTCTATTAGAACCACCCCATATTGCTAGACGCGTGAAAGATCTCTTGCGCGCGTCGTTTGGTGATGATCGTGTGCTCAGCCACCACTTTCGTCGTGCTTGGCCTCCCAGATCCCCAGACCGTGTGATTATTGGCTTTGGGGTTACGTGAAGTCGCAAGTGTATCGTGATCGACCGACGTCTCTAGGGATGCTGAAAGACAACATCCGACGCCAATGTCTCACCATAACTCCGGACATACTTTACAGTGCTGTTCACAACATTATTCCTCGACTATAGCTATTGATGAGGAATGATGGTGGACATATTGAGAATTTCCTGTAAAGAACATCATCTTTGTCTTACTTTGTTATGCTAATTATTGCTATTCTGATCAGATGAAGTGCCATCTGTCTGGCCTTTTTTGAACTTTTGTATTTTTTTGGTTGTAATAAAACCCCATGCCATTCCAAGCATGTGTGTCAATTTGTACCTCTCTATCTACATTATTCCGTGATTTATTAAGTTTTCACATTTATACTGACTTTTTGGTCACCTGGTAACTGCTCACATCAATAATTACTTGGAAACATCGACACAATTTCAATACACATATTTTCGAGTATTTTAACCTGGCAAACAAATATTATAAAATTCAGGCTCATTGGGTTTACTAAATTTTGTCTACAAATCTGAATCATACTGGATCTCAATTACTTCTACTTCCATTTGATTAGTTACTGATATATTTATTGTATATATTGAAGGCAACAAGAAAACTTGTTTTCCAATAACTTAGAGTCTGCAAATCTCAATTCAAACTTATTTTTGAGGTTCAACATTTTTTTCTGCGTATTTTTTTTGTAATGGTGTTTCATCTGGATCATATCTGTTAAAGTTGCGTGCCAAAGATTGCGTTAGATCTTCATTTTTCAACTACTTTATCCATAAAACTGTCTTACATTTCAATGCCTTAACTCAGAAACAGCGACGAACTAGGCTAACGTGCAGTGCTGGTGCAGGCTCGCCAATCGCTCTCGCCCGGGTGCACACTCCCCCCTCTATCAGACCCTGCTGCCTGGCTGGGAAGAAGGGGAAGGGGAAGTGGAAGGGGAAAACTGTGAAAGTGCCGTAAGCGGCATGCGAGTTTGTTTCATATTTCACATTCCTCAACAACATAGATCAAAACCAAAACAAATCTTTGGTTTTACTTAATTATTTTTGGTGCTCTGAAGACAGCAAAATTTATACCTGGGACGAACTGTCGTCAAACGTACAGATTTTTCATCACTCACTTCGTCACCTACTTGTGACTTATTTAGTTTCATAGAGGGAAAAAAGTATTTAATGCACATATGACTACCGAAGCTCTGACACCACGGGTGCAGCCACATTAGGGAGACGTGAAAACTCTTCCTGGGGCAGAGAACGTAGAACTCCTGGACTGTCTTGACGTAGAAGATTCTGTCTTTTAAGCGTGAATTACGTTGTAGATCGACTGGTTCCATCTGCAGATGTACGGGGACGGTTTCAAATGAAATGGCAAACGGTCTAGAAAACAGCTCAAAAATTAAAGTAATATTCGTCGTGTTCTCCAACGTTTCGGAAGCTATTCCTGTAATTCTTTCAACGCCACTATGGCTTCTGCAGAGTTCACTTTTCCTTAACGCCAGTGAGCTTAGGTAAGTGGAATATGGTTCTTCTCGGAATTTATTCCTTCCACAATGCGATTTTCTTTTTAAATGCGACTACTTTCGCATGAAATCAGATAAAAGTACTTCTCTCCTTGCAATGTCTTACTGAGTGCATTCTGCAGTCAACTTTAAAATGCGAGGTCTGTAATCCACCCGGATCTTATAATTTTCGTTTTTGTTTGCTTTTTCCTTCAGAAAATCAACAATGAACTCCTCAAAGCTAAAACTCATTCCAGACATGTACTTGAACTTAAACAACATACTTTGCCGTAATATATAACATCGCCATATTCTTCGTTCAGTTCCATCAAAACCCGTTGCAACGGACGATGTAACAACGTGTGCGATTTCAGGAAATTTTTCTATTCGTACCGCCAATTCCATCACGTGTTCCATGCCTGTATACAGGGTGTTACAAAAAGGTACGGCCAAACTTTCAGGAAACATTCCTCACATACAAAGAAAGAAAATATGTTGTATGGACATGTGTCCGGAAAAGCTTACTTCCCATGTTAGAGCTCATTTTATTACTTCTCTTCAAATCACATTAATCATGGAATGGAAACAGACAGCAACAGAACGTACCAGCGTGACTTCAAACACTTTGTTACAGGAAATGTTCAAAATGTCCTCCGTTAGCGAGGATACATGCATCCACCCTCCGTCACATGGAATCCCTGATGCGCTGATGCAGCCCTGGAGAATGGCGTATTGTATCACAGCCGTCCAAAATACTATAACGAAGAGTCTCTACATTTGGTACCGGGGTTGCGTAGACAAGAGTTATCAAATGCCCTCATAAATGAAAGTCAAGAGAGTTGAGGCCAGGAGAGCGTGGAGGTCATGGAATTGGTCCGCCTCTACCAATCCATCGGTCTCCGAATCTGTTGTTGAGAAGTGTAGGAACACTTCGACTGAAATGTGCAGGAGCTCCATCGTGCATGTTGTGTCGTACTTGTAAAGGCACATGTTCTAGCAGCACAGGTAGAGTATCCCGTATGAAATCATGGCGGTGAATCGAGGAAGTACAGCACATACTGACTAAACCAAAATGAGCTCTAACATGGAAATTAAGCATTTCCGGACACATGTCCACATAACATCTTTTCTTTATTTGTGTGTGAGGAATGTTTCCTGAAAGTTTGGCAGTACCTTTTTGTAACACCCTGTATTTAAGTGCTTCTTGATGTGCAGAACAATGAATTCCATACAAATCATCAGCCTATCGTTGTAATTTTTAACTCTTTCATTGACAACAAAATCTTCAAATTCTTTCTGAGTGGTACTGTGGTGCCGTTTCTTAGCAAATTTGTGATACCTGGCTGATATACACACATCAAACAGTTTTGTATCACCTCGGTTGTGTGTACTTGAATGTGCGTCAGTGCACTTTCCTGGTTTTCAGAGTACACTGTTGCTCCACGGGCGCAACTGCAGTGCATTCTGTAGGTAGGAGTCCGTAAAACTCCTCAGCTAAAACTATTTTTATACTCTTTTGGTAGTCTCCTGCCAAAATATTCACCACAATTCGGGTTTTGTGCGCCTGTACGTAATGTGACAGGGTATTTACATACCATTATACTGGCAGGGCGGGCAGCACAAATAATTTTTAGGGACCGCATGAGGCTCGCTGCCTGCAAGATTGGCATCCTTAGATTACAAGATGTCATCTGAACATTTTGAACATGCCAACCTGCTCCTATCGCGCAGCGCACTAGCTTGCGATATACGAACATTAGCCAGCACCGGCCAGCCTTCGTGTGATTTTTAGACAGTTTAGCACGCTTGTTTAGGCAAATGTTGAGCTAGTTGCCACTTTTTTCGCAAAGAAATGCGATACGCAAACAGTTAAAATACGATGACATTCAGATCGAAGTTACCCTATTTCCAGAAAGGTGGCGCACACGACTTCTCTCCCTCAGTTAACTGGTCACTGCGGCGACAGGAGGGGGAATCTGGGCACAAAGTTAAATAAAATGAATTTGCCAAATCTTGTGGAGTCCTTACTAGCCGGGATAAACACTGCCGAAACGAAGAAGAGGAAGGTCTTGTACATATCACACTATATAGGGTGATGCTTTTTTAAGTTTGAAAAAACTGCGTAACGATGTAGACGACGCTCAGACATGTAATTTAATATAAGGCACACCAGCCGCAAATGTCGGGAATCCGTCCCATCCTCTGTAATGCCGGTCCCTCCTGGATATCCGCCCCCCCTCCCTGCCCCCACCAAATTCTATAAGTCCCTCCAGATCCTAGAGAGCCATGCACTCCGCCTCACCTTCCGCATACGCCTCCCGTCCCTCACACGGATCCTCTATGACCTGATTCCTTTCCCCCACCTGCTCCTAGTCCTTGAACATATCCACATACTCTACACCTTCCACTGCCTTGATCCCCCTCATCCCCTGGTTGCTCTTCTCCTCTCCAACCCCCACCCTCAGCCGCACCTTCACTGTTGTGTCCCCCCCCCCCTACCATCCATCTCTACAGGCTTCGTCTTTCCTAAGGTGGCTTCTGTCAACTCCCTCTCTCGGATGATGCCCTCTCTCCATCCATTTACCCCTTTTACCAACTCTGATCCTGACCTCCCCCTCCCTTCCTCTGTCCTTTTCCTGGGCTCCCTCTCTCTCCATCTTCCATCCTGTTTTTTCCTGCCTACCCTCTCTCTGCCTCCCTTCTCACCCCTGAGTTCTTTTGCATTTCCCTCATCTGCCTCCCCCCTTCCCTCTCGCGTCTGCCCTCCCCCCCCCTTATGAGTCCTGTCCCTCCCTCGGCCTCCCCCTTTCGTTTTTCCTCTCCCTTTTTTTCCCCTCATCTGTCCAGAGTTCCCATGCCTCCCCCCCCCCCCCCCCCCCATCTGCCTTTGGCTGTGGTGTGGTGTGTCATCTTCCTGCCGACTTTTAAGTGCAGTGTTTCCAGTAATTGTTTTATGCTTTCACTTTTCACAATTTTCCGCCGTTTCACAATTTAAGTCAGCGTTTTATCGCCTGCTTATGTTTTAAAGCGTGCTAAGCTGCTGCCAGCCCGCCCCCGTCGGGGGGAATTGAAATACAATAAAGGAAAAAAAACAAATGTCGGGAAATTCCCCGAAAGTGGACGACAAATGTTGAACACGTGACATCACCAGATGACTACGAGGCCCACGAGGAAGAGAGACCGCGGCGTACACGTCACAGCGCGTGACACTGCAGAGCCAGCGGCTGCCTCCACGCTGGGCAGTGAATAACTATTTCGGACGAGTTTAATAATCGTTAACTCAGCGTTTAAATGGTCGCAAGCTCTCGACAACACACGACAAAGTTAAGGCTTTTAGTGGGTACGTTTTCATTGACGTACTGATTTCCCTTGGGCTCTGAACGAAGCCGAGCATTCGCGAAGTGTGGCGGACAAACCGACTCGAGGCCTTCGAGAAAGACAGGCCGCAGCGCGTACGTCACGAAGCTCAGCAGACGAAATGCGTTTTTAGACCTGTTAACTCGCAGATGGGCGTCTACGTACTAACGATAATTGCATCTTCTGCTGGAATCCGTAGTTATAGTCTTACTGTTATTAATCTTACAATGATCCGAAGTCCATAGGCTTATTTATAATTTGTTACGGCACTTTAAAACTGAAATCATGCCAAAACGATTATCAGTTGCATAAGGCAAAACTTCTTGTCTCGAATGAGGACTGTTAAACAGAAAAGACTAAATGCTATAAACAAGCAGTTTTGACAATTACATCGAATACTGATCTTAAATTAAATTTTTATATACACTGTTGTTGTTGTTGTTGTGGTCTTCAGTGCTGAGACTGGTTTGATACAGCTCTCCATGCTACTCTATCCTGTGCAAGCTTTTCTATCTCCCAGTACCTACTGCAACCTACATCCTTCTGAATCTGCTTAGTGTATTCATCTCTTGGTCTCCCTCTACGATTTTTACCCTCCACGCTGCCCTCCAATACTAAATTGGTGATCCCTTGATGCCTCAGAACATGTCCTACCAACCGATCCCTTCTTCTGGTCAAGTTGTGCCACGAACTTCTCTTCTCCCCAATCCTATTCAATACTTCCTCATTAGTTACGTGATCTACCCATCTAATCTTCAGCATTCTTCTGTAGCACCACATTTCAAAAGCTTCTATTCTCTTCTTGTCCAAACTATTTATCGTCCATGTTTCACTTCCATACATGGCTACACTCCATACAAATACTTTCAGAAATGACTTCCTGACACATAAATCTATACTCGATGTTAACAAATTTCTCTTCTTCAGAAACGCTTTCCTTGCCATTGCCAGTCTACATTTTATATCCTCTCTACTTCGACCATCATCAGTTATTTTACTCCCCAAATAGCAAAACTCCTTTACTACTTTAAGTGTCTCATTTCCTAATCTAATTCCCTCAGCATCACCCGACTTAATTAGACTACATTCCATTATCCTTGTTTTGCTTTTGTTGATGTTCATCTTATATCCACCTTTCAAGACACTGTACATTCCATTCAACTGCTCTTCCAAGTCCTTTGCTGTCTCTGACAGAATTACAATGTCATTGGCGAACCTCAAAGTTTTTATTTCTTCTCCATGAATTTTAATGGCTCTGAGCACTATGGGACTTAACATCTGTGGTCATCAGTCCCCTAGAACTTAGAACTACTTAAACCTAACTAACCTAAGGACATCACACACATCCATGCCCGAGGCAGGATTCGAACCTGCGACCGTAGAAGTCGCGCGGTCCCGGACTGAGCGCCTAGAACCGCTAGACCACCGCGGCCAGCCTGAATTTTAACACCTACTCCGAATTTTTCTTTTGTTTCCTTTACTGCTTGCTCAATATACAGATTGAACAACATCGGGGAGAGGCTACAACCCTGCCTTACTCCCTTCCCAACCACTGCTTCCCTTTCATGTCCCTCGACTCTTATAACTGCCATCTGGTATCTGTACAAATTGCAAATAGCCTTTCGCTCCCTGTATTTTACCCCTGCAACCTTTAGAATTTGAAAGAGAGTATTCCTGTCAACATTGTCAAAAGCTTTCTCTAAGTCTACAAATGCTAGAAACGTTGGTTTGCCTTTCCTTAATCTTTCTTCTAAGATAAGTCGTAAGGTCAGTATTGCCTCACGTGTTCCAGTGTTTCTACGGAATCCAAACTAATCTTCCCCGAGGTTGGCTTCTACTAGTTTTTCCATTCGTCTGTAAAGAATTCGTGTTAGTATTTTGCAGCTGTGACTTATTAAACTGATAGTTTGGTAATTTTCACATCTGTCAACACCTGCTTTCTTTGGGATTGGAATTATTATATTCTTCCTGAAGTCTGAGGGTATTTCGCCTGTTTCATACATCTTGCTCACCAGATGGTAGAGTTTTGTCAGGCCTGGCTCTCCCAAGGCCGTCAGTAGCTCTAATGGAATGTTGTCTACTCCCGGGGCCTTGTTTCTGCTCAGGTCTTTCAGTGCCCTGTCAAACTCTTCACGCAGTATCATATCTCCCATTTCATCTTCATCTACATGCTCTTCCATTTCCATAATATTGTCCTCAAGTACATCACCCTTGTATAGACCCTCTATATACTCCTTCCACCTTTCTGCTTTCCCTTCTTTGCTTAGAACTGGGTTTCTATTTGAGCTCTTGATATTCATACAAGTCGTTCTCTTATCTCCAAAGGTCTCTTTAATTTTCCTGTAGGCAGTATCTATCTTACCCCTAGTGAGATAGGCCTCTACATCCTTACATTTGTCCTTTAGCCATCCCTGCTTAGCCATTTTGTAGTTCCTGTCGATCTCATTTTTGAGACGTTTGTATTCCTTTTTGCCTGCTTCATTTACTGCATTTTTATATTTTCTCCTTTCATCAATTAAATTCAATATTTCTTCTGTTACCCAAGGATTTCTACTAGCCCTCGTCTTTTTACCTACTTGATCCTCTGCTGCCTTCGCTACTTCATCCCTCAAAGCTACCCATTCTTCTTCTACTGTATTTCTTTCCCCCATTCCTGTCCATTGTTCCCTTATGCTCTCCCTGATACTCTGTACAACCTCTGGTTCTTTCAGTTTATCCAGGTCCCATCTCCTTATATTCCCACCTTTTTGCAGTTTCTTCAGTTTTAATCTACAGGTCATAACCAATAGATTGTGGTCAGAGTCCACATCTGCCCCTGGAAATGTCTTACAACTTAAAACCTGGTTCCTAAATCTCTGTCTTACCATTATATAATCTATCTGATACCTTTTAGTACACTACTGGCCATTAAAATTGCTACACCAAGAAGAGATGCAGATCATAAACGGGTATTCATTGGACAAATATATTATACTAGAACTGACACGTGATTACATTTTCACGCAGTTTGGGTGCATAGATCCTGAGAAATCAGTACGCAGAACAACCACCTCTGGCCGTAACAACGGCCTTGATACGCCTGGGCAATGAGTCAAACAGGGCTTGGATGGCGTCTTCAGGTACAGCTGCCCATGCAGCTTCAACACGATACCACAGTTCATCAAGAGTAGTGATTGGCGTATTGTGACGAGCCAGTTGCTCGGCCACCATTGACCAGACGTTTTCAATTGGTGAGAGATCTGGAGAATGTGATAGCCAGGGCAGCAGTTGAAAGGTGGCTACACTGAGCCACAGCGCCAGAGATCGCGCCAGAGAGTATTATTCCGCCGCCTCCACTGGCAGTGCTTGTCGAGAACTCGTAGTAGTCAGTGCTTGTCGAGGACTCGTAGTAGGCAGTGCTTGCTGAGATGTCGTAGTGGAGAGTGCTTGTTCCATGTTTTATGCAGTTGTTTGATGGGCTAGACAGCAGATATTGTTCTAATGGAGATATTGTAATGATTAGAATGCTTTGCATCAATATATATGAAGGTAACAAAACTCGCTTTTTTTTCTTATTATTTTAATGTCGTAAATAATGCGTCATTACAGATTCAGTCAACAAAGCATCTGGCTTGTGTTCTTGTATTAGAGTGTAATTCTGGTTTTCTTGCGCAGTTATAGTATTTCTGTTTTCTTTTAATTACTTCAGTATAAATGGTATTTAAAATTTCTTGTCTTGTTGAAGAAGAACCGTGCCAGATGTGTACGTTGAATTACACTCCCACACACAGAACAACTACACTTGTGCTTTGGTTTCGTACGTTTCATAGTTGCTGGGGACTTAATTAATTAATTGTGTAACGGAAATTTTCTTTCATTCTTTGTTGTTATTCTATGCAGTCAGATTGCGTACAAATACTAGTCAGGGCCAACCGTTTACGAAACAGCGTAATCGGACATACAGCTACGAAAAATAAAAAATTATTTTCATTTATATAAATAAGCCCCCATGCACGTGGCGACCGCTGCTTCGGACCGTCCCTTGGAATTCTTCTGATTGTAAAAATAGTAGACAGTAGTATTGTTGTAGTAATTTGTAGTTTAGTAATTGTAGTCTATATTGCATGTGTAGATTTGGTAATTGGCATTCTTCTAATGGTATTTTTCAAAATTTAATTTTTGTTGTCTTGTCTACGGGTTTGACAATGTAGTGCAATTATTTCAATTGTTCGTTAATCGTGTTTGAAGGAAACATTTCGTGTAAATGGTATTGTTGGATATAAAGAGTCATTGTGTGTAATTTTCGTAAAGTGACGAGTTTTGTATGTTTTGGAAATGATTACGCGATCGATGAAAAAGGCAAAAATGATGGATAGTCAGAATGACGAAATTGTTGACATGGTGAACTTGCCAACACAGGACAACAGTATCATGAATAATGAAGTAGAAAACAATTTAATAAGCAGGGAAAATAGTCCAGAACCAATTCAAAATTTTTCACAATCAAAAAATTTTCAGAATTCGAGATTAACGACAGAAGATTGTGGAATAGTATCGAACACAAATAGCTTTACAGCTTTGACGGAAGACGTTGGTTTTGCGGGAAATGTTAGAGACCAAAAAAGTTTCGAGCCAGTTAACATGGAGCAGTTGATGAGTGCAATATTAAATTTGGGATCTCGGTTAGACTCACAAATGGGAACAATGGAGCAGTTTCGATCTGAATTTAAAACAGAGATAGGAACTTTGGGATCTGAATTAAAAACTGATATGGGAACAATGGAAACACAGTTAAGATCTGAATTAAAAACAGTGGGATCACAAATAGGAACAATTAAAACAGAGATGGAAACAATGGAAACACGGTTAGATTCACGAATAGGGACATGTTTCAAAAACATGAAAGATGAATTAAAGAAAGAAATTAGAGAAGAAGTACAACCGATTTTGAATTCTCACAATAATAGATTAATTGCAGTAGAGATTAGACAAAGGGAACAAGATAGGAAACAGGAAGAAAGAGATCGCGTGATAGTACAAAAATTTTCAGAGTTAAATTTACAACGTGCACACGATAAGGAAGAAATATTTGAGAGAATCGAGGAATCCGTACCAAATGACAGAATAAATAACCTAACACAACAATATGAACAGTTAACTACCAAATGTGTTAATACTGAAACCCGAGTCGC
Source organism: Schistocerca piceifrons (assembly GCF_021461385.2). Lineage (NCBI taxonomy): Eukaryota > Metazoa > Arthropoda > Insecta > Orthoptera > Acrididae > Schistocerca > Schistocerca piceifrons. The sequence goes on along the minus strand of NC_060141.1, from coordinate 403,982,456 downwards.
GATTCTTACGGAAGACGTAAATAAACAGAAAGAAAAAATAGGTGACTTATCGGAAAGAGTTGAGGAGATTTCAGATAAATTGACAAATCTTAGTTTACATGGGGACAGAGATTCGGATGATACAGCACCATTGCCATTTGCAGAAACCGAAGAGTACCAGAACATAAATAAGCATGTTGAAAATCAGGGAAAATTTAATGAACGCGTGAAAAGGGAATTTGAGGCATTAGAAAAGCAAGTCAAACAAAATTGAAGGCGAAATCGTAGGAAAAGACAGCAGAAGAAATTTAGAATCACAGATAGCAGAGGGGTTTGAAGAAAGTAATTTATTTCATTTACGAGAAGCAACAAGAGAGCGCCAGGCGCGCGAACTTGACAATAATCGACATTCGGACTGGGACAGACGCGGTAGGTCTTTGTCGCCACGAGGCGAAAACTTTGACTATAAACACTTCTTAACTGTTCGGAAATTTAAGATCTTTCGCAATTCTAAGAACGACATACATCCATGTTCATGGTTAGATCAATTTATGTACGCATTTCCGCCAAATTGGCCACTAAGTCACAAACTGGAATTTATGTGTGGATATTTAGAAAACGAACCGGCGACGCGGATGCGCGCACTCATTAGAGATTGTAATAATCTAAATGATTTTTATCATGCATTTCTATCGGCATATTGGTCCGAAAACACGCAAGACAGAGTCAAACACAGTCTTATTATGCAGCGTAATTTTAAACAGTCTGAATTCCGCACGCCGGCAGAATACTTTGAAGACATGATTCGAAAGAATCAGTTCCTGTCCAACCCTTATAGCCCGACTGAATTAATTCGCATTTGTTTAACTAAGCTGCCACAATCCATAAGACAACTTGCTTTAGCCTGAAGATGTAAAGACGACATTGAGACTTTTAAGACTTTGCTACAAGAACTTGAGTATGATAACGACGACGGAACTTCTTGTAATTTTCTCAGTAACGGTAATCATAATAGATTTTCAGAGAAAAGGGATAGTGATCGGAACGGACGTTATATGGGTCAATTTGAGAATGACAGACGAAACAGACAGGACAATAGATACCAGCCTTATGACAATAACAGACGTTCTAACAGAAATTACACAGACAATTATAATAACGGTAATTCGTACCGGAATGATCAATCATACGGAAACAGTAATCGGTATCATCAAGACAGAAATTATTCATACAGTAATAGAAATTCTTACTTCAGAAATAACCAGGGTAGTAGGTCTAACAGTAATTTCAGAAGTGACAGTCGAAATTACACAAGAAGTAGTTATGCAGACAGACAGGAAAACAGAAATTTTGATAACAGACACAACCAAGAATTTGCATCTAACAGACAGGAAGGACCTAATTGGCATCCTCCACGTGACAGAACTTCACAGAGACAAGTGCAAATAGTAGAAATTGACCCGCGAAGTGACGCGAATGATCAAAGACGTGACGCAAGCAATCGACAGTGACTTGTAGCTTCGGCTTCTGGCAGCAATATAGACGGTCCAGAAAGTAATGACACTACAACTTTACACTACGTACGCCTGGAAGACATGAGAGACATTTTGCTAGACGAAAAGGAAAATAATGTAGACGCATTTTTACATCCTGTTATTGAAATATGTGTGGGTAAGAATAAGTTCACTGCCGTTTTAGATTCTGGGAGCCCATTGAATGTCATTAGTGAATCAGTTTTTCGTATATGTGTAAGAACTATTGCTTGTCCTGTGTTACCTGTTTCTAAAACTACAATTCGAGGCGCTATTTCTGGAAAAAGTGTGGAAGTTAAACAACAGACCAACTTAAATTTCATTTGTCAAAGATACGAATTTTCTGTTAATTTTATTATTGTTCCATTACTCAGTACACAAATTATATTAGGTATGGAGTTTCTTAATGCACATAAAGCAATTTTGAACTTTAAAGAAGGAAGTGTGAATTTGACTGTTGCCGGAATGCCGAAATGTTTGAAATTTTTCGAGTGCTTAACAAGATCTGAATCAGATACAAAATGTTTAAGGTTTCTTACTTCTGATGTTTTCGTTGAGCATTATGACGACAGTGGGTTTATTCATGACAATGACAATAGATACAGAGACGCGATGGATGATATAATTAATAGCGAAGAATTAATTAATGAAAAGGTTAAGAAAGCTGAAGTGCCAGATGACGTTGCAAGAGAAGAGCTGCACCACATTTTGACTTCACATGCTACAGTATTTAGTCATCACACAGGAACTATACAAGGCCTACAATATTTATTTAAAGTAAAAGAACACACACCATTTCGGGGGAAAACGTACGCTTACAGAGACAAGGTTAAGAGTGAACTTCAATACATGATAGATCAAGGCATTATTGAACCAGCAGTCAGTCCTTATACCAGCCCATTACACGTTGTTCCTAAAAAGGATGGGTCAATTCGTTTGGTTCTGGATTCCAGACAGATAAATAATATCATCATTCCAGAAACTGACCGTCCACAAAATTTAGATGAACTTCTTCAACATTTCCATGGAATTAAAGTTTTATCCACGATTGATATGCGCGCAAGTTTTTGGCAAATAGAACTCCACCCTCATTGTAGAAAATATACTGCCTTTCTAGCCTTTGGTAACTGTTACCAGTTTCGGAAATTACCGTTTGGACTTACTGTATCTTCAGCAGTTTAAACGAAATTTTACCTGTTTATCTTCGTGACAACATTACTTCATATGTTGACGATATTCTTATCGCTAAACATTCTTGGAGTGAGCATAACAAAATTTTGGATTCATTATTACGTATCTTTGTAAGAGTTGGCATTACTGTGAACTTGGAAAAATCTGAATTTGGTCGTTCTCAGGTGAAATTTCTCGGTCACATTATTTCTACAGAAGGTATTCTTCCTGATCCAGAAAAATTAGACGCTATTCGTAATTATGCTGTTCCTACCACAAAACGTGATGTTCGTAGTTTCCTTGGTGTCTGTAATTTTCTTAGACGCTTTGTTAGATTGGACGATTTGGCCACACCTCGTTTATGTGAACTATCTGGAAAGAAATCTAATTGGTGTTGGGATGAGGAAGCTCAGTCAGAATTTGAACAACTTCGTGATGCTTTAGTTGCTGCTCCACTTCTTTCACATCCGGATTTATCTAAAGATTTTTGTTTGGCGACGGACTCATCATACAAAGGCCTAGGTGCACATTTATTTCAAGAGATAGAAGAAAACGGCGTTGTAGTACAAAAGACTATTGCATTTGGAAGTCGTATTCTCTCTAAATCAGAAAAAAATTATTCGATTATGGAACTTGAAGCTTTAGCTGTTGCTTGGGCTTTCACAAAATTTCGGACATTTTTGTTTGGTAGACATACTAAGGTTTACACCGATCATCGAGCTCTGGAATTTCTTATGTCAACAAAATTAACTCATGGCAGATTGTCACTATGGGCGTTGTATCTACAGGAATTTGATTTTAGTATTGTTTACATACAGGGTTCTTCAAATATTGTTGCTGATGCTTTATCACGTGCACCTATGGGTTTGAAACAAATTGCTGAGGAGGACTGCAAAGAAAACAATTATTGTTTGATGTATATTCAAGGTGTTGCGTTTGAGAACTTTATTTCGTCTTCGCTCCAGGACATCGCTAAGGAGCAAAATAAGGATCCAATCTGGAAGGATATTAAGGAGAAGTGGAGGAGAAAGGAAAGCGTAGCGATTAGACAGCATTATTTAGTTCGCAATGACATTCTTTTTAAACGAAAATCGGTCGACAACTCTGTTTCGTTAGTTTGTATTCCTGATGAGTGGGTCAATAAATTGATTTGGTACACACATTTCAGTTATGCACACTTTGGTCCCAGAAAATGCTTTCATAAATTACGAGAAAATTGCTACTTCAGTAATATGGAAAAACGTATTCGATTTGTTCTGGCCAAATGCAAATTATGTCAAAAGGCTAAGCCGCCAACTATTTCTCACAGAGAACCGTTGTTTCCTATCATTCCAGCGAAATTAAAGGAGATGGCTGCAGTCGATTTGTTCGGTCCAGTGGTTCGTTCTACTAATGGTTTTGCGTACATTTTGGTAGCAGTGGAATTGACATCAAAATATGTGTGTTTTACATCTTTACGCAAAGCAACAGCTCGTTCAGTATCTAACGCTTTCATCAAACATTTTCTTAAAGAAGTGGGTCATGTTGATAAGGTTATATCAGATAATGGATCACAGTTTCGTTCTAAAATTTGGCTTCGTACTCTACGGCGTCGTAAGATTAAACCAATCTTCATTTCACTTTTTCACCCTCAATCTAACGCTTCAGAGAGATGGATGAAGGAAATCAATAAATTGTGTCGTCTTTATTGTCATCAGAATCACAGAACTTGGGATCAGTACCTTCATATTTTTCAAAACATTCTGAATGAACTTCCTAATCACTCAACTTCTTTACCGCCTATACTGATATTAAAAAACAAAGCACCGACAAAGCGCATTTCTGAAATCGTTCCTTTTCCGCCTACACGGAAACTGCTGCATTCTGAAGTTGTGAACCTGGCTCTGCAAAATATTGCATCTGCGGCTGCTAGAAGAGAGAAATCAGCTAAACATCCTGGTCGTTTAAAAATCTTGTCAGTTGGTCAAAAGGTGTTAATTAAGTCTCATCGTTTGTCTCACAAAGGAAAAGGCTTGTGTCGCAAATTTTTTCTGCTTTATAACGGTCCATATAGAGTTCGCAAAATTATTCATGATAACACTGTCGAAGTAGAAACTCTTAAATCTCTGCGCTCTAAGGGAATACATCATATATCAAACGTTAAAATTTTTGTGGAATGACATACTTTTGAGAAACTAACAGCTAGATGTAAACATGCAGAGAATACAAGGATACCGCGCTGTGTTTTGGCGGCGGCACATACTCAAAGCAACAGTCAAGTCTGCGCGCCGCACAAGGCAGTCATTGACCGCAAACAATTACTTCCTACGTCACGCGCCTACAGCTGATCGAGCGCTCAGTACGAATGCTCTGACAGCCGTAAACAAATACACAGTCTAAATTCTCCGAATAAATCCAGTATAAAGCTATAGTGACTTGATAAATTATGTTATTAACGTTCAGTATTTTTCAGGATACGGTTGTATAAAATATTTATGAACTTCAGGTAAATTCTGTGTGTCTCCGGCGTTAAGAGGACTTGCTATCGAGAAAATTTCAGAAAGAATGTAATTTCCAAGAAGAAACTAATAAACTAAAAAGGTAACTATTAATTGAGTTTATTTTTCAGGTAACATATTTCTACTTAGGTACGTACTTTAGACGTAATTTGCTGCTCGCGATTACGTGATTTATACTTTGTGCTAAATTTTATGTTCTATGAAGTTACTTGCGAAGCGACGTGCTTGCGTACATTAACTGATTTTGACAATGATTGATTAATGAACAGGGTTGTTAATTATGTATATTATGCGTCGCTTGGCTGCACTGCTTTTTCACTGACGTCATATTTTTTTTTATTTTGTGCCTGCTGTGCTTATTTATTTAAATTATAATTGTCACCTGATTAGTTGTGCTGAGATGTATGTAAGTTATACTTTGTGATTTATCTGCTTGCGCCTTAATGTTTACTTATTAAGATGACATATGAACATTTATTTGCTTATGCTGATATGATGCTAATGACTTGTTTATTATGTGAGATATATATTTGCTGCTTTGTGTATGGATTGCATATTTACACATTTCTGTTTTGTTGTCATAACTACTCTTCAATTTAGAATATAGCAATGCTCATGTACAGTGTACGAACATAGAGTTTAGGTTACACTAGGGTATTAATTATAGATTGTTTGCTTGGCAGAGCCTCGTTGTAGGGATTGTAGTACATCCATTTGTTGACATTCTGTTCTCTACTGGTATATTTACTCGCTATTGCATGTTTTGCTTACGCTCAGTGCCTTATATTTTTAAGATAGGAAAATGAACTGCTATAATTCGACATAAACGACATTAGTACAAGAAACTTCATAGAAGTCACATGAGCTGGAGGTTTTATGGAAGCTGTATAAATTTATGCTAATAGGAAGGAAGCTAACGACATGACATACCAACACTAGGGTTAGACCATTGACAGTTATTACACTGCATTATTCGTGAGCAATTGAAATAGCAAGTGACACTTGACACAAGAAATACTCCACATGTTTGCTTCTGCCATGATTCTTGAAGTGGTGTACACACTGTGAAATATTATGATCATTCACACTCCGTAATCGTACTTAATTGCTGAGAGTTATTCGAACTAAAGACTGTTAGAGGTCATGTATGCATTTCTTTTGTTTAATGATGGACAAGGTAACCAAAATGTATTTTATCATTCATAATGAGTAGAAGAGGGGGAACCTGTTCCCCTACCGGGCGCGTCCCCAGGTGGCGGATAGGGGAAAGCTCTACAGATATGTAGGGTAGGTGGGAAATAAAATACCACCCATGGACCAACACAGGACCAGAAATCCAAAGGCGACTGTCTCACATTGGGCGGTCTTTGGTCAGCGTCTGTTCCCCAGGTTAGGGGCGGCTGGGAAAAACCTCCAGGGCTAACAACCGTGGTTGTAAATTTGTGGCTCGAAGAGTTACCCCTTACATAATACTATCAATCATGGAAGAGTGTAATGTGAAACAAATTACCCCAGGTGGACAATCCACCGCACCAAGGTGCGCAAGCAGACTATCGGATTCTGAGGAGTCTGCAGCATTGCACAGAGATGAATCGGGACATGATAAGACATCAAGCAATTTGAAATGTAAAAAAAACAAGTTACATAGCTACTTTCAATGTAAACTCTCTTTTAAAAACAGGAAAATTAAAACATCTTACAGATACCCTCAAACATCATAGAATACTCATAACATCACTACAAGAAACTCGATACATAGATGAAAACAATTTTGATTCCGGAGGTTTCAGAATATACAAAGGAAAGATAGGCAAAAGAATAATGAAAAACACACCCCACCTCGGAACGGGCTTTATAATAGATAAAAGTATTTTAGACTCCATTATCAGCTTTCAATCACAATCGGAAAGACTCTCCACACTCACTTTTAAATCTGCTAATAGAGTATACACAATTGTGAATGCACATGCCCCCATAAATGAAGACAATAGGAAAAATAAGGAAAAGGTGGAACGTTTTTGGGAACAACTAGATGACGTGGTGCAAAAGATCCCAGACAAACACAATATCATACTTACGGGGGACTTCAATGCTCAAGTAGGAAAAGAGAAGAAATACAAAAATATTGTTGGAAACTACCCAGCGCACAATAGAACTAACCAAAATGGAGTCAGATTAGTAGAACTCTGCCAAGCGCATGGCTTGATCCTGAAATCCACAGCCTTTAAGAGACTACCCAGAAAACAGAAGACATGGACCTCACCAAACCCACACTTGGGTGAATTTCAACTTGATCATGTGGCGATAAAATGGAAACACCATACAGAAATACAAAATGTCAAAGTACTCAGAGGAGCAAACTTGGATTCTGATCACTATCTTTCTAAAATAAAACTCAAAATTATCCCCAAAAGGAAAGATAGAAACAGTAAACCCAAAAGCAGAAGATACGATCCAGAAAAGATAATGAATTCGAAGGAGTTTCCCCTCGCGACTCAAGATATAAGGAACCAAAATTGGGATCAAATGAAGGAAAGCCTACTAACCAAAGCTGAACAAATAGCACCTATAACCAAAATCAAAAAACACGCATGGTGGACTGAGGAATGTGACAAACTTATTGAGCAAAGAAAGAAAGCATGGCAACAGATGCAATCTCAGAAAAATGAATATAATAGGCAAAATTTCCTGAGTGTAAGAAAACTAGTGAGTAAAAACCTCAAAAGAATTAAAAAAGCACAAGAAGATCAACTCCTTTTGCAGATCAACGAAGACTTCAACAAAAACAAGACTAGGAGCTTTTACAGAACTTTTAAACAAAAAATAACCAAGTACAGCCCACCGACACTCCAATTACAAGATAAAAATGGTAATATTGCACACAACAACAGGGATAATTGCAAAATTTTGAGGGAATATTTCAGAAACCTTCTCAACTGTAAAGAACCAATTGAAAAAATGGATTTCAGCTACTCAACTTCAACAAGTCCTAACTCAGAACCACCCACCGTCGAGGAACTACAATCAATCATTTTGAATCTCAAAAACTATAGGGCTTCGGGAGGGAACCAAATTACAGCTGAACTGTGGAAAAATGTCAATAGAAATGCCATAGAATCTCTCCAAAACATATTTGAAGAAATATGGAAAACAGAAAGAATTCCGGATGAATGGAAGATGGCCCTCATTCACCCAATTCATAAGAGGGGATCCAGAACAGACCCCAACAATTACAGAGGGATTTCGCTCCTTGACGTAACATACAAAATACTGTCTAAAGTCCTTTTGAACAGAGCAGAACCCCAGCTAGATTGTCAACTTGGAGAATACCAGGCAGGCTTCAGAAAGGGAAGATCCTGCCCAGAACAAATTCTAAACCTCAAAAATCTTATGGCCTACCAAAAATCGAGAGCAAAAGCGTATGTCATCACATTCATTGACTTTCAAAAGGCGTACGACTCCATAGACAGGGAATCTCTAATCTCCATATTAAAAGAATTGAACCTAGACAATAAAACTACAAACCTAATTAGAGAAACCATCACCAACACATACTCCAAAATTAAATTTATGGGAGAACTCTCAGACCTATTTGAGATAAAAACTGGAGTATGACAAGGTGATGGACTCTCTCCATTGTTATTTAACTGTGCCCTAGAAAAAATAGTAAGAGAATGGAACAAGAAAATCAATAGTGGAATCCGACTAGGAACAAAAAACAAAGGCATCAAGGTTAATTGCCTAGCATTTGCAGATGATATGGCCCTACTAGCTGAAACATGGGAAGAAGCCAAAGAACAGATCCTCGAATTACAGAAACAAGCAGAGAAAATAGGCCTTAAAATTTCTTTTGAAAAAACCAAAATAATCACAAATATAAAAAAGCCAATGAAATATCTTAAAGTAAGAGACCAAAAGATCGAAACTGTTAAAGAATTCAAATATCTTGGTGAATGGATTAGCTGGAACGCCCTTGAGAAGAAAGCAATAGAATTAAGAAGAAACAAAGTTGAACTAGCCTTTCAGCTTACTAAAAATACTTATAATAAAATGTCCCTCTCATGGAATTCAAAAATAAAACATTACAACACTGTCATTAAGCCAGAAGCACTATATGCAGCTGAGACATTATCTATCACTAACCATGGCCCAATTGAAAGGCTAGAGATCAAAGAAAGAAAAATATTGAGAAAAATTTTAGGCCCCAAATTTCATAACGACAAACTAATTCATACCAAAAATGAAACACTCTACAAAACCACAGAAAAACTTTCGGATACAATGAGGAAAAGAAGAATTGAGTTTTATGGGCACATTCTCAGAATGAACCCAAATAGACTTACAAAAAGAATGTTTGACTACTTCAGGAATAAAAAATCCAAACCAAATTGGTTTATCCAAACAGAGAAAGACTTAAGAGAACTACACATCACAGAAAAAATGCTCACAGACAGGACCGCAAAAATGATAAGCAAAGACAGAAAAGAGGGATTCCAGCTCCAAAATAGAAAGAAAAGAACGATTGTCATCTCTGATGAGGAAAGAAAAGCAAGATCAGAAAGAACGAAGCAGTACTGGGCGAAAAGAAAGGCACAGAAGACACAGAAGTGATTGATTCAACATACCCCAAAGTTGAGTGAAACGAAGAAGAAGAAGAAGAGTAGAAGATTTGGCTCAGGTGGACTACACACAGGTTGTGTGTGGACATTGTGTCTTCGGGTTGTATGGGATGATGAACTGAAGTTTGCACTAGGATTTTATCTGTACTTGTTCGAGGAGACTGACTAGAGGAAAGAGTTGTTATGGAAGTGAAATGATATTGGTGCTAAGGTTTATATGTATCGACGTATTGAAGAGGTATTATTGAGGTATTGAGATTATGTGAAGAGGTATTATTGAGGTATTGAGATTGTGTGAAGCTGATGATTATTGGAGTTTTGGTGGACAAGAGGTAAGGTAAATGATATTGACGATAAGGTTTATGTGTATCGACGTAAGAGGTATTATTGAAGTATTAAGATTATGTGATGATAATGATTATTGGAGTTTTGGTGGATAAGAGGTAAAGTAAGTGAGGAGCATATTTTTTTTGTTGGTTATATGGAACAAGGAGGATGAAGATGGCAGACTAGAACACTCAAGTAGAAGGAAGATTGTCTATACACACACTTTGTTAAATCACTAAGCAGTATATACTTTTTTGGAGAGAGGAAGCATTTGCATATCTTGGCTCACTGACAGTTGTCCAGCAACAGTACATTTGATCTGGCTTGGCAAACATTGGTCTTGACATGATGACTATGACTTTGACTAACTATTATTGACTGTTATACATTGCTGCCACTACTACTTGATACACATGTCGAACATCAAACCTTTGACAGAATTGCATTTACACAGTTAACACTATTCAATTACACAGTAGTACTTAATGTGGATGAAAGATGAGTGGGTGTGTTTTGTGTGTTTTCCTTTCCTATCCCAAATTTGGTACCGACCTATCTCCTAAATATTATTTTACTTGTTTGTTGTGGCTTGCACTGACACCCATAAATATTATAGGTTTACTGATATTTGTGCATTTGTAATAGTTAATATGACAATTATCTGATATTATTTGTGTGTTTCGTATAATTTGTATGTTAGTGTAAGAGCATTGATAATAATTTTGTAAAAGCAATTGTGTGTGCATTCAAACTGTTGTTCACACCTGCACCTGTTCAACATTGATGTATGACACTTAGAAATGTTTAATTTCTGCTGATGAACTGTGTGATTAGTGATAGTGAATATTATGGACTGTTACTTGCACTTTTTCTACATGATTGGTGCCACTAGGACATGTTTAATTTCTGCTTATAAACTCTGATGAACTGTGTGATTAGTGATAGTGAATATTATGGACTGCTGTCTGGACCTGCTCATCATTGCTAGGTGCCACTGATGAACTGCTTCTACTGACATAATGTCACTTGTTGGTGTCCGCACCTGTTCAACATTACTGGGTGCCACTGATGGACTGCTTCTACTGAAATGATGTCACTTGTTGGTGTCTGCACCTGCTCAACATTGCTGGGTGCCACTGATGGACTGCTTCTACTGAGATAATGTCACTTGTTGGTGTCTGCACCTGTTCAACATTGCCGGGTGCCACTGATGGACTGCTTCTACTGAAATGATGTCACTTGTTGTTGTCTGCACCTGCTCAACATTGCTGGATGCCACTGATGGACTGCTTCTACTGAAATGATGTCACTTGTTGGTGTCTGCACCTGCTCAACATTGCTGGGTGCCACTAATGGACTGCTTCTACTGAAATGATGTCACTTGTTGGTGTCTGCACCTGTTCAACATTACTGGGTGCCACTGATGGAACTGCTTCTACTGAAATGATGTCACTTGTTGCTGTCTGCACCTGCTCAACATTTCTGGGTGTCACTGATGGACTGCTTCTACTGAGATAATGTCACTTGTTGCTGTCTGCACCTGTTCAACATTGCCGGGTGCCACAGATGGAACTGCTTCTACTGAAATAATGTCACTTGTTGGTGTCTGCACCTACTCAACATTGCTGGGTGCCACTAATGGAACTGTTTCTGCTGAATGATGTCACTTGTTGGTGTCTGCACCTGTTCAACATTGCTGGGTGCCACTGATGGACTCCTTCTACTGAGATAATGTCACTTGTTGGTGTCTGCACCTGCTCAACAATGCTGGGTGCCACTAATGGAACTGCTTCTACTGAAATGATGTCACTTGTTGGTGTCTGCACCTGTTCAGCATTGCTGGGTGCCACTGATGGACTGCTTCTACTAAAGTGATGTCATTTGTTGGTATTTGCACCTGTTGACCATTGCTGGGTGCTACTGCTGGAACTATCAACTACTTGGTTTTTCTTTTTTTTTTTTTTTTTTTTTTTTTTTTGAATCATTCAAAGCATTTTATGTGAACATTTGTATAAACTGATTTTTTGTGTATTATGTAAACTATTATGTAAAGTCACATGTATGAAAGAATTTGTATTGCTTACTGTATTTTATATATTAGGTTATTGAAAGGTCAGTGCAAAGCCAAAATTTTATCTAATTATGTGATATTTACGTATTAATATTATCTTTTATTTTTGTCTGTATTTTTGTGGACGAATTTGGTGGTATTTTCACCACCAATGCTGGCAAAAATACCATCAAATTCTGGCCCGTGGAGGAGGGGCATATGAAAGGTGGCTACACTGAGCCACAGCGCCAGAGATCGCGCCAGAGAGTATTATTCCGCCGCCTCCACTGGCAGTGCTTGTCGAGAACTCGTAGTAGTCAGTGCTTGTCGAGGACTCGTAGTAGGCAGTGCTTGCTGAGATGTCGTAGTGGAGAGTGCTTGTTCCATGTTTTATGCAGTTGTTTGATGGGCTAGACAGCAGATGTTGTTCTAATGGAGATATTGTAATGATTAGAGTGCTTTGCATCAATATATATGAAGGTAACAAAACTCGCTTTTTTTTCTTATTATTTTAATGTCGTAAATAATGCGTCATTACAGATTCAGTCAACAAAGCATCTGGCTTGTGTTCTTGTATTAGAGTGTAATTCTGGTTTTCTTGCGCAATTATAGTATTTCTATTTTCTTTTAATCACTTCAGTATAAATGGTATTTAAAATTTCTTGACTTGTTGAAGGAGAACCGTCCCAGATGTGTACGTTGAATTACACTCCCACACACAGAACAACTACACTTGTGCTTTGGTTTCGTACGTTTCATAGTTGCTGGGGACTTAATTAATTAATTGTGTAACGGAAATTTTCTTTCATTCTTTGTTGTTATTCTATGCAGTCAGATTGCGTACAAATACTAGTCAGGGCCAACCGTTTACGAAACAGCGTAATCGGACATACAGCTACGAAAAATAAAAAATTATTTTCATTTATATAAATAAGCCCCCATGCACAGTCGAACATTTTCTGCATCCAGAAAGGCCCGTACAGGACCTGAAACATGCGGTCGTGCATTACCCTGCTGAAATGTAGGGTTTCGCAGGGATCGAATGAAGGGTAGAGCGCGACTGCTACGGTCGCAGGTTCGAATCCTGAGTTGGGCATGGATGTGTGTGATGTCCTTAGGTTAGTTAGGTTTAAGTAGTTCTAAGTTCTAGGGGAATGACGACCGCAGATGTTCAGTCCCATAGTGCTCAAAGCCATTTGAACCATTTTTTGAAAGGTAGAGCCACGGGTCGTAACACATTTGAAATGTAACGTCCACTGTTCAAAGTACCGTCAATGCGAACAAGAGGTGGCACCCCGTGTCATCACGGCTGGTGATACGCCAGTATGGCGATGACGAATACACGCTTCCAATGTGCGTTCACCACGATGTCGCCAAACACGGATGCGACCATCATGATGCTGTAAATAGAACCTGGAAAAAATGACGTTTTGCCATTCGTGCACCCAGGTTCGTCGTTGAGTACACCATGGCAGACCCTCCTGTCTGTGATGCAGCGTGAAGGGTAACCGCAGCCATGGTCTCCGAGCTGATAGTCCGTGTTGCTGCAGACCTCGTCGAACTATCCGTGCAGATGGTTGTTGTCTTGCGAACGTCTCCATCTGTTGACCCAGGGATCGAGACGTGGCTGCACGATCCGTTACAGCCATGCGGATAAGATGCCTGTCATCTCGACTGCTAGTGATACGAGGCCGTTGGGATCCAGCACGGCATTCCGTATTACCCTCCTGAACCCACCGTCTGCATCCTCTGGTAACAGTCATTGAATCTCGACCAACGCGAGCACAAATGCCGCGATACGATAAACCGTAATCGCGATAGGCTACAATCCGACCTTTATCAAAGTCGGAAACGTGATGGTACGCATTTCTCCTCTTTACACGAGGCATCACAACAACGTTTCACCAGGCAACGCCGGTCAACTGCTGTTTGTGTATGTGAAATCGGTTGGAAACTTTCCTCATGTCAGGTGTCGCCACCGGCGCCAACCTTGTGTGAATGCTCTGAAAAGCTAATCATTTGCATATCACAGCATCTTCTTCCTGTCGGTTAAATTTCGCATCTGTAGCACGTCACCTTCGTGGTGTAGCAATTGTAATGGCTAGTAGTGTAGTACTGTAAATCTGTAAGACATCGTAATAGCAGGTTCCAGTAGAAGAGGCAATTCTCGTTGTACGTACACGCCAAACTGCAAATTTAAAGTTCTAGAAACGCAGTTTGTCTGCTGAGCTGAGCGAGCGTACGAGTTCAGGCCAACCTTCGTGACGTACGCGCCGCTGCCTGTCTTTCTCGCGGGCCTCAAGCCGACTAGAGTGACGTCACAAGTTCGTTGCAGGGCCCGTGTTTTTCGTTGCCCCGCTGACGAACCTCGCCGCAAGTGAAGCGACCGGGCTTGTTGACCCTACCCTCGTCGTTATGGGGCAGTGTTACTTACACATTGCTCCTTGAGGTGAATCTGTTTTTATAAATGTAATGTTATCTGTTGCAAACGTTACAAAATTATTGTCCTCGCTGTAACCAAGCATAAGCTGCTCTGATTTTGTGTTTCTTTCCTTTCGTCCCGTCTTTTTGTGGGTACAGACTCTATTTCGTAAAGAACGTGTAGGTCATCATTTACTGGTAGCGGTGCAGTTCTACAACTACATCTACATGTTTACTCTGCAATTCACACTTAAGTGCCTGGCAGAGGGTTCATCGAACCATTTTCATACTACTTTGTACCATTCCACTCTCGAATGGCGCGTGGGAAAAAGGAACACCTAAATCTTTCCGTTCGAGCTCTGATTTCTCTTATTGTATTGTGATGATCATTTCTCCCTACGTTGCCGCGCGTGATTAGCCGAGCGGTCTAAGGCACTGCAGTTGTGTACTGTGCGGTTGGTCCTGGCGGAGGTCCGAGTCCTCCCTCGGGCATGGGTGTGTGTCTTTGTGCTTAGAATAATTTAGGTTCAGTAGTGTGTAAGCTTAGGGACTGATGACCTTAGCAGTTAAGTCCCAGTGGTGTTCTAGGCGCTACAGTCTGGAACCGCGTGACCGCTACGGTCGGAGGTTCGAATCCTGCCACGGGCGTGGATGTGTGTGATGTCCTTAGGTTAGTTAGGTTTAAGTAGTTTTAAGTTCTAGGGGACTGATGACCACAGCAGTTAAGTTCCATAGTGCTCAGAGCCATTTGAGCCAAGTTAAGTCCCATAAGATTTCACACACATTTGATTTTTATCTCCCTACGTATGTGGGTGTCAAGAAAATATTTTCGCATTCGGAAGAGAAAGTTGGTGATAGAAATTTCGTAAATAGATCTCGCCGCAAAGGAAACCGCCTTTGTTTCAGGGACTGCCACCCCAATTCGCGTATCATATGAGTGACACTCTCACCCCTATTGCGCGATAACACGGAACGAGCTGCCCTTCTTTGCACTTTTTCGATGTCCTTCGTCAATCCTACCTGGTAAGGATCCCATACCGCGCAGCAATATTCCAGCAGAGGACGTACAAGTGTAATGTTGGCTGTCTCTTCAGTGGGTTTGTCGCATCATTAGAAGCTTATATTTATTTACTTGTGACCAGTACGGTAGGTTATTGTCCTACTGCACGTTGCAATTAAGAAGTGCAGACTGCGAGACCGGTAAATAAAATAATGAATATACATCAACTTATACTCGTAACTGTCTAGTGCAATGCAAGGAAAAAGGAAAAAAGCTTCCTGCCAGAAGCAAAATTCGAATTCTGAGCCCCACGTGCTAATGTCACGCACATAGGCCCGCAGTCACATCGACGTGAATACGTTAAGTTTGACTGAGCAGGTGCGTCAGACAGATGGGCTCCACCACTTGTTGTGCAGTGAGGTACGTCATCTGGTGATGTCCCATACCCAACAGTGTCTTCCACTTTTGGCGTATTTCCCGAAATTTGAAGCCCCAAGTGTCTTATATTAAATTGTCTCAGTGTCATCTACGTCGCTTCGGTTTTTTTTAAACGTTAATGAGAATGACCCTGTGTAAGTATTTTGGGGTAATGCTAAGAAGTGTCGGCCACTGTGGCCGAGCGGTTCTAGGCGCTTCAGTCCGGAACCGTGCTGCTGCTACGCTCGCAGGTTCGAATCCTGCCTGGGGCATGGATACGTGTGATGTCCTTAGCTTAATTAGGTTCAAGTGGTTCTAAGTCTAGGGGACTGATGACCTCAGATGTTAAGACCCATAATGCTTAGAGCCAATGTTAAGAAGCAATATGAAGTGAGATGATCAATTAACATGAGTATTAGGAAAGAAGATTGAAAGATTTGCATTCATTGGGAAGATTGCGAGCAAGTGCAGTTTATCTGTATAGGAAGTTTCGTACAATACGCTAGTGCGATATGTTCTATTGTTGCATTTTGAGTCCTTATAAAGCAGTCATGACAACAGACATCTAAAGAATTCACTGACGCGCTGCTAGGTTCATAACAGGACGGTGTGGCCCATAAGAAAGTGGAACACAAACGCTCTAGGAGCTTAATCGCGAATTATAGGAAGAAAGACGACCTATTTCTCGCAGAACTGTGTTTGGTAAATTTAGAGAATCCGTACTCGAAAAAGAATGAGCGACCGTTATACTGCCACCGTCGTGTATCTAGAGTACTGATCGTGAGGATTACGTAAAAAGAAAATAGGGCGCAATCAAAGGCACAAAGACAGTCTTTTCTCCTTCATTCAACACTAGGAGTGGGAAAAGACTCCCGCATAAAACCGGTATGGGAGTTTTAGTTCTGAATAATCGGTGTTTTTAGATATTCGTTTTATCTCGATTGCATGAGTTGTTTATTATTTTTTACTAGTAAGCTAATAAAACTCGAAATATCGATTACGCACAGCACTATGGGTTCAAATGGTTCAAATGGTTCTGAGCACTATGGGACTTAACATCTTAGGTTATCAGTCCCCTAGAACTTAGAACTACTTAAACCTAACTAACCTAAGGACATCACACACATCCAGTGCTCCCTGCCGCCGTTGGATAAGCAGCTGCAGCAGCAAGTCGTATACTCTTAGCTCACTTATTTGTTACATAGTTTAATTCTTAATTCCTTTGCGTGTTTTTGGTACTTGCATTGTTTAATTCATAAATTTCGGGCGTATTATAGTATTTGCGAGTGTAGCATCGCGTTTTAGTACCTGAATAGTGTAAAATCGCGTAGTCTCCTTCCGCCGCCGAGCAGTGTGTCAGCAGTGCGCAAGTAGCAGCATTACTGCATCTATTAGGCAATTTTGTATTTTAATAACTGTTTAAATTTTGTGTCGAATTGTTTGTGCTCTCTGTAGATTAGATCAGACGTTCTTTGGACAACAGTTTTTAGCATGGATAGGGATTGCAACTGCTGTGTTCGTATGCAGGCTGAGTTGGCATCCCTTCGCTCCCAGATTCAGGCAGTGTTGGCTCGGTCACACAGATTGAGGCTGTTGCCAATGGGCATCACTGTGGGGGTCCGGATGGGGATTTGTCGGGGACGGCCAGCTCGTCCCACCCATCCCCCGATCGGACTACGACTGTGGCTGCCCGGGATACTGCCCACATTGAGGCTGATCCCTCACCTGTGGTAGAGTGGGAGGTCGTCTCGAGGTGTGGCAGGGGGCGAAAGACATTCTGGAGGGCTGAACGGAAGGCCTCTCCAGTTTGTCTGACGAACCGGTTTCAGGCTCTGTCTCAGGCTGATACTGTTCTTCGGCCGGATATGGCTGCTTGTCCTGTTCCAGAGGTTGCCCCTCAGTCTGCAAGATCCGGACAGTCGCAGAGGGTGGGCTTACTGGTAGTTGGGAGCTCCAACGTCAGGCGCGTAATGGAGCCCCTTAGGGATATAGCAGCAAGAGAGGGGAAGAAAACCAGTGTGCACTCTGTGTGCATACCGGGGGCAGTCATTCCAGATGTGGAAAGGGTGCTTCCGGATGCCATGAATGGTACAGGGTGCACCCATCTGCAGGTGTGGTCGCTCATGTCGGCACCAATGATGTGTGTCGCTATGGATCGGAGGAAATCCTCTCTGGCTTCCGGCGGCTATCTGATTTGGTGAAGACTGCCAGTCTTGCTAGCGGGATGAAAGCAGAGCTCACCATTTGCAGCATCGTCGACAGGACTGACTGCTTACCTTTGGTACAGAGCCGAGAGGAGGGTCTGAATCAGAGGCTGAGACGGCTCTGCGACCGTGTGGGCTGCAGATTCCTCGACTTGCGCCATAGGGTGGTGGGGTTTCGGGTTCCGCTGGATAGGTCAGGAGTCCACTACACGCAGCAAGCGGCTACACGGGTAGCAGAGGTTGTGTGGCGTGGACTGGGCGGTTTTTTAGGTTAGATGGCCTCGGGCAAGTACAGAAAGGGCAACAGCCTCAAAGGGTGCGGGGCAAAGTCAGGACATGCGGGGACCAAGCAGCAATCGGTATTGTAATTGTAAACTGTCGAAGCTGCATTGGTAAAGTACCGGAACTTCAAGCGCTGATAGAAAGCACCGAAGCTGAAATCGTTATAGGTGCAGAAAGCTGGCTGAAGCCAGAGATAAATTTTTTACAAAGGCGCAGGCGGTGTTTAGAGAGGATAGATTGCATGTGACCGGTGGTGGCGTGTTTGTCGCTGTTAGTAGTAATTTATCCTGTAGTGAAGTAGAAGTGGATAGTTCCTGTTAATTATTATGGGTGGAGGTTACACTCAACAACCGAGTTAGGTTAATAGTTGGCTCCTTTTACCGACCTCTCGACTCAGCAGCATTAGTGGCAGAACAACTGAGAGAAAATTTGGAATACATTTCACATAAATTTTCTCAGCATGTTATAGTCTTAGGTGGAGATTTCAATTTACCAGATATAGACTGGGACGCTCAGATTTTTAGGACGGGTGGTAGGGACAGAGCACCGAGTGACATTATACTGAGTGCACATCCGAAAATTACCTCGAGCAATTAAACAGGAACCGACTCGTGGAGATAACGTCTTGGACGTACTGATAACAAACAGACCCGAACTTTTTGACTCTGTAAGTGCAGAACAGGTAATCAGTGATCATAAGGCCGTTGCAGCATCCCTGAATATGGAAGTCAATAGGAATATAAAAAAAGGGAGGAAGGTTTATCTGTTTAGCAAGAGTAATAGAAGGCAGATTTCAGACTACCTAACAGATCAAAACGAAAATTCCTGTTCCGACACTGACAATGTTGAGTGTTTATGGAAAAAGTTCAAGGCAATTGTACAATGCATTTTAGACAGGTACGTGCCGAGTAAAACTGTGAGGGACGGGAAAAACCCACCGTGGTTCAACAACAAAGTTAGGAAACTACTGCGAAAGCAAAGAGAGCTTCACTCCAAGTTTAAACGCAGCCAAAACCTCTCAGACAAACAGAAGCTATACGATGTCAAAGTTAGCCTAAGGAGGGCTATGCGTGAAGCGTCCAGTGAATTCGAAAGTAAAATTCTGTGTACCGACTTGACAGAAAATCCTAGGAAGTTTTGGTGTCACGTTAAATCAGTAAGTGATTCGAAACAGCATATCCAGACACTCCGGGATGATGATGGCATTGAAACAGAAGATGACACGCGTAAAGATGAAATACTAAACACCTTTTTCCAAAGCTGTTTCACAGAGGAAGAGCGCACGGCAGTTCCTTCTCTAAATCCTCGCACAAACGAAAGAATGGCTGACATCGAAATAAGTGTCGAAGGAATAGAAAAGCGATTGGAATCAGTCAACAGAGGAAAGTCCCACTGGACGTGACGGAATACCAGTTCGATTCCACACGAGAACGTGAAAGAACTTGCCCCCCTTCTAACAGCAAGTCTCTAGAGGAACGGAAGGTTCCAAATGATCGGAAAAGAGCACAGGTAGTCCCAGTCTTCAAGAAGGGTCGTCGAGCAGATGCGCAAAACTATAGACCTATATCTCTGACATCGACCTGTTGCAGAATTTTAGAACATGTTTCTTGCTCGCGTATCATGTCGTTTTTGGAAACCCAGAATCTACTCTGTAGGAATCAGCATGGATTCCGGAAACAGCGATCGTGTGAGACCCAACTCGCTTTATTTGTTCATGAGACCCAGAAAATATTAGATACAGGTTCCCAGGTAGATGCTATTTTCCTTGACTTCCGGAAGGCATTCGATACAGTTCCACAATGTCGCCTGATAAACAAAGTAAGAGTGTACGGAATATCAGACCAGCTGTGTGGCTGGATTGAAGAGGTTTTAGCAAACAGAACACAGCATGTTGTTATCAATGGAGAGACGTCTACAGACGTTAAGGTAACCTCTGGCGTGCCACAGGGGAGTGTTATGGGACCATTGCTTTTCACAATATATATAAATGACCGAGTAGATAGTGTCGGAAGTTCCATGCGGCTTTTCGCGGATGATGCTGTAGTGTACAGAGAAGTTGCAGCATTAGAAAATTGTAGCGAAATGCAGGAAGATCTGCAGCGGATAGGCACTTGGTGCAGGGAGTGGCAACTGACCCTTAACATAGATAAATGTAATGTATTGCGAATACATAGAAAGAAGGATCCTTTATTGTATGATTATATGATAGCGGAACAAACACTGGTAGCAGTTACTTCTGTAAAATATCTGGGAGTATGCGTGCGGAACGATTTGAAGTGGAATGATCACATAAAATTAATTGTTGGTAAGGCGGGTACCAGGTTGAGATTCATTGGGAGAGTCCTTAGAAAATGTAGTCCATCAACAAAGGAGGAGGCTTACAAAACACTCGTTCGACCTATACTTGAGTATTACTCATCAGTGTGGGATCCGTACCAGATCGGGTTGACGGAGGAGATATAGAAGATCCAAAGAAGAGCGGCGCGTTTCGCCACAGGGTTATTTGGTAACCGTGATAGCGTTACGGAGATGTTTAGCAAACTCACGTGGCAGACTCTGCAAGAGAGGCGCTCTGCATCGCGGTGTAGCTTGCTCGCCAGGTTTCGAGACGGTGCGTTTCTGGATGAGGTATCGAATATATTGCTTCCCCCTACTTATACCTCCCGAGGAGATCACGAATGTAAAATTAGAGAGATTCGAGCGCGCACGGAGGCTTTCAGACAGTCGTTCTTCCCGCGAATCATACGGGACTGGAACATAAAAGGGAGGTAATGACAGTGGTACGTAAAGTGCCCTGCGCCACAAACCGTTGGGTGGCTTGCGGAGTATAAATGTAGATGTAGATGTAGATGTAGATGCCCGAGACAGGATTCGAACCTGCGACCGTAGAAGTCACGCGGTTCCGGACTGAAGCGCCAAGAAACGCTGGGCTACCGTGGCCGGCGCTTTTTACCACATTTGTTTATCGGCTCCTGTATGCATTTTTCTAATAGAAAACATGGATGTGGATCTACATCTACATGATTAATCTGCAATTCACAATTAAGCGCCTTGCGGAGGCGGAGGGTTAGGTCTTTTTGTAAAAAATTCAGCTGAACATATTTCTAGCTTTAGCCAGCTTTCCGTAACTATAACAATTTAAGTTTCAATGCTTTCTATTAGCGCTTGGGGCTCTGGTACCTTCCCAACACAGCTATGACGATTAACAACTGTATTACGGATCTACAATTTTCCTGTCTTCGATCTACATCCTTCGAGAATGAAGCTCTTTCTGTGTTTCTTCGAGACTCTCTAACCTAAAAAAACATCCACTCCACGAATACAGCCCCCGCCACCCGTGTAACCACTTCCTGCGTGTAACTCACTCTTGCCCTATTTAGCAGCACCCGGCACCTCGCCATCTTATGGTGGAAGTCGAAGAGTCTGCAGCCTACACGGCCGCAGCCTCTGACTCAGACCCTCCACTCGGCTCTGTAGCAAAGACAGTTTCAACAGTTCTGTCGAAGAGGATTAAGATAGTGGGCTCCGCGTTCATCTCACAAACAAGAATAGCAGTCTTTATTACTTCTGATAGTCACCCGAACCCAGAGAGAATCTCTTTCGATTCAAAGGGACACAATTGTTAGTACCAATAAGAGTCACCACCTGCAGTTGGCTGCACCCTGTGCTCTTCATGGCTTCCAGTAGCACCTGTTTCACATCTGACTCCTCCAGGCATGCTCACAGAGTGCACATTGGATCCCTTCTCCATATTCGTAATGGACCCCAGTATGTGCCTGACGCTGGAGCTCCCAACTACGAGCAACCCCACCCTCTGTGAATGCTCAGTCCTTGCGGGCCGAGAGGATTCTTCTGGAACACGACGAGCGACTTCGTTTGGCTCCGGGGCATCGTCGGCCACAGATAGCGCCCTAAACCTGTTCATCAGACGAATCAGGGGGGCCTCGCAATCGCTCGCTCAGAAAGTCTTTCGCTGCCGACCACACTTCTAAACGAGCTCCCATTTGACCATGGGTGAGGGAACGACGTCAGTGTGGGCAGTACCTAGGGTGGTCACATAGTGGACCGGTCGGGGGACACGTGGGTCGTGCTGGACGCGCCTCGAATTACCCTGTCCGGCCGCCTACTTTCATCACCATTGGAAAAGGCGTCAAGCTGTGTGACCAAAGCCAACACTGCCTGGAACTGTGAGCGAAGGGTCACCAACTCGGCTAGCATCTGAACATAACAATCATACTAAAAACTGTCTTAAAAATATACACAGACATGCACGAATTATAGCAGTTGAAGCTAAAGAATACTGACGAAATTTAAAGTAAGTCGCTTCTCATGAGAAGCTGTGTCAGATCACACAACTCTGATGCAATGCTGTTGCTACCAGTGCTGTCACTCGGCTGGGGGATTGAGCTACTAAAAGTGACTCTCGAAACATAGAACAAATACCTGGCGCATTGAAAACAACCGTTCTGTGCACTACGCAGTTCATAAAGTGCGGAGCTGTGGCTATTAAATACACAAACACGCACGAAATATAGGAATTGAATCTAAAGAACTGCGACGAAATTTGAAGGACGATGCTTATAAATGAATATTTCAGAGTTATCATACAGCTTTCAGGAGTAAGGATCAAATAGCTCAAACAATGATAAGACCCACACCGTATTACGCACGCAAACGCCACGGTAGCAAGACTAGTGGTTCTGGCTCATTCTGAGGTCGGCGTGCCATAAATTTCCCCCCTGCGTCGATGAGGACGCAACCACCACTCGGACACGGTTCCCTTCAGATGACCCGTGAAATTTTCGTGTTAAATGTCAAAGCCGATGCGCCCGGGACTGAGTAATTCCGCGCCACGCTGGCCTCGACGCCACCATCTCCAGAGGAGGCGGGTAATTGCGGTATTTCTCAAAATTACCCACTGACAACAGGTAGGAGCAAACAACGCAGGCGGTTGTGTAAGGCTGAAGGCGTCGAATCTCCACCGACACATCTCAATAACGGGAGGTGAACAACGTGACCGTAATTTAGTTAATGAGAAAGTACGGATGAATTGGTGTTATGGATGTCGAAGTTAGAGCCATCTGAATCAACTTCATGGATTAGATTTTTTGCCACTACGAGCTCATACCGCTTCTAATGTGGGTATGATTGTGCAGGCAATCTGCAACAGATGTTAATTCTAAAGGTAACAGACACTTTGAAGCTAATGCAGAATGGTCTGCAGCAGTCGAAGTATTTGGGGCGATCGTTAAAATTACAAACGGCGACTAAAATGTGCGTTTATTTGCTAGAGCAACCGGTCATACATTGCCATTTATTTAAATATTACTATTTTCATCTAAGTCCTGACGTTATTAGAAACAAATCTATAACCACAGTCTTCGTAGACTGTGCTTCAAATTCTTTATCGGAATCTGCATCGCTCTGCTAAAAGATCACTAAAGCACTCTACTATAGTGGTGCTGGACTCAAATAATAACTGGTTCCGATTCTATAGGGTGAGGACATTCCCATTACAAGTATTCCACCTACAAAAGGACATCAGATGATGGTGTAAGGTTCGTCTCATCAGAGAAATGCACGGAAGTCCTGAATTAAATTTCAAACTTTTCTGTGTAGCAGTACGTACCTGTGCTCGTTGGTGTAATCTCGTTGCTTGCCATGATTAGCTAGCGCAAAATTTCTCCCCCGCGCCCATCTCAGTACACTGGCGCAAGCGCTTGTTAAGGGTATACGGAATGAGTTTTTCGACGAGAAAATCGATTTAGGGGGAATTCATTTTCGGAATTTTCAGATCTCCCGTCAAAAACGCTATATAAAACACTGAGATGACGTGCATAGAAGTATCTGAAATCGATTTTTTTTTAAATTACAGCACACAATCTTTCGCACCGCGTTTATGAGACACGAAACATGAATGATATCGTCCTGCCTTGCCAGTGGTATGATAGAGCACAAGAGAGTTACCTTTTCTATTGGCTACACCGCAAGGTAGTTGACAATAAATTCTGTGACATTTGTATTGTATCCTTTGTGAGTAAACCCAAGTGCTTGTTGTGAAAGTCATATTTGGCGAAGTCACTGAGTTTTCTTCCTTTCAACACGCAAAGACCCAGTCTGAAAGAACTTAAAAAACGCGTACGTTGGCACAAGAAGGTAAAGAGGACTTAGAATTCGTCCGATTCGTCTTCTTCATCAATATTTGATATCCCAGTAGGGTATATCCTCTACACTGATAGCGATACATTGAGCGATGCTGGTGCCACTACACCGAAAGCTACAAAAAGAAAACTAGCTGAAGTTGAAGAACAATACATGTAACTAAATGCTGGGAGTGCAGAATATGAGATAATAAATGTGTCTCTATTATTATATGTTCGGAGAACAGTGTGTGCTGCAAACAATGTGGAAAATGTTGTGTTTCACTGAAAACAAACATACATGTAGGACTTGCTAGTGAACTGGCGTTGATGTGCAATAATTGCAAGCACAGTGTCATTTTGTTCAGTTCCTCACATGTTACTGCAGACGCAGGTAAACTATATGACATAAACATTATACTGGTTTATGGGTAATGGCAG
This sequence comes from Schistocerca piceifrons, assembly GCF_021461385.2. Taxonomy (NCBI): domain Eukaryota; kingdom Metazoa; phylum Arthropoda; class Insecta; order Orthoptera; family Acrididae; genus Schistocerca; species Schistocerca piceifrons. Next base: position 403,957,376 of record NC_060141.1, on the reverse strand, counting down.
GGCTGCTCCACCCTCAAAATGTGACAAATACGTCATTGCAATAGATTCTGCTGTTGTATATGTTGCGCAGGAAAATGTGAAAGATGCTATTGAGGAAGCTGTTGTTCAAAATAATAGGGACTTGTCCAAAGCTTTTGATGGGAGCTGGTAGAAGAGAGCCTACACATTTCTGAACAATACTGTAACAGCTGTCCGCCGCTCGTGGTCTCGTTCTAGCGTTCTCGCTTCCCGAGCGCGGGGTCCCGGGTTCGATTCCCGGCGTTGTCAGGGATGGTTGTTGTTGGGTCTTCATTATCATTCATTACGGTCGGAGGAAGGTAACGGCAAACCATCTCCATTAGGACCTTGCCTAGTAAGGTGGTGCGGGTCTCCCACATCGTTTCCCTACGCTCTGTCATGAAGCATGGGACTTCATTTCCATTGCAACACCTACACGTTTGGACACAGGCAAGATAGTTGATGTGGCAATACTTTACAAAGATTGCAGATGTAAGGATGAAATGAAAAATGAACATGAAGAAGAGTGCGTAACAAATTATTATGTTTAAAATGGTGGTATGGAAGCTGCTGGTTTTAGAACTATTTATGAATGTTCATTAAAATGGTACACCGCAATGCAGATAAATTATAGTGGAGATGGTGACTCAAGGCATTCAAAGAAGTTATGGAATTGTGTCCCTGTAGGAACAATGCGAACATCTGCAGACTAAAGTGTCATGTCCATGTTCATAAAAGAATGGAATAAAGACTTCGACGGCTCAAGGCTAGCGTGAAAGGCAAGAAATTGAGGGATGGGAGAACTTTAGATGGTGAAAACAGACTGACAGATACTGCTATAGACCATATTCGTAAGTGCTATAGTGCAGCAAAAAAAAAGGTTCGAATGGCTCTAAGCACTATGGGACTTAACTTCCGAGGTCATCAGTGCCCTAGAACTTAGAACTACTTAAACCTAACTAACCGAAGGACATCACACACATCCATGCCCGAGGCAGGATTCGAACCTGCGACCGTAGTGGGTGCGCGGTTCCTTGCTGTAGCGCCTAGAACCGCTCGGCCACCCCGACCGGCTATGGTGCAGCAATTAGAAAGAATACAGCAGATGAAAAATTAATGAGAAAAGCAGTCTGGGCATTGGTTTTTGCATACAGCTCCTAGCAACATGAGCTATGTCCAACTGAAGAAGATAGATAGTGCAAGTACGATAGAGTTAAGGTAACTAAACAACAACTCAGTCACTCTCATCATTTCCCACCTACCACGATGGACGAAATAAAACTAATATTACGAGACCTCGCAGATATTAGTCTACTAAAGGAATGTCTTTATAGCCGCACTCAAAATCCAAATGAGTATGTGAACTATGTGATATGGAACAGACTAAGTAAACTGTGTTTGTGGGTACAAACACTCTTCCCTTTAGCCTTTACGGTGCTGTTTCATTATTCAGTGAGGGCAGTATAACAAAAGTGCAAAGTTTTGCAGAAGATGGGGCTCTGTGTAGGATTACGAACTACAGTAGCTATGCTTTATTTAGACAAGGAACGGCTTAGTCCTTCAGATAATGAAATAAAAATCTATTCGGAGACTGCTAGGACAGCATAGGAGAGACATAAAGAGGAAGCTGTTGGACATTTCTGGTGATACTAGCTACAAAGCAGGCTTGCACTGAAGTAAAAACTTTGAAGCTCATTTACTGTAATTTTAACTTTTTCGTGCATGTATAAGGTATATAAGATACATTTTCTCACCGTCTATCGGTAGTAGAAAGATGAAATTTTCAGGTACAGGTCCTGAAGGCCTTCTAATATGTTTGATTTAAAAGATATGGGAAATTATTTTGTCTTAAGGGATTTGTATTTGAAAATAGTTGTTAAAATGTATAATGTTTTTTCACATTAGGAAAAATAAAATATCTCAAAAACTAAACCTTCTTTTCCCAAAGCAATAATTTAGTAGAAAAGTAGAACATCTGTCTGCGACTCTGCAAAAAAGTCAGTAATATATTCCCAATAATTCACGAGAAAACTTTCTTAATTTTTGGCTCAATTTAACATGAAGCGTATACCTTTAATTGAGCAATGGTATTATCGAAACCAGGACGCTTCGGCTGTGTTGCGGCAAGTAATTTATGTGACACCTGCAGCATCTGCTCATCAAACGGCGCGCATAATGTGTAGAAATAGCGGTTGTCCAGGCGGTAAGAGGCATAAGATAGGCGACCGGTGTGGAGTGGGATGCCGCGCTGATCCAAATGAGTATGTGAACCACGTGATAGGAAACAGACTAAGTAAGCTGTGTTTGTGGGTATAAACACTCTTCCCTTTAGCGTTTACGGTGCTGTTTCATTGTTCAGTGCAACGTTTTGCAGAAGCTCACTGCTGGAGCAGTTACAGGGGATGGACATGAATATGAAAAAACCCAAAACACAGCACATTGCCCTTTCAAATAATGTATATGAATGCCGTTGGAGAAATAAAGGTCCTGGATGGTTTTCGAGGTAATCTCATACCATTCTTCCTGGAAAATAGGGAGAAGTCCAGGTAACGATTATGGAGGTAGAGAAACGGGGTTTAAGATTTCTTCTCGTTTGGCCACGGTAAACTTAACAAAGCAGGAATTTATAAAATTACATGCAGTCATTGCAACAAATATTACATTGGCCAAACGGAAAGAAATTTTAAAATCCGCTTTAAAGAACACATTGACTGTTTCAGACTTGGGAAACCGAAAAAAATCAGCTATAGCGAAACATATAAATGAAGTAGGACACAGTATTACAATAGACAACGATCTCAAAGTACTACATAATTTAGAAAAAAGCTCGAAAATGGACATCTTGGAAGAAATGGAAATATTCATCCATGGCCACATGGGGAATAACGCGATCCTGGATGACATGACAGAATGCAAAAATTCACATTTCTTTTCCAATTTCACTACAGTACTCCTAGAATAAAAGATACATAAGTCGTTTGACTCTAGCCCCAGCAATAGCTTAGAAATATGTGAAATAAATAGTTTATATCGTGATGTTTTCAACAATATTGTAACGGGTGCTCAATTTGTAATGTATTTCTTCAATTACATCTGTAATACGATAACAAGACGTTCAGAAGACATGCAAACATCTGACACCACATATATCGGCAAATCGATAGTCAAATCGAAAACAGCTGTATTTTGGCCGGCCGCGGTGGTCTCGCGGTTCTAGGCGCTCAGTCCGGAACTGCGCGACTGCTACGGTCGCAGGTTCGAATCCTGCCTCGGGCATGGATGTGTGTGGTGTCCTTAGGTTAGTTAGGTTTAAGTAGTTCTAAGTTCTAGGGGACTGATGACCATAGATGTTAAGTTCCATAGTGCTCAGAGCCATTTGAACCATTTGAAGCTGTATTTTGACCGCCATCGTGTCCACTGCACTACAGAACTGTTTGTGATCATGTTTCCAAGTTACTGCTTTGTGAACAGTGACCAAGTGTGCTCAGCGCATCACATCGAGACTGCCACGCCAGAAGAACAAAGTGAGTGACCGTTATAAAACATTTTCGTGCAAACATCAGTCCAGCTTCCAAAATGATATCGCTTCTTACTAAGTTTTCTCTTCTTCCACAGGATGACCACAGCATTTACGAAAAGACTATGTAACATCAGTATGACCTTATTGTAAAGTAGTTTTTGTAATGCCATTTAACCTGAAGATGAGCGATTCCGTCGAAACATCTCGCTAAATAAATAAGTAATACAATAGATGACAACGTTTGTGACTGGTAGCGGTAATCTAAAAATAACCTTTACATATAACCGTATTGTACTGTACAATCAGCCGGCCGGTGTGGCCGTGCGGTTTAGACGCTTCAGTCTGGAACCGCGTGACTGCTACGGTCGCAGGTTCGAATCCTGCCTCGGGCATGGATGTGTGTGATGTCCTTAGGTTAGTTAGGTTTAATTAGTTCTAAGTTCTAGGCGACTGATGACCTCAGAAGTTAAGTCGCATAGTGCTCAGAACCATTTGAACCATTTTACTGTACAATCACCGCGCGACTGCTACGGTCGCAGGTTCGAATCCTGCCTCGGGCGTGGATGTGTGTGATGTCCTTAGGTTGGTTAGGTTTAAGTAGTTCTAAGTTCTAGGGGACTGATGACCTCAGATGTTAAGTCCCATAATGCTCAGAGGCATTTGAACCATTTTTTTTACTGTACAATCAAATTTGCATCAACGAAGTAAATTTCGAATATAAACGTCAACCATTAGAAAACGAAGGTTTAAGTTTACATCTTAAATGGAATGTGGAATCAAGTTATATTTTTTTGCTTAGGAACCGAAAATGCAAAAACAAAAAAACAAAAAAAAATATGCGGAGGGGGACGATCTGGGTTCCCATTTGAATTTACAGATCGTTAGGAGATGGTCAGCTGCAGCCCACACAGGTTTCCTCGTTGTTAATTTTAATTTTTCACTTAGAGTGTTTTTTTTTCTTCGATGCATCGTTTTCGAGATATTTAGGCATCTCAAATTAAAACGAAACATTCTGTATAACTTCGATCCTCTGTAGCGTCGTTGGATGAAGTTTACGTACACGGGTTCTTATCCTCTAGCTGTTCATCAAGACAACCTCTACGCCCCCTCGAAGTTTTTTTTTTTATACCTATGTGCGAAACCTCTCTGGTTTGGCCAACTTATTGTTTCTCGCACTCTAATCATTTTAATCAGTATACATCAGAGTTACCAAGCTTACTACTCGCTGTTTGTGGTCAGATGGTTAGTGTCGCTGCTTGTAAATTGACGGGTTCTGGTTTCGAATTGCGGCAGGGTCGGAGATTATCTTGTCACGGCGGCTGGGTAATTTTGGTAACCTAATCATCTTATGTCACCCCTATCGACGAGCAAGTCGTTGAAGTGGCGTCAAATAGAACGACTTGCAGCAGGCGTCCCAGCAACCTCAGACTGGGTCTTCCGGCCACTAATGCCATACGACCATTTCGTATTGTTTGTAAACTTAAAATTATGTTTTCCTTCTATTCAATACTTTAACATCCCCTACTGGTTCTCAGTGCGGAAGGTGCTTTTTAAGAAATTTTAACCCCTTTCGCTAATTTATCTGAACAAGTGCCTCTGAGTGTCAAGCCAACTTATTTTGTCATCTTTCCACCAAAGCTACTTCTCTGTCCCTTTTCTGATTCTATCTTGACTCATGTAAAAGTCCTTCAAATTATGTTCTAAAATTACACTGTCTAATCACATTAGTGCGACCACCTGTCAAAAGCATGAATAACCATCTTTTACAGGGCGACCCGTCGCGAGACGTGCAAGAAGAGAGTGAATGAGCCTCTGGAAGGTATGGAAAGAGATGTGGCTCCATGTCAACCCCGTGTCGTGGCCATCTGTTCTAGATTTCGCGGTTGTGATTCCATGGTGCGAACAGCCCGATCCGGCTGGTCCAATAATTTCTCAACTGGACTTACATACGGGGAGTTTGGTGACAAGGGGAGAACACTAAACTCATCTTGGTACTCTTCGAACCACGCACGTGCACTGCGAGCGGTATGACACATTCCATTGCCCTTCTGGTAGATGCTGGTAAAAAACCAACTGCATGTGTGTGTGGACATGGTCTCCAAAGATAGATGTATACGTTTGTTGTGCCGTATAGAAGGGCGAGATCACTCAGGGAATGCCACGAAAACATTTCCCAGACCGTGACACTCACCCTTCCGGCTTCGGTCCTTCCCACGATCGTTGCAGGGTGTCTGCTGTCAGACGTTTCGGGCTCTACAAGCCAACGGCCAGTGGAGCGTAAAACGTGATTAAGCTGAGATGGCTACTTGTTGCCTCTCAGTGGACGTCCGGTTGCGTTACTCACGTGCAAATTCCAGTCATTGTCGCCGATGAACAGCAGTCAGCATTGGTGCGTGAACCAGGCGCCGGTTTATCCGGGAGATCAGTTGCTGAACAGTTGCACGTCTATTCGCCTTTACACATCTCCGCAGCCATCGTTAACCGCTGTCATCTACGGCGCGTAGTGCATCACAGTTGCCTGGGCGCCGGTTTTGGATGGGGCCATTTTGCCATGCACGTAATACAGGGTGCGCACGCAAAGTCTTGCTTGGTTCAAATGGCTCTGAGCACTATGGGACTTAACATCTTAGGTCATCAGTCCCCTAGAACTTAGAACTACTTAAACCTAAGTAACCTAAGGACATCACACACATCCATGCCCGAGGCAGGATTCGAACCTGCGACCGTAGCAGCCCCGCGGTTCCGGACTGCAGCGCCTAGAACCACACGGCCACCGCGGCCGGCACAAAGTCTTGCCCTGATTATAAAATTTTATAACAGAATAACCGTTTGACATAATAAGTTACATTTGATGCCGTTACATAGCTTAGTGCTACTAGTTGTTGTGACCAATAGATGGCGCTAGTGCTCCACAACACCGACGCGGTCTGTTAGGTGATGTTAGTTGCTGGCGAAATGGCGTCGAAGCAAGAGAAAGCGCAATGTGTGCTTTGGTTTCACGAAACGAAATCGCCCATCAGTGTTCAGCGTAAATTACGGGCTTCTTATGGACGCAGCCCTCCTGACGTTAAAGCAATAAAGCGATGGTATGCAAAGTTTAACGAAAGAGGCAGCGTTGAAGATCGTCCTCGAAGTGGCAGGCCTCGTGTGAGTGATGCAGCTGTCGATCGTGTTCGGCAGTCGTTTCAGCGGAGTTCGTCTAAATCAACTCGTCAAGCATCACGTGAACTTCAAATACCGCAAGCAAGTTTGGTGGAGATTCTTCAGGAAACGCTGAGGTTGCATGCTTACAAAGTGCAAATCGTGCAGGCCTTGCAACCGAATGATTTGCTGACACGTGCTGAATTTGTAACTGAGATTCTCAACAGGGTTGATGGAGCTAACGATTGCTTAAATCGCATATGCTTTAGCGATGAATCCACCTTTCATGTCACTGGAATGGTAAATAGGCATAATGTCCGTATATGGGGTTCAGGGTAATGCAGCGAGACAGCGAAATGTCTCATGCAGAACAAGAATTTTGGACCGTTTTTCTTCGCGGAATAATCCATTACCGCTAACATTTACCTAGCTGTTTTGCAACAGTTCATTGCCCCACAGTTAGAAGAATATCAACCGTGGATACTTTTCCAGCAAGATGGAGCACCCCCCCCCCCCCACCCTCACTGGCACTGGGCTTTGATAGTGCGTGATTTCCTGGGTGAAACATTTCCGGATCGGTGGATTGGAAGGAACGGTCCAACACCCTGGCCACCCCGCTCTCCAGACATTACGCCCCTCGATTTTTTTTGGCTATATCAAGGACAGAGTCTTCGTCACACCAGTTGCTGACGGCGATGAACTGAAGGCTAGGATACTAGCTGCTGTGGGTACTGTGACAGAACACGTTACAAAACACCTGGCCAGAACTGGAATACCACCTCGACATTCTCCGAGTTACCAAGGGAGCACACATTGAGGTTTACTAACGTAAGTGGCCTTAAAAAAACTAGTAACACTAACCTATGTAAGGGCATCAAATGCAAATTATTATGTCAAACGGTCATTCTGTAATAAATTGTTATAATCAAGGCAAGACTTTGTGCTCACCCTGTACTTTAACCGCGGCGTCACGCAAATAGTTTCCAGAATTAACCGTTTCGGATATCTTTCCACCCTTGGCTCTAAAGCCAATCATCGTGCCCATTTGGGCGCCAGAAAAATCGCTCCGTTTCCGCATTACGACTACGGCTGCACTATTTTCTGCGGCCCTCGACACGCTTTACATACCGTCCACTGCTAGGTCTGCCACCTGCCATCTATGGGTGGTTACTGCACATTCACGTCTAACATAGGCGGTGCTCACATTAACGCAACCTGGACCACTTCCGCGACCTCTTTACAAATACACAAATCCTTCTTCCTTTTAGTTGCACTAAACATAAGATTAAGATCCAAGTGAAACATATTTTGACCGATCCGCCAGATCCATCGCTGCATTTCTGCTATTGCAGGTCATTCCTGTTTTGCCTTGCCGCTCGCTACCGTTTACGAATGTATCATGCCACTCAGACACGAGTCGTTTTTTTCTTGGTATTTACACTTATATTTTTGCACCTATGTCCTTCCTGTATCCTTTTGTAATACATGTTTAATCCTGCATATGTAACTGAGAAGACTAAATGTGAATTTCATAAGTGTGGCCGGATCTGTTGTCTGCTAGAGAAGTTTTGCCGATAGTAGTGGCTTAGGTGGATTGGCAGAGAGGCTTAACTTGACCGTGTAGTCAGGTGTCTGAGCAAATAGTCACGGTTAAGGTGTCAAGCGTGTGTCGAGGTCATCTCTTATGGCTACCCCCACTATGGAGGATATAAAGTGCTGTTATAGCCCGCCTGGCACAAGCACACTTTGCAACTGTGATTTAGTAAGAATACACGTACCTTCGGACAATCTGTGGATGGAGGTATTGAAACTTACTTAGTGTGTGATGTTCATATTTAACAGAGTGAAATTGCCATTATTCTTTAGTTTTTGAGAGGAACTACTTCGTCTATGATTTGCCACTCACGTGCTGTCTAGTACAAAGAATAATTCTTCTCCAGTAGAGGAGTAAAGTGCGGCTTTGGTCAGCTATGGCAGCACATTTCCCGTGGTAGAAATCAAGTTCATTCTTCCATTAATTATTGGTAAATGCTTGCACCTTCAGTGCTGATATAAAGTATGTGCAGATTTCCTAATTTAAGTTGATTTTTTCGCTGAAGAGACAGGGTTTCGTTGTACGCATAATGGTGTGTTCATCCACGTGTCACTCATAGTACATTGAAGTTCATTTCTTACTAATCACTGAACTGATCTAAATTCTTGGAATAGAACGAATACCTACATGGTGGGTGAGAGGTCCCCGTACCCATCGTATCGAATGCAAATTGATTCGATTTGTTTTAGTACAAGTAATTAGTACACGTATTTCATGTGCAGTATATCAATATGTTCCCCATCATGGTGTAAGCACATATCTATATGCCCCCATGTTCTTCTTGACATATTTCTGAGCGTGTCCGGTGGTACAGTGCGAAATGTATCATCAACAGCATTGCGCAGTTCTTCGTTTGTAGCATAACGACGAGCAGATACATGCGCCCTGATGACTCCCTATAACGAGCTGTTAGGCGTGGAGAGATAAGGACTTCTTGGTGGCCATTTCGAGGGAGCTGGTGTTGCTGATGAATCCCGGCCTATCTACCGTCGTGAAAAGTGTTCATTTAGCAACTGGCGCAATGCAGGAGCGTAGTGAAGAGGCGCGCCCTGTCTTTCTGCAACCGCATGCGTTCTCTGACACCTCTTTCCTCAAGATGAGGTATTAACCATATTTGTAACATCTGTAAGTAATTTGCGCCATTCACATCCACTTCAAAAAATATGGTCCAAGCAGATATTGTGATCGAACTGCCTATTGGCATCTGTCTCGGGTTCTTCGGCTGACGGTCATCTAATGCTTTTTCTGACGTTTCGCCAGCACGAGTGGCTGGCATTGTCTTAGCTTCACCCTCCATTGCCGGTGGTGAACGGGAGAACCTGAGACAGAAGCCAATAGGCAGTTTGTCAACAAGTGGCCACGAAAGCCTTAACAATTTAGATATTGTGATGTCATCACTGCCCATATCATTACGTGAGACAGTTCCCTTATAACTCGACTGTGTAATGAGCATTGTCTTTGACCAAACGACAGTATTTCTAGCACGCGAGCTGCGATAAGTTGCAAATTCATCATAAGAGATAACCTTGACACGATTCACTGCATTTGGAAGTTGAGTTAACAAGGCACAAAAGTCTTAAAACGTGTTCATTCCGGTCTTCATCCAGTAACTCGTTCACGAACGCCGGTCAAAACGTTTGAACTTAAGATCTCTTTTCAAGTAATCTCGCAGCGTTGTGCTTGATACACTGCGCTCCGAATCACGTTTAGGTTCCGATTTCATAGGATGTCGTTCAGTAGAAGCAGAGACTCCGGCACATGTCTCTTCACGTGTCTCCTTCCTTCCACTCCGCGGTCTGTGCTAAAAGCAAAAGCGCGTCTTTCTCAATCCAGAAGTATTGCTTTTCGCGGTGGAACTTTAGTAAATCTTTCTCTGGAATGCTCGCACAATCATTCTCATTGTCTGCCCCGTGTTTTGTTGTTCGTGCACCCACACACTTGTGACTAAGCGCTTCTCAATAGCGTAACTATGACCACTCACACCGGCCATGGCTACAAATTGAAACTCGACTGCGACTGCAACTGCGAGGACTTGTAAACATGAATTCAAACAAGTAACAAAGCTACCACCCTGCATAATAACATCCGATACTAAACAGTGTTCGCGGGGCACGAGGATTTCTCGCCCACCATGTACATGTCTGGATATTTATGCTGCGGAATTTAATGAATTTTTTGCGTTTTAGCACATGCCCAGGATTAAGCCAAGAATTCCCTGCTGAGTATGTAGTACGCCCCGTAGTGATTTCGGTAATGGAGAATTACTTTCATTTCTATTTCTTAGATGAATGGATGAATGCCTCATTACGATATGTCTATCCTAAATATGTTCTTTCGCGATTCGATCCCGCGCTTCCCAATAACTTTTAATTTTTATCTATTGCTGAATTTAATTTGTATATAAAGTGGGGACGTTACTCATTACTGAAATTTTATTATGTCTATTCAGTTCCTATCAGCGGTCACTGATAAATAAATCATTCGTACATACTTACACAGTGGAGTACCATCAAATACTTAATATACTGATGTGATAATAAGTGAGTAAAATTAGTTGTGATACTCTGATCCATTTGTTGAACGATTCAAGTGAAATAGTTACCTGCAGCATTTTTATTTTTTTGAGGTACACAGCCATATTTCGATCACGATTCGTGGAGCAGTAAATCAAAAGATAAAAAGTAAAATTAACAGAATTAAAGTAGAAGTTTGTTTTACTGTGAGGCTGTAGATACATTTCGTATTGCAACAGTCACTTACATCACTAGAATACATAACATTCACATAGCTTGCCTTCCCAGGATAAATATAAATCATTCGTAGTAGGAACCTTTTGCATGGGCGATCCTGCCATAATATGTTTTTATCATTAATCTTTTTATGGTGAATTCTCCCAAGATATCTCAATTCAGCTGTGCCGATTTCTTCATCTCAGTATATCACTTGTACCCAGCATCCTCAATTATTTCTAGGATATATTCTAGTCTCTGTCCTCTTCTATAATTTTTACCCTCTACTGCTTCCTCAAGTACAATGTAAGCTATTCGTTGATGTCTGAACACATGTCCCGTCATACTGTACATTTTCTTGTCAATGTTTTCCATATATTCCTTCTCTCGCTTGTTCTGCTGACAACTTCCTCATGTCTTATTTGTCAGTCCACCTACTTTTCAACATCCTTCTATTGCACCACATTTCAAACGCTTCCATTGTCGTCTTTTCCGGATTTCCTACAGTACATGATTCAGTTCCATAAAATGCAGTGCCCCACATGTATATTCTCAGAAATTTCTTTCTCGAATGAATGCAATATTTGGTAGTAATAGACTTCTTTTGGCCAGAAAGCCATCTTTGCCTGTTTTAGTTTGCTTTTCATGTCCTCCTTATTGTGTTTGTCAAGTATTACTTTGTTTCCAAAGCAGCAGAGTTCCTTCACTTCGTCTATTTTGTGGTCCCCAGTTTTGCTGTTCACTTTATCGCTAATCTAATTTTTGATACTCTCTACTACCGTCGTCTTTCTTGGGTTTACTGTCAATCAATAGTGTGGTCTCATTAGATGGTTCATTCTGCTTAACAGATGCTACAATTCTTCATCGTTTTCACTAAGGATAGCAACGTCATCACGTTAGTTCTAGCAGTGAAAGGAGTTGCTAAAATTTCGATGTATCTAAGAAAAGTACACTTGCTGTGTAACTCAAGAGAAATACTGCTGTGTGCAATTATAGCACACCACGTATATCCGTCACTAGACAAATGAAAATGATAATAATTTTTCAACTCTTGCGAGGCAAAGATGTCGTGAAATGTCATCAAAGATTCTGACACCTCATAAAAATTATGTAAAAGTTTCGGAGACATAAAAGTACTATGATGTTCAAAGTCAATCTCTCTAACTTGAGTGTGTTTTTATTTGTTCGAAATTAGAATGAAGCTGTGGTGTCCCGTATCCGACGGGAACATATTGGACTGACTCATATGTGACGCCTAAAGCGCCATTTAACAAACACTTAAATACCTAGAGCAGAGTCAGTTGAGTCTCAGTTAGTTTATTTCATAGTTTCGTCGAACTATGAAATAAACTGACTGAGACAACTGACTCTTCTCTAGGTATTTAAATGATTGTTAAATGGCGCTTTAGGCGCTTAACTTTATCTTCCTTCCTTCCTCTATTTCCACAGACATAGCACAGCATTGCAGCCTTTCTCTAAAGCTTATAAAAAGCGATGCTCTCGTAAAGAACAACCACGTGTACCTCAACATGTAGGTGTTCCAGATTTCATCTCGCCAGACTCCCTCCTCCGATTACTGCATTACAGTCACCCAGTGTGTGACTCAAGCGAAATTTTGTTTCAACAGAATTTCTTCTACATTTTTGTTGATATAACATCCTGTATGTGTCATATAAGGGAGTATGCGAGATGTTCGTAAATGAAAGTCACATAGCTACGACCACAGATGTGAGAGAACTCTTCGTTGGGTTTCTTCAGCACTCTCACCGTGGCAGGCAGAGGCGGGCCCGGGACGTCCTTGGCTAAACGCCCCCGTCTGCTGCCGGAAGATGCCGTCCGCTCTTCACGGACAGTTGAGAGAGAACCTTGACTGTAACAGACTTGTTTTCGAGTGTTGCTAAAGGGAAGCCAAAGGAGAGTTCTGGGCGAAGCGGGTAGAACAGCTGCCCAGATGTTCCTGGTACCAGCTAAAGGACAAGCAACGTGTCCTCACGTACGTCCAGACATCTGTCTCTTGTCGAAAATCACTGCGGTAGTTACTTTCATTTCATAGGGAATTATCTTTTGTTTTGCTGATTACTGCACAGTGCACCGTTTAAAAAGGTAATACACAGTGGATTTTGTGCTTACAAGAATATATTTACTCAAAAAATGACTTCATACTATCGTTTTTTGCTTTTTCATCACTAAGGTGTTATACTGGGCACAGGTATACATTTTTTTACATTACGTTGATCCTCAACAAAAACATAATAAAATAAATACAAAATAGAAGCTCAGTTAGACGGAGAAAGGCCCAGAATCGTCGATGACGTTATCAATGAACTCTACATCTACATCTACATGGATATTCTGCAAATCACATTCAAGTGCATGGCAGAGGGTTCATCGAATCACCTTCACAATTCTCTATTATTCCAATCTCGTATAGCGCTCGGAAAGAATGAACACCTATATCTTTCCGTACGAGTTCTGATTTCCCTTATTTTATCGTGTTGATCGTTCCTCCCTATATAGGTCAGTGTCAACGACATATTTTCGCATTCGGAGGAGAAAGTTGGTGATTGGAATTTCGTGAGAAGATTCCGCTGTAACGAAAAACGCCTTTATTTTAATGATTTCCAGCCCAAATCCTATATCATTTCAATGACACTCTCCCATATTTCGCGATAATACAATACTTTCGTCTAAATTGCGTTTGCGAAGCCATAGGTAACTTAAAACACTAGAGGTGACCAAGGAACTGAGCTCTATCCTTCTGGATCCTCTCTAGATAATTCCATTTTCTCACATCTTTCTTTCGTCTCATTTTTGGGGCTAACGGAGACTCCGCCTGTTGACTATCATTGATTACAGTGGAGCAGGCTTGTCTGTTACAACATGACATATTTTTATCATTTGTTGCCTTGAGTTATGTGGGACGTATTGGATAATAGAAAGCCTGCAACTGTACGATGTAATGATCAGAACGAATTTGGTATTAATACAGCAGGTGACTAATAATCAAAAATGGTTCAAATGGCTCTGAGCACTATGGGACTCAACTGCTGAGGTCATTAGTCCCCTAGAACTTAGAACTAGTTAAACCTAACTAACCTAAGGACATCACAAACATCCATGCCCGAGGCAGGATTCGAACCTGCGACCGTAGCGGTCTTGCGGTTCCAGACTGCAGCGCCTTTAACCGCACGGCCACTTCGGCCGGCTGACTAATAATCCTAGAAACAAATCAGATCACTATAATGAGACTGCTGCCTCAAAATCAGTATCCCGTGACTCTACCTCGTCCAGGAATATGCGCTTCAGTACGTCTTGCCTTTGCATCTGAGGCTTTTTGGATGTGTTTCTGGAGCAGTGACTGCTTGGTTGCTTCGTTCCAAACAGACGCTTGGCTGTTACTGACTTCTGCGATGTAACAGTTGGTCACAATCCATGAATTCCCAGCAGTAGAGACTGCTGTAGAAGGATGCCACTGTCTGTGGTAGGAAAATTGCTAATGCTTCCTTCATCGTGTGTACTATTCATGTAGGACAGTTGTCTGGTATGTATATTTGGTAAAGGTCTTATCCTCAGTACCACCAAACGCTACTGGGTCACAAAATCTGAAATAATTGTCTGAAAACATCAGCTGTTGTAAACTAGCATCCCGCTGAGAAAGAGTCTACAGCACCTTCGACCCACGACAGTTTGCGATCGTGTTTAAACTATCATTTCGGAATGTTACGGATGTTTGAAACAAATGAGAAAATTATTTTGGTGGCGTTGAGCCACAGTAATGTAATACCTTTTAAAAGAGCAAACGACTATTTGACAGTGTATTATTATATTTATCTTTTGTACTATCCAGATTTCGGCTTAAAGACATGTGTTAGCCTTGTTTACCTGCTTTGGACTGCCTTAACAGACATTGCTTAATAATGGTCTAACAACTTTTAGCTTTGTACTTGATAATGGCATCAAAGCCGAAATCCGGATTGTACAAAAGATAAATGTAATAATACGCAGTCAAATTGCGATTTACCTTTTTTTAAAAAAAGAGACTTATTAGTTTAAGAAACTAGCATTTAAAATACAAAGGTAGAACCGCAGAGAGCAACAAACTGTTAACATGTTGGTAGTTGCAGATAGAATACTAGATAATACTGGTGAATATAGGTGCGTTAATTGGCCGTGGTCATGCTGAATTTTCATTTCGAGTGAGCTACGAAAATCACTAAAAATCTAAGTATGGACTGAGAAAATCTCCTAAAGTCCACAACAAAGGGCAATATTAATGCCAAAAGCGCAGAAAGTAGATCAATAGATGCGATCAATATTAGCAGGGCTATCTTCAGAATGTAGTACAAGTAGTGCGATAACTTTTATAAGTATTATATGGGCCAAACCAGTCGCTTTTTTAATGTAAGGTTTAAGGAGCATTTACAACCACGTAAAAAATTGGGTTTGGGTTGCACTCAGCAGAAATCGACCAAACTATAGGGGATAATGAGAAAAGTATGCGTTTGAAATTTACACAGCCAAAAGGTAGGAGCGGGCAAAAGTGCTCAATGGGGCAACGTGATTTTGTGCATAGTGGCTACTTTGATTTACATGACAAGTGATTTTTTTTTCTTTATTGTTATTTCATCCCTCATTGTCCCACGTGGGCGCGGGGACCTGGCAACGTTACAGATAACCCGCTCTTCAGCCAGTGGATTTTAACTCTAACTTAGAGCAAAAACAATATAACAAGGAGACATATGTACTATTAATTCAACATTATTTGAAGAGATGACCTGAATAGGAGAAATATAAATAACAAAATACCATCTTGACAGAATGTTTAAAAATAGTGATACAAATGTGGACAAATAGCACAGTTAGAAATACCTGGGCAACACCTGAAGAACACTATACACTTGGAAAAAAACACTTGAAAAAATACTGAACATGACAGAGGATACTCTGAGCATTAACAACGGAGCATTGTGCACTTTCACTAAAACTGGAAAAAGACCTGCCCTGGGACGGTGGACTGTAGTATGGAACAAAAC
Source organism: Schistocerca piceifrons (assembly GCF_021461385.2). Taxonomy (NCBI): domain Eukaryota; kingdom Metazoa; phylum Arthropoda; class Insecta; order Orthoptera; family Acrididae; genus Schistocerca; species Schistocerca piceifrons. The sequence goes on along the minus strand of NC_060141.1, from coordinate 403,941,362 downwards.
AGAACAGTGTTGGCGATGAGGACTGGTAAGAGATGGTGAGGGTGCAGTGGTGGCCATTGGGGACAAGGAGTGTGAGGTAGTTAGTATTGGGATCTATAGCCTGAAGAGGAAAATGGGATGGGGTGACAGGGAAGGGGAAAAGGGGATGGGGTGTGGTAGGGGAGAGGCAGAGGGGTAAGGAGCCGGCGGGGGGGGGGGGGGAGGGAGGTGGATAGGGTAGGGTGGATTCGAAGTAGGTCGGAAATATGTTGGGAGGGTGTGGTGTGGGAGAGGGAGGCGGTTGAAATTTCTTTGAGAGAAGAAATGTAGATACAGATGCGGGAGCACTCTGGAATTGGAAAGGAGACACAGTAGCATAGATGGAATCGAGCTTACGGATGGTGTAGGTTATTCGGAGATGGAGAGATGACTGTTTTTTTTCCTTTATTGTTATTTTATTTCCTCCCCCTCCCCACCCCCCCCCACCCCCTATCACCCCCCATATGGACGGGGTGCAGACTGACAGTGGATACAATTTGCCGATCTTCAGCCACATGAGAGAAAAAAAGTAATATAAAAAGTAGTAAGAGCGTTTGATAACAATAAACGTTCTGTATAATAAAATGACAGGTCGTAATTTGCATAACTTAAAATATAAAAGTTTGTTTCGGCGATTAATTGAGATGTAGGAACAGATGAATGGAAAATGAGTCTCACACACGAAGATATAAAAACAGATAGACAGTTGTATAAAGTAAAACGGAAAGGCTGATGTGTGACTTATTTAGATATTCATAGATGATTTGGTATAGACTCTCATGGAAAAGGGTATCTTGGGAAGTAGCATATCAAGGTAGCAGGAGGGTGTTTGTGTGGATGCATGTTTGGAGAATGGATGGGGAAGAGTGGAGAGAGATGTGGTTCTGAACCACGACTTGGGTGGAGAGGACTGGAGGGGAAAGGAGCCCTGACAAAGGGTGGGTGGTAGGGACCTCCTAGACCGGGTAGGACGAGTATATATCAGGGCGGATTTCGTGGTCGGGTAAGGGAAAGCTATTAAAATTTCGCTGTGAAAAGATATGGAGGATATGGAGGTGTAGTGTTAGGAGAATGTTGTGGTAGAGGCTGAGGAATTTTATAACTTGGTAGAGAATGCGGCCAGGGGAGGGCAAACGGATCTGAAAGGTTAGGTGGAGTGCAAGGCGTTCGAGGACCTGTGGGCTGTGATAAAAGAAGGTAGGAGCGGAAGTCCATGGCACATTTGTATAACACACACAGATGATTTCACGCCTCTCGTATCTTGCCCCGGACTTTCCGCCTATGATGCATTCTGGTGACTACGACACTGATTACTTACTTTAGTCTTCTGTTTTCATACTTTCCGCTTCTTTCTCTAGAAATTTTACCAGTTTTATGTTATTTTATTAACTCCATAAGCTTGTTCTTGTCTATGTTATTATTTTTATCTAAAATGACCACAAGAGCGTCTCCGAGTCATACACTAATACATAAACATTTCCTTTTCACAAATTTAAATTAACCTTTATTCGTGTTTTTAATTATTACACTTTATTGCTATAATAACTAATACATTTGGCAAGCCCACTATATAATTTATCTATTGTAGTCTTTATTTATATTCTACTGTACAGTTTTATAATTGGCGAATACGTGTAGTCTTACGCAGTAGCAACAGCTAACGAGCTTACAGCACAAACATATGTTGTGGCTATTGTATTGCAATTTGCTATGAGCTAGCAGGACAGAGCGAATTAGGTTGTGGAAAGGGGCCAAAACGAGTTCCTGACCGTTGCACTCAACATACGAACATTATTTATCAACACACAATATTACAACAAGGATGCAAAACACTCAAAACTGTAATCGACCTCCTTTGATTAACATTAGATCGGCTGAAGGCCACATTCAAAATCCAAGACACAAGGCTTAAGCAAAATTGAAATACAAGATTCTTCTGAAGATTTCACCCAAGAATATTTTCTACATTTTCAATCTAATCGGCTGAAGGCATTGACAATTTATTTTTAACGGAACTAGGCTGGAGGTCGCACATTAAGCAATAAGAGGAGTTTCAATCAAAAGGTAGAAGGCCGTATCTCAAAACATTTCACAAATTGGGCTGAAGGCCCCATTCAAAAGCATAACAATCTTATGCCTTAAGGGCAAGAGAAGAAGATTAATTTAAGAGATATTAAAACTCGGCTGAAGGCCGCTCACCAACACGTAATTTAGCGGCTTAAGCCCTAGAAAGAAGAATTTGAATTTTAAAGGGCAGAAGGCCATATCTTAAAACATTTCATATAAAATAAAGAATAACCATCTCACGCCTTAATGGCAAGACAAGGACAAAAAACTGATTCAAATGGCTCTGAGCACTAAGGGACTTAACAAATGGCTCAAATGGCTCTGAACACTATGGGACTTAACTTCTCAGGTCATCAGTCCCCTAGAACTTCTTAGAAGTACTTAAACCTAACTAACCTAAGGACATCACACACATCCATGCCCGAGGCAGGATTCGAACCTGCGACCGTAGCAGCAGCTCGGTCCCGGACTGAAGCGCTCGGCCACAACGGCCGGCAGACAAGGACATTAATTTAAGAGATATTAATACTCGGCTGAAGGCGACATATAAACAAAATATGTTTAACGGCTTAATGCCTAGAAAGAGTTTGAATCTAAAGGGCAAAAGGCTTTATTTTAAACCTCTCCAGTAAAATTCCGCTGAAGGCCCCATATAAAAATATAAGAATCTCATGCCTTAAGGGCAAGAAAAGAACATTAATTTAAGAGATATTGATACTCGGCTGAAAGTCACACATCAACCAAATAACTAAAATCCAAACAGGGAAATTACTACATAACACACAAGGAATGTCCAAGGATTGTAACACTAACGCCCGTTTAGGTGAGACAGGCAGCCTGTCCAACGACTTCTTAATCTGAAGGCAACCCAACCGAAAGACAGCCGACCGACCAATCAACCAAATCAGTTCCACTCCACGCAACCAGCAAAACGACCACAAGATTTCAATACACAGAATATTGGTGCCCACAACGACCAACAACACCTCAGCTGTCGAACAAAATGCCGCGCTGGACAGCAACAACATGACGAGGAAAGTACACTGCTTAATATTATGTCAACGACCACGGCAGGTAACCGGAACGTCAACGACCACAAGGCAGAAGATACCGCTGGTGAACTTCAATAACAGGGAATAAATTAAGTTAAACTTCACAGAAAGACGGCTGGAATCTTAGCCGACTTAAATACACACACACTGTTGCTCACGGGAATGTCTCAAGGGCGACAACCAGGATCAAACGAAGAAATGTAAACAGTTGAGGCTCGATAGTAGGTTAAGTGAAGACTCGGCTTACATGTCCAAGATCGGTGGGCGACGAACTTCGCAGTACTCGCAAGCAGCACTTCACACCGCACGTGCACGCCGCCAGCGGCTCCAGCCCGACTCTGAGCTTCGGGGGCTTACTTGCTGCCTCACGCCAACCGACCGACTGGACTGCTGCGTCCGCGACTGGCGACTGCACTGCTGGTGCGTCTCCCCCTTACTGCCCGACACACGATGACCCGGAAAAACTATCGGTCGCTTCAGAGATGGTACGACAGTGCGCTTATCGATACCCGTTGCTGCTGCCACTCACGGGCATGTAAGGTAGGAAGTTAATGACGGCAGTAAATGGAATAAGGAAACTAGGTGGCATTACCGTAATAGAAGTTGACAAACAGTGGGATGAATACGAGCTGTGCGCGGCTCAGGGACAGTACAAGTCTGCTACAACTGTGGCCTTGTTTACGCCTTACTTTCAATACGTGCGACGTTATCAGGCTGATTTTGCGTGTATTTCGTGACGATGAGACTATAGCTTTATTACATGAGGACATGTTATAAAATAGGTGTGCCTCGTCATACTTTAAGTGCATGTTTCCACTTCCATGAAAGTAATAATTTTTCGTTACGACGTATTTTATTGTTTCAAGACGTAATCTGTTCACTAGCTGTATTTCATTTTCCACGTTTTGCTGCAGATTTATAGGTGACCGTGGCTGACCGAAACTGTAAATAAAAGAAATTTGTTCTAATCTAAGAAGAACTGAATGCTGCTGTGTCTCTCGATGTCTCATCAAGACTGCAGGCCATACACTCTTCCGTTGGGACAAGAGGACTAAACATGGGTATAGCGACCGAGAAGAGGGTCTGATCTCAGATTGAGTATCTTTTATTGATGTGCAACAAAACTGGTACTTTACTGGCGATTTTATGTGATGTTGCAGTTTTCCCCTCTCAGATGTGTAATCAGGCTGGTGTATTCTTCCACTCGAAGCATCAATATTTATAACTTTTTACTAGAAGCACAGCGAAATGTCGTAGCACTGTCACTCTGTGTAAGCTACTGCTTAGAAACTTCGTTAACGGTAAACGGCATATTCTCCATTATATCAATTAGGTTTAATAAATTTAATATGTCACCCATTATTTAGAGTATTTACTACATTTAACGATCTTATTACATGGACGGCATAATGTCGTTGCCCTCTTAAGCTTTTACAATAATATATTCAAATTCCATATTTAAATGAACATTAATAAAGCAGATAAACTGCAGAAACGGATTCCTGACTGGAAATGAAGGAAACAAAAAAATGTTCAAATGTGCGTGAAATCTCATGGGACTTAACTGCTTGGGTCATCAGTCCCTAAGCTTACACACTACTTAACCTAAATTATCCTGAGGACAAACACACACACCCATGCCCGAGGGAGGACTCGAACCTACGCCGGGACCAGCCGCACAGTCCATGACTGTAGCGCCTTAGAGTGCTCGGCTAATCCCCTGTGGCTGAAGGAAACAGGCCCATGAACATGCGTCTGGAAATGGATGGTGTGCGTGCAACGACAAAAAATTGTCCCGGAACTCAGAACAGAGCTGCATCGCATCCAAGTCACAAGAGATGTTCAAAGTGGCCTCCGGGGGATATAGAGCAAGCGTTCAAACGACGTATCATGGATTGCCGCACCCTTTCGCACGTTCCGGCCTCTCTCCGAGTAGCGTCACAGGCGTCATGAAAGCACTGTTCAAGGGCCCGCACGCCAGGAACTGGTTCAGCACACACAACGCTTTTCAGATGCCAACAGAGGTAAAAATTCAGAGGATTTTTGTCCGGTGATCTAGCAGGCAGCGCCACAGTGCCTCCGTGTCCTATCCAGCTGCTGGAGAAGATGTTGAGGTGTCAGCAAACTGTAACGCGGAAGAGGGGTGGTGCTTCGTCACGCAGAAATCACATAACCTGTAGTATCGCCAACGGCACATTCTCAAGCAGCCCAGGCGGAGTATTCCGCAGGAAGTCCCAGAACGTTCCTCCGCCGAGGCGATGTGGAATAGTAACCGGCTCAAGTGTGTGGTCGCCAAGAATCGCTGCCCACACGTTGATGCTGAACCAATGTTGAAGAGATGTCTCAACCATTCCCTGAGGATCGTCTGTAGAACACAGATGGCTATTGTGCAGAATGATGGTGCCAGATCTGGTAAAGGTCGCTTCGTCGGTAAAGAAGACTGATGTCAGAAAGTCCATTGAGCCGTGTATCGACTCGTGCTACACCTTGTGTTCAGATGGCATTGGTTTTCCTTTTCTTCCCCTGACATGTTTGTTTGATATGTTGTCTGTCATTAGGTGGCTGCTTGGTTGTCTTTTCCCTCTGCTATCGATATCTGCGTTTTTGCTTCCGGGAAACTGCTATGGAGGAAGTGAGATCTTTGACCGGTTGTAACCTCGTGTGGTGGTGCGGAAGTAGAGGCGTGGCGCGGGGGAGTGTGGTGGACACGGGAGGGCAGTGTGGCTCTCCAGCGCGAAGCAGGCGTGGTCGGTTGTACCGAGTCGCCACGTGATGTATGTCGGTTGTGTGTAACGAGCGGGTCGAGTTTACGGAAGAGCTCCCCGCGTGTTGGTTGTATACAGAATCGCCCCACGAGTAGTTGAGTAGTTGCTGTTCATTTCGCCTTGGTGGGACGTGAATCGCACAATCAGCTTAACAGCTCATGCATCGAAGCTGATTACAAGAATAATATACAGAAGAATGGAAAAGAAAATTGAGAATGCGCTAGGTGACGATCAGTTTGGCTTTAGGAAAAGTAAAGGGACGAGAGAGGCAGTTCTGACGTTACGGCTAATAATGGAAGCAAGGCTAAAGAAAAATCAAGACACTTTCATAGGATTTGTCGACCTGGAAAAAGCGTTCGACAATATAAAATGGTGCAAGCTGTTCGAGATTCTGAAAAAAGTAGGGGTAAGCTATAGGGAGAGACGGGTCATATACAATATGTACAACAACCAAGAGGGAATAATAAGAGTGGACGATCAAGAACGAAGTGCTCGTATTAAGAATGGTGTAAGACAAGGCTGTAGCCTTTCGCCCCTACTCTTCAATCCGTACATCGAGGAAGCAATGATGGAAATAAAAGAAAGGTTCAGGAGTGGAATTAAAATACAAGGTGAAAGGATATCAATGATAAGATTCGCTGATGATATTGCTATCCTGAGTGAAAGTGAAGAAGAATTAAATGATCTGCTGAACGGAGTGAACAGTCTAATGAGTACACAGTATGGTTTGAGAGTAAATCGGAGAAAGACGAAGGTAATGAGAAGTAGTACAAATGAGAACAGCGAGAAACTTAACATGCGGATTGATGGTCACGAAGTCAATGAAGTTAAGGAATTCTGCTACCTAGGCAGCAAAATAACCAATGACGGACGGAGCAAGGAGGACATCAAAAGCAGACTCGCTATGGCAAAAAAGGCATTTCTGGCCAAGAGAAGTCTACTAATATCAAATACCGGCCTTAATTTGAGGAAGAAATTTCTGAGGATGTACGTCTGGAGTACAGCATTGTATGGTAGTGAAACATGGACTGTGGGAGAACCGGAACAGAAGAGAATCGAAGCATTTGAGATGTGGTGCTATAGACGAATGTTGAAAATTAGGTGGACTGATAAGGTAAGGAATGAGGAGGTTCTACGCAGAATCGGAGAGGAAAGGAATGTGTGGAAGACACTGATAAGGAGAAGGGACAGGATGATAGGACATCTGCTAAGACATGAGGGAATGACTTCCATGGTACTAGAGGGAGCTGTAGAGGGCAAAAACTGTAGAGGAAGACAGAGATTGGAATACGTCAAGCAAATAATTGAGGACGTAGGTTGCAAGTGCTACTCTGAGATGAAGAGGTTAGCACAGGAAAGGAATTCGTGGCGGGCCGCATCAAACCAGTCAGTAGACTGATGAGAAAAAAAAGGGACGTTAATAAGCTTCTTTAAATCCTCCGTTTCAACACTGGAGTTTAAAACGAGACACCTAACATGAAGGAGCGGTCACTACCCGTCAACGTTGCAGAGAAGACGTGAAGTCCGGTGACAGAGCGTGTTGTCGCGTGACCGTGGCGTGTTGGGTACGCTGGCGACGCGTGCGCGGTCGGGTGTGTGGATCCTTGCCATCGGAGGTCGTGTACTGCCTGTTCGAGCATAATTGCAAGTTAAGTTCGTGGAAGGTTTAATCATTAAGTAATGATTTTGTGTAACCAGCGTCTCTTCTATCTTGTGGCCTCCGGCGACCGGGTTTCCTGTCCCCGGCACCGGTGTAATTGAAGACAATGATCTGTCCTCCTGTCTTTACCGTCCGATGGGAGGTGTAGTTTTGGCAGTTTAATTGTTTCGCTATTCTGTCGTGTGTTATGAGTAAATCCATGCTTCTTGTTGGTTGATCATGTGGTCGCTCATTCAGGACTGTGTGGTGTAATGTTTCCTTGCACCAGGTTAGCTCTAATTCTGTCAGCAAGTTAAGCCATCTTATAACAAGTTTTCGCTGGCTAAAAGTCGGTGCAGTGACCAGCCTGAGAGTGGCAATTGTGTTTACGGGCGTATTTAAATTGGTCAGTCTTCTGTCTAGCCTGAGCATCCCTGAGTTGGTGATTTGTGGCCGCCTTACACGGGTCCGTCATATCTGTTATGTTCTAATGATATTCCAGGACACTTTTGTTTAAAATTTTTTAAAATTCTTCCAAGTTTGTAAATTCCTTTTATTGCCATTAATCGTGTGTTTGCTGAGGCCTGTTCAATTTTTTTTAATGGAGGTGTTGGTAGCTTCATTACCTCAGCGTACTTTATTAACAAAGTTCTGTATTTACTTTAGTAGCCTGTTTACTAATGTTCTTTAAATTCTTTAAAAATTGTTGTATTGCTATAAATTACTTTGATTGGCGTTAGCGGCGTGTTTTAAAAGGTTGTTTATTGCCGTACTGCTATCTTCTATAAGATACGAATAAAACATTTGTGAAAATCTCAACTCGACACTAAACTACTAGAAATTTGGCTTCGTTTCCCAACTTGTGGTGTGGCTTGTAGTAACCGTAACCTAACCACTGTGTGTATCTTCCATAATTGTGAGGGTCTGGTGCAAAAAACATTGACAAAATCCTTCCCGTAGAGGGGAATCCGTTGCTGATAATCCTTGCACTTTTTACAGGTGATAGGGATAGTAACGGTTGTCATGCGGGATACACAGAATCGTACTTTGGCTTACACCATGTTGGCCCCTAGCCTGGAGCTTGTACTACCGTTCGTCTCAGTGCCCAGCAGAACCAGGTCCTCCAAAACTGATGTACACACAGTCCGCCGTCTACCAGCACTTTCATATGTCTTAAAGGACCCATGATCACATAAACTCCCAAAAAGGGCTTGAAGTGTTGGAGGTGTGGTTGGTGTCTGTGAGGGCATTTGTTTTGGTTTAGCTGTGCTGCGTCTCGACTGTTTCCACCTGCTTGGCCGTATACAAACACCATCTCGGCTCGTTCCCGACATTCTGCTGCTTACAGTACTCTGCGTCATTCAGACAATCTGCAACACACAAGGAACACGTGGCACATGGATAGGCATTCGTCAGTAACATCTACCGTGGCAACGATGCATTTGTGAACAAATATTCATAGGACTTGTTTCCTCTGTTTCTAGCCAACTGTCCGTCACGGCAGATTTTTGGTTTTATTCATGTTCACCCTGTACAGATAGATACATAATTAAAACTTAACTACATGTCCGAGCGAGGTGGCGCAGTTGCTAGCACACTGGAGTCGCATTCGGGAGGACGGCGGTTCAGTCCCGCGTCCGGCCATCCTGATTTAGGTTTCCCGTGATTTCCCTAAATCGCTCCAGGCAATTGACGGGATGGTTCCTTTGAAAGAGCACGGCCGACTTCCTTCCTCATTCTTCCCTAATCCGATGAGACCGATGACCTCGATGTCTGGTCTCCTCCCCCAAACAACCCAACCCAACCCAACCCTAACTACATGACTACCCTCCGTAGAAGCTCCAAGTACAGCAGCACGTACGAACTGAGATCAAAGATGCACAGATCAAGTCCTGACACGTCCACGTGGAAACCCCGCGCAAGAGAGAGCAGCGGCGCCTCGCCCGAGAGGAGAGCACAGAGGGGGGTAATGGTGTAATGAGGGACCGCGTTCGAGTCCCGCGGCCGCTGCCAAGGATGCTCGTCGTTGGCATTTGCGGCACGTCCGGCGAGGCCGCCGCGAGGCTGCGTGGGGCCGCGGCTGGCTGGCCGGGCCAAGGAGCAGACACACGGGCACAGGCAGCAGCCGCTCTCACTGTGGGCACCGTCCCGCCTGCTGCCGCCGCCGTCTCCACCTGTAATGGCAATCAAAACACGGAAATTATTCAGGGTTAACACTCGTAAATGCCAACGGCGTTTCCACGGTGGTAACTCCGCTTCCCGACAGATTATCGAAATTGAGCGTGGTCGCGCTTGGCTAGCACTTTTTTATGTTTTTTATTTCTTTATTCTGCTACTTGGAGACCAAACTGTTACGGTGCTCGCTTATTTCCAAGTCCGTATCGATCTTAGTGCTGAGTTTTCACTCAGACGGCGCTTTGGCGTTAGGCGGTTGTTTCCGTGTGTGATCGCTGGCCGGAGCTTAGCTGGAGGCGTGTGAGGAGGAAAGAGGTGGCTGCCTTGGCGTGGAGACAGTTCGGCTCGGCTGGAGTTGTTTGCTTCTGGACGCCGAGTGGGGCCCGATGGGAAGACCGAACCGTGATTTTACGGTTAATAGTGTGGACAGCGGCGTGGTGTGCCGTTTAACGTGATTCGCAAGGGGAGCAAAATCTCGCCTGTTGTAGTTTGTCGAGCCTGAGTTTGAAATACCTTCTATGTGCGGCGGGATGCCATTTCGTCCTTCTGTTTCTCCGTCGCTGGGATTTCTATCCTCGTTTACTGTCCCATGGATGTATATCGATGGGGTACGCTGCTCTCCGTACTCTACTAGACGCTGGTGATGGAAGTGCGTCGTTCAGCGGCACGTTAGTCTGGGTGCTTTATGTTTGACCTTCAAGAGCATAGTCTTCGTGTGGCACTCCTTACAGCTTGCCTTGCGCAGTTAGATTGGAGTTTATTTTGTCTTGTGGTGCTTCCGCTTTCCGTTAACGAAGGTTAAGCTTGATTCGGCACTCCGTACGACGCTTGGCACCTCAGCAGGCGGGTCGGTACCAGCTTCGCGACTAAACGGAAGCCTCTGGACTGAGAGGTCTTGTGTTTTGCATATTGTTCATAAATTGTTGTTTTGGTATTAAGTTGGCTGAGGTTTCTTATGGATTTCCCGTCATTTGGTCTGTTGTCCGGCCCGGGCTAGGTCTCTTTATTTTCAAAGTCGGTCCTTGTTTTGGCTTAGTACGATTTTGGTTTACTGCCTGGTGGTTCTGGCAGTACGCCGGGTCGCTGTGGTTGTGTTGCATTTTGTATGGGGCTGTGTGCTCGGAGCCGTGGAGTACCATTTGTGTGAACTGCTTCACTGGGGAGTACTGATCGGGCTCTGCTGTATGAAATGATTTTATTATTATTTTAAAGTAACATTATCACTTAAATGATTTAATTCTTGTTGCGTTAATTGCAACTTGGGTACTGAGAAATTTAGTAGTGTAATTACGGAAGATTTAATAGTGGCACATGCCCCTTTACCTGTTTCGTAATCTATTAATTACTGAAAGACCTTAAGCTCATAGTCATATGATGTGATTTTCTTAAATTACTGTGTTTTTATGTCATGTTATTGTTTTTTTTTTAAATTTGATAATTACTGGTGTACTGTTCCAAGTATTAAAATGTTTCAGGTAGCTATTACTTGGGTGGAACGCGCAGAACCGCAACGGAGAGAGTAGTTGCGTGCCTTACGTGTCCGTTGTTGGCCCTGCCTGGTGTCCGTTGTTTGTTTTTGTGCACCTGAGTTAAGTATTGCGTTGCCTCCTCCCTTGCGGCCCCGTCGTGTTCTTCTCATAAACATTTCTTTCAAGGCAGTTTAGTTAATTTTATGCTAGTATTATTTTAATTTCTTACATTGGTAAAATTGTGCGGCCTTCATTATGCACACTGTTTGTCATAGCGGAGTTGATGTGCCATTGTCATTTCTTAAACTCCATTGTGTGTGCCCTTCGTGATACATATTGTTTGTCATAATAGATTTGAGTATGACAATTGTAATGTCTCATATATCATGATGTGCGTGTGTAATAGTGCAATAAATGGATGATTGTTATTTCTGTTTTTTGGCGCCCTTCATGCCTCCTTTCTTGTCCCTATTGATACGCTATCTTTGTACTTGTGTTGGTAACCCACAACACAAACAACGATGGAATTTTTGTGGATAACAATGCGCCATGGATGGAGCCTGAGGTGTGCAAACGAAAGGTGGATACGCGAGATGAATTGTTTCGTCGCATTGGCTCAAATGGCTCTGAGCACTATGGGACTCAACTGCTGTGGTCATAAGTCCCCTAGAACTTAGAACTACTTAAACCTAACTAACCTAAGGACAGCACACAACACCCAGCCATCACGAGGTAGAGAAAATCCCTGACCCCGCCGGGAATCGAACCCGGGAACCCGGACGTGGGAAGCGAGAACGCTACCTCATTCGTCGCATTATTGACGCTTGTACTCTCACTAACGAATGTGCAGAGTCACTGAGCAAGTAACACAGCATGTTATGCCAAGAGTCCGTAAATGCAATGAAGTCGAAGATGGGATATTCAAACAGTTATTGTGAATTGTACAACAGCTGTAATGTGACGTGAACAATAATGCTGAGAGGTGAATGTGTTAAAAAATAAGTATTTTTCAATTGATACTTTATAAAACGCATGTTACGAATGCAAGCCAATCATTATCAGCAAAGTAGTTATAAAATTTTATTGTAATCAAATACGAAACTCACAAGCACATCATTTTTCGACATAGTCTCCTCGCAATTCAACGCACTTGGTCCATCGTTGTGCAAGCTTCCTGAGGCCCTCATAAAAGAAGGGTCTCGTTGAGATGTGAGCCAGGAATGCACCGCTTCTTTCACTGCTTCGCCCAAGGCAAATCGACGGCCAAACAAGTGATAGAACGGGCAAGATAGGGACTGTATGAAGGATGATCCAGTACTTCAGATTTGATTTTCTGGAGCGTTTCAGCAGTGTGGGCAGCAGTATGCGGACGGGCATTGTCGTGCCACAACACAACACCTTTTGACAGCAATCCTCGGCGTTTGGTTGGAATTGCACGCTGTAGCCTGGCAGTAAGCATCTCGCTGTAACGTATACTGTTTATTGTTGTGCCCCTTTCCCCATAATGTTCCAGTACTGGACCTCGTGCGTCTCAAAAAACCATAAGCATCAGTTTTCTTGCGGACGGTTGGGTCTTGAACTTTTTCTTTCTCGGTGAATTTGGATGTTTCCATTCCATACTCTGCCGTTTACTCTCCGGCTCGTAATGATGGACCCGTGTTTTGTCACCAGTAATGATGCTATCTAAGAAGATGTCCCCATCGTTACCATAGCGATCCAAATGTTTTTTGCAGATGTCCAAGCGCGTTTGTTTATGCAACTGTGTGAGCTGTTTTGGGACCCATCTTGCACAAACTTTATGAAACCAAGGCAGAACCGTAACTAATTTGCAGACGATGTGCCACTTCGTCAGTAGTTAATCGTCTGTCTAAGAGAATCATTTCACGTGAACGCTCAATGGTTTCTTCATTTGTGGCGGCAAACGGTCGTTCGGCTCCTTCATCGAGCGTAACACATTTCGGAATTTTTCAAATCCATCTGCAGACATTCCGTTGTGGTAAAACAGTGTTCCCGTACTGTACCGAAAGTCTTCGATGAATTTCGGCCCCTAATACGCCTTCCGACCACAAAAAACGGATCACTGAAAGTTGCTCTTCTTTGGTGCAAATAGACAGCGGAGCAGCCATGATTAACAGCACGGCAGCGATACCGAAACTAACCTAGCAGCTTGAAAATTGCAAAGATATAACAAATAAACAAAGCATGCGTCATCAACTTAAAACGACAGAACTACCAAAATAAACATAAATATAATTAAATTGCGGATAATAATTTACTTACCCTCGTATAATCTTGTCCCAGCACTTCATGTGTTTTCAGAGGGTGAGAGAGGTGGAGAGCATGTTGGCCAGGGCAACAGTCGAACACCCTTTGTATTGAGATAGGCGAGGATAGGACGTGCACTATAGGGTCTTGCATTATCGTGTTGAAATATAATATTATGGAGTCCTCGAAGATAGGGAACAACCATCGGCCCTGACACGTCAGAAATGTTATACATGCTGTCCAGGATGCTATCTATGCGAATTAGAAGTGATTGCGTTATGCACCCAATCGCACCCCATACCAAGACACCAGTTGTTGACCCTGTTTAACGATGACGAATACAATGTGGAAACTTTAGGGCACCCACACACGGATGAAGTTTATTGAGACGCTGCACGTGAGAGTGAGACATGACTGAAAGAACGACATGGTGATAAGCGGCGATCCATTGCTGTATTTGAGCACATCGCTGTAGGCACATCCCTCTCTGCTGCCACATCAAAGAAAGTCGCAGTAATGGCCGTTGTGCTGACAGTCTGTGGTGCTCTAGATGTCGTTGCACTGTTCCCGACTCAAGGTATGTGACATTACTGGAGGATCCTGCACCGCCGAGTCAACGTTATGTCTGTGCTCTCTGAGGCACTGACATCCTGTATGGTGTACCCTGCGATTAAAAATTAGCATAATAGTAGTGGGGATCCAATCAACGAGAACAGCAATACCGCTGGACTGTGCGGGTGGTCCCGGCGGAGGTTCGAGTCCTCCCTCGGGCATGGGTATGTGTGTGTGTGTTTGTCCTTAGGATAATTTAGGTTAATTAGTGTGTAAGCTTAGGGACTGATGGCCTTAGCAGTTAAGTCCCATAAGATTTCACACACATTTGAACATTTTTGAGCAATACCGTAAAACGGTAAATTGCACCCTTGATACACTACAGTCCTGCCATTGTGGAATTCCTACAATTGTTGTAAGTGCCCCTCATTACAAAAAGCCTTATACGATCTTCACTCAAATGAGTAACATTCAAATTCGATTTCTGAATGAGAAACCGACTGCCTTTCTTACATTGAGGCGCCAAAAGTCATGGAACACTTCTCACTATTGTGTCGGATCTCCTTTCGCCAGGAATAGTGCAGCAACTCGACGTGGCGTGGACTTAACAAGTCGTTGGAAGTCCGCTGAGGAAAAAAATACTGGGCCATCGATAATTGCGAAAGTGTTGCCAGTGCAGGATTTTGTGCACGTACTGATCTCTCGATTATCTCTCATAAATGTTGGATGGGATTCATGTCGGGCGATCTGAGTGGCCGAATCATTCACTCGTATTATCCCAAATGTCCTGACAAGGCGCATTGTCATTCCATCGTTGTTTGGGTAGAAGAAGTCCATGAATGGCTGCAAATGGTCTCCAAGTAGCTGAACATATCGATTTCCAATCAATGATCGATTCAGTTGGACCAGAGGACCCAGTCCACTTCATGTAGACACATCCTATACTATTATGAAGTCATGATAATTAATTGAAACCCTCAGCTGCCGACAGGTGTTGTTGACATACCTTGAAGGGGACAGCTGAAAATGTGTGCCCCGACCGGGATTCGAACCCGGGATCTCCTGCTTACATGGCAGACCCACTATACATCTGAGCCACCGAGGACACAGGTGACTAGCACGACTGCTGGGACTAATCCCTTGCACGCTTCCCGTGAGACCCACATTCCCAACTGTCCACAATCTACATACGTAATGTACCTAATAGATATTTGCCCATCCCCTCGCGCACACTACGGTAACGATTCCCGTAAAAGTTCAGGCAACCTGTGCGCATTCGCACAGATGAAGGTCAATGGCCGGGTAGCCATTTAATTATATATGAACATAGTAACTGTTCTAGAAAGAACAGATACCACTGATGACCGTGCAGCTCCTCTAGAATATGAGTATGAATGGATGGGCAAAGCTTGCACAGTGCCTTGTCAACAACTTGGGCTCAGTGCTTCGTGGGGTCTACGCCACACTCGACCCCTACCATCAGCTCTCACCATCTGAAACTGAGATTCATCTGATCAGGCCACAGCATTCCAGTCGTCTAGAGTCCAACAGATGTGGTCACGTGCCCGGGAGAGGCGCTGTTGGCAAAGGCTTACGCGTCGGTCGTCTCCTGCCGTAGCTCACTAAAGACAAATTTCACCGCACTGTCCTAACGGAGACGTCCGTCGTGCGTGCCACATTGATTTCTGGGGTAATTTCACGCCCAGCTGCTTGTCTGTCAACACTGTCAACTCTACGCAAACATCGTTGCCCTCGGTTCTTAAGTAAAGGCCATCAGCCACTGCGTTGTCGGTGGTCAGAGGTAATGCCTGAAATTTGGCATTATGTGCACACTCTTTGCATTGTGGATCGCAGAATACTGAATTACCTAACGATTTCCGAAATGGATTGTTCTCCAACCACCATTCAAAGTCTGTTAATTCATATCGTGCGGCCACTATCATGTCGGAAATGTTTTCGCAGGAATCACCTAAGTACAAATAATAGCTCCATGAATGCATTGCTCTTTTATATGTTTTGTACGTGGTATTACGGCAATCTGTGTGTGTACATTTCGCTGTCCCATGACTTTTGTCATCTCCGTGTATATACAGAACGTAGATGGCATACTTATACATACTTTGCCCGGGTACGCTGAAATGGTACTCATTTGCATATCGAGGCACGCACGACTTGAATCCAAACTATAGCACCTTCGCCTTTTTTCTTCACGAAGGAATTACACGAAAACTAAAATAATTACGTCACTTCTGGAAGTAATCTCTCTGCAACCGTACATGTTTTTCATAACTCAATTATATGATTTCACAACTGCTGCGAAAACTGATTTAGGAGTCTCGTTTGACCGCAGGCGTTAGTGTTCTACCGCTGAGCTGACTAAGGCTTCGTTTCAGAATTGAAAAACGGCATCTATGTCTCATCCGTTGTCAGAGTCGATGAAAAGAAAGTCCCATCGATGTCGCCTTCACGCGTCAACATTGCTCGGCAACACGCCACGCGCGCAGCCTTGTGGTCGTGTGTGTGCATTCGTGGCACCCACCTGATTATAAGTATCAAAAATGTTCTCACTCTCGCTGCTGCCGCCAGAATTCTGTGTGACGCACAGCGCTGTGATTTCTGTCATGCATACAAGCATACATTGCGCGCGTATTTTAAAACAAACCGCATGTCTCCATCTGTTCCCTGCCCTTAGAATAAAACTATAGTTGTTATAACTTGAACGCATCTCGTAGAATACTTCATGCCAATTTGACCTTTGTTCCTCGCCGCGTTCGGATATTGCAGTTTAATGGTCAGGAGTGTACTAGAGTAGCTTCCTTCTTCACCCAATGGTGTGGATCGTCAGACTAAGTTGGTTGTGGGCTCCTTTAATGAAGTAAATGTTAGCCACTTGCCTTTCTGGTCACACATTTACGTGGTACGAATCTACGGAGTGTCAACTTCGTCACAGGTTATCGTTATTGGCAGACAGCAAATACAATGAAGAAATAGGGCCCAGTATTGATCGTAATTTCAAATTCAAGAGAAATAGTCATAGTATACATGGAGGATCACAGATCACTTTAATTCGTTCGTTGTGGGAATATTTATGTACTATCGGCGCGTTTTGACTTAAAAGTTAATGAAATGGAAGAAACTTAACACTTTTAAAGCTCTTATTACATATAATGTAGTTCCTTGATCTCATTTAACACCAACAAACGTATTCAGTGGTGTACAATATTCCTGCGAAGGCTATCAGCACCGAAACGCTTCCTGCGACCTTGTTCTGTAATTTTTGCACGCCCGCTTGTGTAACCGCACCTGACCTGCAACCAGATGTTGGAGGAGAGCAGGACGGCCGACCTAACACGGCTGTCCCACAGCGGGTTAGTCACCGTGCCGCACACGGCGGCACTGCCGAGCATTTCCCAGAACAATGTCTAAGCATTGTGTTTCCATGGCGGCCGGTAAATCCACTGAACCTACACTCACTACTGCGGGCGGAAGAAAGTCGCTTTAACCGAAATTTCATGATTACTCACAAGGGAAAAGCGCCGTTTTCAGTCACAGGAAACCAATGCATTTAAAGACATTCCACACTTTAGTTCCTATCCTTTGCATCCAATGAAGGTAGCAATTAATCGTGAAGTACTTCTCTAGTTCAAAGCACCTTGCATTCCAGTGTCATTACATATCAAGTCTGTCGCTAAATTTTTGTTGTTGCGATCATCAGTCTTGGTCTGATGCAGCACTCCGCGCTACTCTATTCTGCACAGCCCTCCTCATCTCCATATAACTATTGCAACATGCATTCATTTGAACCTGCTTACAGTACTCATCTTTTGCTCTACCACTACAACTTCTGCTCCCATCCTCCGCCCTCTCCCTCCCATCCCTCCAGTACCCAAATGACATTTCATTCATGCCTCAGAACGTCTCCTGTCAACCGATGCTTTCTTTTAGTCAAGTTGTTCCATAAGTTACTTATCTCCCAAATTTGACTTCCTCACTAATTACTCGATCTACGCATCTAATCTTCAGCATTCTTCTATGACACCACATTTCTTCTACTCTCATTTTGTCTGAACTGCTAATTGTCCACGTTTCAGTTCTGCACAAGACAGACAAATAGCTTCATAAAGATTTCCTAACACTTAAATTTGTATTAAATGTTAATAATAGCGTCATTTTTAGAAATGCTGGCCTTTAATGGCCTACAGGGTTACCCAAAAGAATTTAACAAGCCAAATATATGGATCAGAAGTGGAGGGCTGCGTTCGGTTTATACCAAGTGCGTTTGCTGAAGCATTAGACAACTTTATTTAAAAAAAAGTTCTTTTTTCAAATTATTATAATTATACATCTCAGCCCACTACCTAAGTACTTTAGTGGGTCTTAATTTCAATTATTTTACATTTCTGCAGCTTAATTTCTAACACAACAGGTACAATACTATTATTCCTTCACCACTACTGGATTCTCTAGTCTACTGTTATTAATTTATGCATGTATCTAAGTGCTAATTGATTTTAGTTCCACTAAATCTATTACTATTAATCTACACTACCTGCAACGTTAAGGATGTGCCAGCAATCTACAAACCTATGTTATTTTGACCTTGCCCACCGAGCCAACCCCAATGGGCGTGTCCCTGGCACTGGTCTGGCCAATGACTTTGTTTCGCTGCAGTACTATCCTAATAATTATTTTTTCCTTTTTAATTCTGCAACTACCCTATTTCTAATATCTACTGTCTGAGTTGGCCAAGTCCAGATCCCGGTGGAACAGGGAAGGTACACGGAGTCTAAGTCAGGTATTGGTTATCTATTGATTGTTCCTTAAAAATTCCCTAAGGACTTTCCTGGAAATTTCCTCTGAAAATTTGTCCAAGATGTAAAACGTGTCCTCTTGCCTGAGCAGGTGGTGCGTGTCGCGGTCAGGAAGTTGTTGTCTAAGCTGAAGTGCGACATCATCGAAGAGGGAGCACTTATACACCATATGGTCTGGAGTGCCTTACACAGCGCCACAGTCACACGTTGGTGTAGCCCGCTTCCCAAACCGACCCAGGTATGTTGGGTATGGTCCATGTCCAGTAAGGAACTGCAGCAGTCGTCTAGATGGTTTGAAGTATGTGAGCCTTAAACGTTCTTCAATGTTCGGCACCAACTCGTAAGTTCTTCGCCCCGTTTCTTCACTATCCCATTGATCTTGTCACAGTTCTATCCCTCTTCTTTTAATTTCAAGCTTATCCCCAAGATAAACCCCTATTATTTCCTCTATTTTCTCCCTCCTCTCCTTCTTCACAAAGTACCAGGCAGCCTGTTCCCTAATTTTTATGTCCAGTGGACTAAGCCCCTTTAGCAGTAGGAAGTGACACGCCCCCCCCCCCCCCCTCCTCTCAGAAGTTACTCTGTATGCTCCTACTGAACGCAGGAGCATGTTTCGCTGCACCCTTCTTACGGCCATGGCAGGCATAAACCTAGTGAGCCTGTGTGCCCAGACCCCTGACCTGTATCTCAGGATCGAAGTTAGGATATTATGATTATAATTTGACTAGGTCAGATGGGAGATGGAAGCGTTTGTGACCATTTTCGATGAGGTTACTTAGCGTTACATGCTACTTCGACGACTACAACTAGATAACGGGCCTCACGGCGCCGAAGAACTGGTGAGCCGTTTATCCTTACAGTTGGGTTCCTAACAAGTTGGCCTTTGAGTAGCAGATATGTGGACTTACTAGGCGCGATAGTCATTTTGGCCTTGTGGCACCATGTAGTCGCCGGCCGAAGTGGCCGTGCGGTTAAAGGCGCTGCAGTCTGGAACCGCAAGACCGCTACGGTCGCAGGTTCGAATCCTGCCTCGGGCATGGATGTTTGTGATGTCCTTAGGTTAGTTAGGTTTAATTAGTTCTACGTTCTAGGGGACTAATGACCTCAGAAGTTGAGTCCCATAGTGCTCAGAGTCATTTTTGAACCATGTTTAGTCAGGATAGTTATCGTTCTTTCAACCTTTGGTTGATTCCTCGCGGCTACGACCGCCGACCAGCAGGAGGAGGTCGTCTGCGTAGGCTATGACCTCTAGCACATCATAACTTGTATTTAGATAATCCAGAAGGGGCTCCATATTAATGTCCCAAATGATAGGCCCCAGGACAGAGCTGTGAGGACACTCTTTGGTTATCTTCTTGCTGGCTTTGCCGCTAGCGGCCGATAGCCAGACCTCCTTGTCATCATAATAGCCCCTAATACAGCCGTATAGCGGCCCTGGATAGTCCTTCTCCCGCAAGCAGGATAAGAGTGAGGGCAACAGGTTGTCAAGGGCACCACTGATGTCCACCATGATGTCGACGATGTACTTGTGTGGAGCAGAGTCACAGACATCCGCAGCCAGGGAAACTGCGTCAGACACCGATCGCCCCGCCCGGAAGCCGAATTGTCTGTCACTCATCCCACACAGCCTGCAGTGTGCTGTCAGTCTGTCTGCTAGCAGCCACTCAAAAATTTTGCCCAGCAGGTTCAGTAGGCAGATGGGCCTGTAAGATTTCACTTCCTTCGGGTCTTTTTCCGGACCTTTTTTGATTTAGCCACATTTGCCTTTTTCCAGGTGGAGAGACTCATTATATAACTTAGTGAGTGGTGCCACCAGCGGGGGGGGGGGGGGGGGGGGGGGGGGCGCCAAGAATTGCACCACCTTCAGAGTAATGCCGTCTTAAGGGCCTTCTTAAAGACCTTGATTTGGGTAGCTACTTCCTCTTCGGAGAAGGGATAGATTCTGTTGTTATTTTCGTAGACCCGTTGGTCTTCTCTTCTATGTTACTCCTGCGAATCATCATCCTCTCTATCGTCAGGCAACAGGACCCGGAGGAGAACCTCGGCAGTTTCCCGCCAGGTCTCCGTCACCCGGTTCAAAATGGCTCTGAGCATTATGGGACTTAACTGCTGAGGTCATGAGTCCCCTCGAACTTAGAACTACTTAAACCTAACTAACCTAAGGACATCAAACTCGTCCATGCCCGAGGCAGGATTCGAACCTGCGACCGTAGCGGTCGCGCGGTTCCAAACTGGAGCGCCTAGAACCGTTCGGCCACACCAGCCGGCTCTTGTCCATAGAGAACTGAATATTTTTATGCATGTTTTTTATGTTTACATGGAGTTTATTTAGTTTATGTGTTGGCTTATCTACCATATACATTACAGTACCAAAAAATCGGTATCAGTAAATCATTTTATATTCTTTATTTGTGATTATTGTATCAAAGCTTGCATTTCCTGTTACAGAAGTAAGGAACAATTTTTACATTCGCATCTTTTGAGATTTTCGAAGAACCAAAAATCACCTCCATATGAATTAACACGTAGTCTGCAAGGAGAGATCTGTCAAACTAAGCTCACTTAGTGTATGTTTGACATACAGAAGACCGTAGATAACCTAGTCCAGGTTCCTTAATTTCTGAAGGCATTCGACACAGTTGTTTAGTGCCGCTTAGCGAACAAAACACGTGCGTACTGAGTACTGGATCACTTTTGTGACTATATTCGGATCTTCCTTGAAGAGAGAACGCAACACAATTTCTTAACTGAGCGACATCATCATGCACTATGTGGTCTATCAGAGACGTCAGTAGTCATTACACATCGTGAGACAGCAGAATGGGGCGCTCCGAGGAATTCACGGACTTCGAACGTGTTCAGGTGATTGGGTGTCGCTTGTGTCATACGTCTGTACGCAAGATTTCCACACTGCTAAACATCCCTAGGTCCTCTGTTTCTGATTTAATAGTGAAGTGGAAACTTGAAGGGACACATACAGCAGAAAAGCGTACAGACAGACGTCGTTTGTTGACTGACAGAGACCGCCGACAATTGAAGAGGGTCGTATGTGTAATAGGCAGACATCTATCCAGACCATCACACAGGAATTCCAAACTGCATCAGGATCCACTGCAAGTACGATGATAGTTAGACGGGAGGTGAGAGAACTTGGTCGAGCGGCTGCTCATAAGCAACACATCATGCCTGTAAATGCCAAACGACGCCTCGCTTCGTGTAAGGAGCGTAAAAATTGGACGATTGAACAGTGGAAAAACGTTGTGTGGAGTGACGAATGACGTTACACAATGTGGCTATCCGATGGCAGGGTGTGGATATGGCGAATGCCCGGTGAAAGTCATCTGCGAGTGTGGCGGTGGTGTTGTGGTGTGGTCGTGTTTTTCATGGAAGGGGCTTGCACTCCTTGTTGTTGCTATCACAGCACAGGCCTACATTGATGTTTTACTTCTCACTGCTGAAGAGCAATTCTGGGATGGCGATCGCATATTTCAACACGATCGAGCACCTGTTCATAATGCACGGCCTGTGGCGGAGTAGTTACACGACAATAACATCCCTGTAACGCACTGGCCTGCACAGCGTCCTGACCTCAATCTTATAGAACACGTTGGGAAGTTTTGGAATGCTGACTTTTGTGCCAGGCCTCACCGACCCACATCGATACCTCTCCTCAGTGCAGCACTCTGTGAAGCCGGCCGGAGTGGCCGTGCGGTTCTAGGCGCTACAGTCTGCAGCCGAGCGACCACTACGGTCGCAGGTTCGAATCCTGCCTCGGGCATGGATGTGTGTGATGTCCTTAGGTTAGTTAGGTTTAATTAGTTCTAAGTTCTAGGCGACTGATGACCTCAGAAGTTAAGTCGCATAGTGCTCAGTCATTTGAACCACTCCGTGAAGAATGGGCTACCATTCTCCAAGAAACTTTCCAGCAGCTAATTGAACGTATGCCTCCGAGAGTGGAAGCTGTCATCAAGGCTAAAGGTGGGCTAACACAATATTGAATTCTAGCATTATCGATGGAGGGCGCCACGGACTTGTCATTTTCAGCAAGCTCTCCGGATACTTTTGATCACATAGTGTATACACAACAAACATAAGGAGTATCACAGCAGGCTGCTACAAGAGCTTTAGCGTTCACTATATATGTGTGGGGTGAGCAATGCATGGCAACTCCACAAACACAGCACATTACCAAGGCTAATACGATAAAGGAAAACCGCAGGGATTTAAAACAGCTTCTACCCGTCTCGGATTGCATAAATACCAGTCTCATATGATTTTTAAGGGAAATTTATGGCATTCCTTCTACAAAATAGTGTCAATTTCAGGTAACAGCGGCGGAGGGGAATAGCGACCACACACTTTTCTCTCCGAACTAGAACAGTGCTCACAAAACCAGTCGTGGATGAAGTGTGAGCTCTGTGAACAGGGGCTCTGTCGTCTTGGAACACAGCGTCACCATTGAGGAACGAACGCTGTACCATGGGATACATCTGACGAGCCAAAATGATCACATAATCCTTGGCAGTAATGCGACCTTGCAGAGTAGCCATGGGGTCCATGGGATATGACGATACGTCTGCCTAGATCATCACCGAAACCCCGCCATGTTCCGCTCCTGAGAGGTAGACTCGGCCAGGAGTAGAAAACTGTCTGAACAAGACTCCTCCGACCAATTGACATTCTTCCATTGCTCGATAATCAAGTTTTTATGGCTTCCGCACCACGTTTTCCAGTTATGGGCGTTTGCATCAATGATTAGTGGTTTTGGAATTCGAACATACTCTGCATTTTCCTGCGTCTGGGGCTCACTTCGGTTGTCTGGGTGCCGGCGGGATCGCGAGTGCAACATCGAGTTCTGTAATGACTTGTGCAACTGTCGTCCTCTTATTCATCGTTGCAATCCTTTACACTCATCAAATGAATTCGCAATTGCGAATGACTACCTTTAGCTGTACAAAGGAATGACAATGAAAATTTGTGCCGTACCGAGTCTCGAACCCGGATTTCCCGCTTATCGCGAGCGGTGCCTTACCACTTGGCTGCCCGTGAACCACCCGCGATGAGCTCGAAATCCGCTTTCGAGTCTCGAAATTTTCATTTTCGTCATTCCATTCTACATCTTATGGTAGTCCTTAATGCAATTGCGAATTCATTTGATGTATTTCGTAAAGGATGTGGTCGCCGCAGTGCCTATTCCTTTGGACATGCATGCAGATTAAATTAGATTAGTACTTGTTCAATAGATAATGAATACGACACTTCGTAATGCTATGGAACGTGTCAGGTTAATGAAAGGTGTCTATACATGATATTACATTTCACAAAATATTACATAACACTTAATTTATTTGTGGGTGTTGGGGAAATTACCCACTTACTATATCGAAAAATTCATCTAATGAGTAGAAGAAGTTGCCATTAAGAAATTCTTTTAATTTCCTTTTAGATGCTATATGGCTATCTGTCAGACTTTTGATGCTATTAGGTAAGTGACCAAAGACTTCTGTGCAGCATAATTTACCCCCTTCTGAGCCAAAGTTAGATTTAACCTTGAGTAGATCATCCTTTCTCCTAGTGTTGTAGCCATGTACACTGCTATTACTTTTGAATTCGTTCGGATTGTTAATAACAAATTTCATAAGTGAATATATACATTGTGAGGCTACAGTGAAGATCCGTAGCTCTTTAAATAAGTGTCTGCAGGATGATCTTGGATGAGCTCCAGCAATTATTCTGAGTACACGCTTTTGTGCAATGAACACTCTTTTACTCAATGATGAGTTACCCCAGAATATGATGCCATACGAAACCAGAGAATGAAAATAGGCATGGTAAGCTAATTTACTGAGATGTATATCGCCAAAATTTGCAATGACCCTAATAGCATAAGCAGCTGAACTCAAACGTTTCAGCAGATCGTCAGTGTGTTTTTTCCAGTTCAACCCCTCATCAATCCATACACCTAGAGATTTTGAATATTCTACCTTAGCTACCGATTTCTGATCGAAGTCTATATTTATTAATGGTGTCATTCCATTTACTGTGTGGAACTGTATATACTGTGTTTTGTCAAAGTTTAATGAAAGCCCATTTGCAGAGAACCACTTAATGATTTTCTGAAAAACATCGTTTACAATTTTACCAGTTAATTCTTGTCTGTTGGGTGTGATAGCTATACTTGTATCATCGGCAAAAATTACCAGCTTTGCATCTTCGCGCATATAGAATGGCAAGTCATTAATATATATTAAGAACAGCAGAGGACCCAAGACCGAACCTTGTGGCACCCCATTCTTGATTGTTCCCCAGTTTGAGAAATCACTAGTTTTTTGCGTATTATGTGAACTGCTTATTTCAACTTTCTGCACCCTTCCAGTTAGGTATGATTTAAATTATTTGAGCACTGTCCCATTCATACCACAGCACGCAGCTCGTGATCGAGTTCTCGCTTCCCGAGCACGGGATCCCGGGTTCGATTCCCGGCGGGGCCAGGGATTTTCACCTGCCTCAAGATGACTGGCTGTTTGTGTTGTCCTCATCATTCATGAAAGTGGCTGACTGGGCTGAGCAAAGGTTGGGAATTTGTATGGGCGCTGATAACCTGCATATCCAAAGGAACTTTTCATCGTAGACAGAATAACACAGGCACTGCAGTGTCGTATCATACCAAATCCTCTACACTATCTGTCTTGGAATACCAAACACTTCGGCTACCTTGCTTATGGAAGCACCCACCATAGGAACACCAACAATTTGCACTTGTTCGAATTCACACAGCTCCAACATAAGGCAGTCATAGCAACACATTTCTGACCACAAGTGACATCTGTAACGTATTGAGCCCATTGCACAGACGCCGTTTATGGTCAAATACGACGACACAACCACATTTCTATCCGACCCCTCTATGTATAAAAGATTTGAGGGATAACGTATGACGCGCGACCGCTACGGTCGCAGGTTCTAATCCTGCCTCGGGCATGGATGTGTGTGATGCCCTTAGGTTAGTTAGGTTTAAGTAGCTCTAAGTTCTAGGGGACTGATGACCTCAGATGTTAAGTCCACAGTGCGGCGAGCCATTTGAACCATTTTGATAACGTATGAGGCTGTCCACATATGATACTGCTGTGTATAATAAATTTTCGACGCTTGATAATTTGTAACAAAATGCAGGAAGACTTGCTTAGGATCAGCGCTTGGTACAGACAATATCAGCTGATTCTCGAAGCAAATAATGTAACGAACTGCACGTAAAACGCCGAAAAGACCGTCTACTGTTCGGACACTACGTAAGCGATAATTCACGAGGAGGGAAACAACGATAGAATATCTGGCCGAAACTGTCCAGAGCGCGTAAATTGGGACGACAGCAATGAATCATGCTAAACGCTACACAGTACTGCAACATTTGCACACACAGTTTCTACCACTACTCTAGGGTTGGGGTTGGGTTGTTTTTGGGAAAGGAAACCAGACAGCGAGGTCATCGGATTAGGAAAGGACGGGGAAGGAAGTCGGCCGTGCCTTTCAAAGGAACCATCGCTGCATTTGCCTGGAGCGATTTAGGGAAATCACAGAAAGCCTAAATCAGGATGGCCGGACGCGGGATTGAACCGTCGTCCTCCCGAATGGGAGTCCAGTGTTTAACCACTGCGCCACCTCGCTCGTTACCTCTACTCTAACAAACTAATATCAATTACGATTATAATTGAAAATAAATTTGTGAGAACAAGCCCGTGTACTAGTTTTTATATTAACTTGTGCCAAAATTTCGACTGTGAGAAGTGTTTTGTTAACAAGTTGAATACGCAACACTGCTTAGCAATCTACATGAATCTACATCCGCATCTACACCTAAGTAGATACTCTGCAAGCCACTGCGAAGTGCACGGCAGAGCATACTTAGCATCGTAACATATTATATTACGGTTTCCTTCCGTTCTCATTGTGGTATCAACGTTCGATACCACACTTGTTAGGGATTGCACTGATCGACCGCGGTCCGTACTAGCATCGCTGGACCCGCGAGTCGCGACTAGCGCCGCTCCGCGGCTTGTAGCAAGTCTCTAGCGAGCGCTCGTCCACTCTTGCTCGGGACGTCAAGTAGGAAAGTAGTATAACCTTCAGCTCATAGGAAGCAACCTTTAACAAGGCGCTTAGTTAAGTATGGCTTATATGATGCCTCTACAGCGCTCTGTTTGTAATTATATTCATACTGACTCTGAAGACTCCTGTACCGCCAGTTAAGTACAATATATTATTTTTTACCAGCGACTTCTAATTATTTTAGTCGTTGCAGCCCAGACCATGCAGCTAGTTCCTTATCGACTTCACTGACAAACTTGCTGTATATGCAAAGAAGAGATTTGTATATTTCTATTTAGCATTGGCCACCAGTCATTCACATTGGCGACGATTCGTTCGTCGTAATCATAACACTCATCGCGTGAGGGATGCTTGAAGAATGACTGCTTAAACGTGTCTGTGAGCTTTGTAATTAATCTAATATTGTCTTCGTGCTCCTTTCGGGAGCGCTGCTTAAAGAGTGAAAGAATATCTCTAGATTCTTCACTTAACAATGGTTCAAAATTTGTATACCTTCTAGGGATAGCTGGTGTCTGTCTAGAAGCGTGTGCTGATTCCGGCCGTTTATCATTCCCTTGACGCTCGTCCATGTGTCAGACAAATCTGTGACCATTCATGGCTCCCTCCTATGTTTACGTCCAATACTCACAGCCGGTTTAAGACTGAAGCGACACAAGCCGCTGCCTGGAGCGCCAATGGAGAGGGGTGGCGTCATGACACCGATTAGCAAGATTTTTGTA
This sequence comes from Schistocerca piceifrons, assembly GCF_021461385.2. Taxonomy (NCBI): domain Eukaryota; kingdom Metazoa; phylum Arthropoda; class Insecta; order Orthoptera; family Acrididae; genus Schistocerca; species Schistocerca piceifrons. The sequence continues at coordinate 403,913,724 of NC_060141.1, read as the reverse complement.
CATTGCGTATCACAATTAGTAGCGAAAATTGACGCGGATGAATATGTATGAGTGAAACGGAGGCTTCAAATGATAGGTTTTGAAAAAAAAAAATTCTCCAATCGATCCTGGTAATATCCGCTGTTAGATATGTTTAGTAGGGTCCCAAGAACTGAATCAGTATTCTTATGTGGGACACACAGGCGATTTGTAGGCAGTCTCTTCTGTAGTCTACCTGTACTTCCCCAGTAACCTGCCAACGAACCGAAGCCTCTAATTCTCTTCACCTAAGAATGAGTCTACGAGATCATTCGATTCCATATCTCTACAAACTGTTACATTTGTATTTGTATGGGTAACATGATTCGAATTGTGACCAATTGATGTCGCATTAATAGGATATTGCGTGTCTAATTTTGTGAGATGCAGTATTTTACATTTCTGTACATTTAAAGGTAGCTGCTGATCTTTGCATAACTTTGAAATCTCATCCAGTTCTCACAAGATATTTGTGCATCTTTCTCAAATGGCTCTAAGCACTAAGGGACTTAATAACTGAGGTCATCAGTCCTCTAGACTTAGAACTACTTAAACGTAACTTACCTAAGGACATCACACACATCCATGCCCGAGGCAGGATTCGAACCTGCGACCGTAGCAGCAGCGTGTTTTCAGACTGAAGCGCCTAGAACCGCTCGGTCACAGCGGCCGGCGCACCTTTTTCCCCAGATAGTATTCATTATACAGGGTGTTCGGAAAAAACTTCTAGGATTTGTAGAGGGGATAGAGTATATAAAAATTTAAATAGGAATCCATGTTCGGAAACGTACCGTTTTGGTGCTTCAGCTGTATGAGAACATATTTGCTAGGTATGTATGCTACAGGGTATTCATAGTGGGGGGGTGGTTACGTCGCATTGCCTGATGTCATTTGCCCTTTGCAGAATGAACCAGCACAATCCTTTGGAATGGCGAAGGTAACGGTAATGGAAGAGCTGCTCGTCGCATTTATCAGGATCTTTGTTCACCACGTCCGACTCCGTCGCACACCCCTTTCGCCACGGCTTCGAGAAAGGGCACCTTCACCGCTAGCAGGCGTGACTGTGGAGCTCTACTGAAACGCCGCACACCCAAATTGAAAGAGACCGTACTGCAGCACTTTGAAGAGAACCCGTCAAAGAGGACAGGAGCAATTTCTTTGGCTGTTAACGATTGGAATCGTAAAACAATTGATGTACTGTGTCACGCCTAATCAGTTACTTGTAAAAGTGGTCACGTTCTCAACATGATTTGAAACGTCTGTAAAATGGAAACGATATGTTCCCGGACGTGAATTCCAGTTCAAAATATGATCTATTCACTCTCCTCTACAACTCATAGAAGTTTGTAACGTGAATTTACGAACACCCAGTGTATCATTGCATTATGCGCAAAAAGTCTGAGGTCGCCATTAATACTGTCTGCCATGTTAGAATATACAACATGAATAACAATGGTCGTAAAACAATTCCTTGGTAAACGCCTGAACTTCAGTTCTACTTCTGTTGATACTCTCCATCAAATATAACACGGTTCGTCCTCTCTATAAAGATATTGTCAAACTGATTACAATTTTACTTCGAGATGCCGTATAATCGCACTTCTGTTAATGAACGCTGGGGTGGTATCGAATAAAATAATTTTCGGAAAATAAGAAATACTGCGTTAACTTGTTTAACTTGATCCATGGCTGCAAGAAATTACGCATGACCGATGTTACCGGAACTGGCATCGGAATTGCCATTCTGTTTAAAATACTTCATTATGTTTGAACTCATAACACCCTGGTGTGAAAAACATAAGGGCGAAAACAGCTGTCGCCTGATGTGTCGCCGGCCTTTGTGGCCAAGCGGTTCTAGGCGCTTCAGTCTGGAACCGCGCTGCTGCTACGGTCGCAGGTTCGAATCCTGCCTCGGGCATGGATGTGTGGGATGTCCTTACGGTTGTTAGGTTTAAGTAGTTCTAAGTCTAGGGGATTGATGACCTCAGATGTTAAGTCCCACAGTACTTAGAGCCATTTGAACCATTTTTGAACCTGATGTGTCACGGCCATGTAACATAACTCGATAAAATTTGGACCATATTATCGCAGAAAAATCTCAGTAGTAACGTGACTGTGGTGTAGCGGTAATGATACTAGACTATTGTATGGAGGATCATGAGTTCAAAACTCACCTAAACTGTAACATTTTAATTTATATATTCGCTTCGAGGACATTCTATACTACTCGACATTAAAATTGCTGCACCACGAAGATGACGTGCAACAGACGCGAAAGTTAACTGACAGGAAGAAGATGCTGTGATATGCAAATGATTAGCTTCTCAGAGCATTCACACAAGGTTGGCGCAGGTGGCGACACCTACAACGTGCTGACATGAGGTAAATTTCCAACCGAATTCTCAAACACAAACAGCAGTTGACCGGCGTTGCCTGGTGAAACGTTGTTGTGATGCCACGTGTAAGGAGAAATGCGTACCATCACGTTTCCGACTTTGATAAAAGTCGGACTGTAGCCTATCGCGATTGCGGTTTATCGTATCGCGACATTGCTGCTCGCGTTGGTCGAGCTCCAATGACTGTTAGCAGAATATGGAATCGGTGGGTTCAGGAGGGTAATACGAAACGCCGTGCAGGATCCCAACGGCCTCGTATCACTAGCAGTCGAGATGACAGACATCTTATCCGCATGGCTGTAACGGATTTTGCAGCCACGTCTCGATCCTTGAGTCACCAGATGGGGACGTTTACATGACAACAACCATCTGCACGAACAGTTCGATGACGTTTGCAGCAGCATGGACTATCAGCTCGGACACCGTGGCTGCGGTTACCTTTGACGCTGCATCACAGACAGGAGCGCCTGCGATGGTGTACTCGACGACGAACCTGGGTGCACGAATGGCAAAACGTCATTTTTTCGGATGAACCCAGGTTCTGTTTACAGCATCATGACGGTCGCATCCGTGTTTGGCGACATCGCGGTGAACGCACATTGGAAGCGTGTACTCGTCATCGCCATACTGGCGTAGCACCTGGCGTGATGGTATGGGGTGCCATTGGTTACGCGTCTCGGCCACCTCTTGCTCGCATTGACAGCATTTTGAACAGTGGACGTTACATTTCAGATGTGCTACGACGCGTGGCTCTACCCTTCATTCGATCCCTGCGAAACCCTACATTTCAGCAGGATAATGCATGACCGCATGTTGCACGTCCTGTATGGGCCTTTCTGGATACAGAAAATGTTCTACTGCTGCCCTGGCCAGCACGTTCTCCAGATCTCTCACCAATTGAAAACAGCTGGGCAATGGTGGCCGAGCAACTGGCTCGTCACAATACGCCAGTCACTACTCTTGATGAACTGTGGTATCTTGTTGAAGCTACAGGGCAGCTGTACCTGTACACGCCATCCAAGCTCTGTTTGACTGAATGCCCAGGCGTATCAAGGCCGTTATTAGGGCCAGAGGTGGTTGTTGTTTTCTCGGGATCTATGCACGCAAATTGCGTCAAAATGAAATGACATGTCAGTTCTAGTATAATATATTTGTCCAATGAATACCCGTTTATCATCTACATTTGTTCTTTGTATAGCAATTTTAATGGCCAGTAGTGTAGAAGTATCCGCAAATATCGGGAATCATTGTACTGGAAATTTCTGTAACTGTACATTAACCGTAAGTGTTCTGGCCGGAGGCAGTTCGCTCCGCGCTTCTGTATGTGCAAGTGGTGAATAAACCTTTGTTAAGTGAAGAACTGCTACAGAAGGTTACCGACAGAAACACGCAATGTGACGAACACGCACGACACTCTTATTCAAAGACAGTAATTACATTCAATTCACCGCGAATCATGATGGTGCCTTGGACACTACAAAAAGTGGAACATGGTTAATACGGTGTGCATCAACCTTGGCTGGGATGCCACACTCTGCAACGTGCTCCCATACTGGTCACATGGTGAGTGAGGGGTTTATAAGGACCAGCGGATCATCATGGAACGCGGTGAGCTCAGTGCAATTGTAATCATCTTTGAATGCAAGTGTCATTTTGTTCGTCTCATCAGCTGTCTCCTGTAGATAGGGTGTTCCATTCCTCTGCCAGAGTGGCTGACAGCTGGTCGATGATCGTTGGTGCATGCGGAAGTGCTGAAATTCATCTCCCCAATACGTCTCACACGTATTCTATGGTATTTAAGTTGGAGAAACGTGCAGGCCAGCCTGTGTCCTCTCGTTGCAACGGTTCCTCCACCTTCGCAGCTCTATGCGGTAGAGCGTTGTCATCCATGAAAATGAGGCCAGGGCCGCATGCATTCCTAAAAAGAAGCATACGAGGAATGTGTACAATGTCATAATAGCGTTTACTTGTGAGTGGAGCGTGTTCAATGATTTGGGGGTCAGTACGCACATGCAATATTGTGCTTTCCCACACCATAACACCTCGACCACTGAATGCTGGGCGTATCCTAATATGGCGAGAGGTGGAAACACGTAATTTACCGAGGAACATTGTAGCTCACGGTTGTTCTGGTGGTACAGGTGTTAGCGTGTGGGGAAGCATGATATTGCATAGGCACACGGACCTGCAAATCTTTGAACATGATGCACTCACCTGTCAACGTCATTATAACACTGTACCGCTTTCCCGCGTGCGTATTTTCAGGGCTGCATGCGGCCCTGACTTCAGTTTTATGGACGAAAATGCGCGACCGCATCGACCAGCGCAGGTGGAAGAGCGCTTGGAACGAAAGGACACGGACAGGTATGTCCGTTCTCCCGACTAAAATCCCATAGAGCAAGTGCGGGATGCATTGCGAAGACGTACAGCAGGATGTCCACGTGTGCCAACGGCCATCCAACAGTTGTCAGCCGAGCTTATGACGGAATGGAACATTCTACCACAAGAACTCCTTGCCGAATTTGTGACCAGCATGCGAGCGCGTTGCAGAGCGTATATCGCTGTCCATGATCTTTATACACGCTGTTAAGAACCATGTCCCGCCTTCTGTAATGTCCAGATATCAACATGAAGCTCGGTGACTTCAACGTAATTACTGTCTTTGAATAAATCTGGCATTTCTGTTCGTTTCACTGTGTATTTCTTTCAGATACGTTCTGTACTGTAATGCACTGTAGGAAGTCTTTCTATATAGGCTACAGGTTTCATCAAGGTATGTTACTCGCCACTGATACGTCACGCGGAAAATACCTTCGTTCTTAAGTTTTGCTCTGTGGTATCACAGCCAGACACCACACTTGCTAGGTGGTAGCCTTTAAATCGCGGTCCGTTAGTATACGTCGGACCCGCGTGTCGCCACTATCAGTGATTGCAGGCCGAGCGCCGCCACACGGCAGGTCTAGAGAGACTTCCTAGCACTCGCCCCAATTGTACAACCGACTTTGCTAGCGATGGTTCACTGACAAATTACGCTCTCAATTGCCGAGACGATAGTTAGCATAGCCTTCAGCTACGTCATTTGCTACGACCTAGCAAGGCGCCATTACCAGTTACTATTGATACTGTAAAACATGTACCGTCAAGAGCGATGTTCACCATTTATGGATTAAAGTATTCCACAGCTATGTCCTTTTTCTACAGTCTAATTTCCTTGTCCTGTTCCAGACCTCACGCCAGCCTGCATGAGCTAAAACGCGTGCCTTTCGGCTTCCTCTAATATTACGGAGTTGGTCTCCTGCCAACCCACAACATGCTCACCAGTATATTTTTTAGGATTCCACAACAGACGGATGTCAGCGAGATCGGACGGTAAATTTATGGATCTCTTTTGCTACCCTTCGTGGAATGGGTGTGGCCTGTGCTTACTTCCAGTCACTGGGCACAGTTTCTTCTTTGTCTGGCAAATGAGTTTACCCCTGTATCTTGAATTTAGTCATTCACTTTGCATCTACACGCTGATACGACTGCGGAGCTAGATGGATCAGTCGTAATACACAGTACTTGCAAGCGGCACGACGGTGGTTCATAATTAGGTTTTCTGCCGTTTCCTTAAATCCTTGAAGGCAAATTTCAGTGTGCTTCTTTTGAAACTGACATGGCAGATATCCTTCCAGAGCTTGTTTCATGTTATCGTTGTCGTTGGGATGTTAAACCCTATTTCTTTAAGTTTATTTAACACATAAACACGTGACCGGAAATGCTTCGTTGAGACGATATGGTGCGAACGAACTGACGAATGACAGCTTCTGACCATGTGCCGTGTGTTACGTGTTTCATTTGGTGTTGCAGGCTGTGACTGACCCAGCGTACTTTCAGCAGGATGGTCGGGTATTCATGCCGAGAAAAAGCCGAGATGGTGTTTCTGCACAGCCAAGCAGATGGAAACGGTCGAGAGGCAGCACGGCTGAACCAAAACCAAGTAACCTCACAGACACCAACCACATCACGCAACATTCCAAGCACTTTTTGGGTGTTCGTGTGATCATGGATCCTTTCAGACAGAGGCAGGCGGCGGACTGGGCGCACACCGAACTTGGAGGACCGGGTTCTACGGGCTACTGAACCGAATCCTAGTACAAGCTCCTGGCAAGTGGCACGCCAACATGGTGTACCCAAAGTACGACTATGTGTATCCTGCATGGGAATCGCTACTATCCCTACCACCTGCAATCCCATGAAAGCCACTTTGAAAATATGTTGTGACGTGGATGCGATGTGGCTCTGTACCGTGTTCCGGGACGATTTGTTGTCGTTACACGCACACCATCCGTCTCCGGACATATGTTCATAGGACCTTTCTCCTCCATTTCTATTCAGGAGCCCGTTCCTGGACTCTATGTTTTTTTAATAGTCCCCCTGTATATATATATATATATATATATATATATATATATATATATATATATATATATATAGTAAAAAGTATGCAACGTATGTCCGTCCGGAAGTTTATTTGAATATCGTTAAAAATATAAAGTAAATCGGTCAAGAAATTATCGGGATTTTTGCTAACAACGAATCCCCCTACATATAAGTGTGTTGAATGTTTATTGGAGTATCGTGTACGAAGTAAATCGATTTATATCTTTCCGAGATCTTTGCTATCAACTTATCTCTGTTACACAGGATGTTTCAGAATTACCCCGACACACTTTGAGGGGATGTAGAAGCTGTCTCGAGCAACAAAATGTAGATAGGAACCCGTGTCCCGAAACGTCACGCAACGACACTACAGAGCGTCGAAGTTATAGGCACCGGCGTCTCTATATCTCTCAAATGGTTCAAATGGCTCTGAGCACTGTGGGACTTAACTTCTGAGGTCATCAGTCGCCTAGAACTTAGAACTACTTAAACCTAACTAACCTAAGGACATCACACACATCCATGCCCGAGGCAGGATTCGAACCTGCGACCGTAGCGGTCACGGGGTTCCAGACTGCAGCGCCTAGAAACGCACGGCTACCCCGGCCGGCGTATATCTCTCCTGTAGCAAGTTTTTTATTCATATTGTGAAATTAGGTTGTGTGGACCAAAACAATAAATATCCAGTAAATATGGACTCTAAAATGCATATCTTAAGAGCTATGAGCACTTGTTCAACAGAGAAGATGGGGTTCACAGTAGCGAAGACGAACAAGTACTCGTAGCAACTAGGGTACCCATTTTAGGGTCCGTGTTTACTGGCCTTTTTTTTCTTGTTTTGGTCCATACTACCATCTCCGAAAGTTTCCTATCTTACAGTCTCAGCAACAACAGAAGCGGTACATGTATTCCACTGTCAGAGGTGTCAAACGATTTTCGACTGTAACTTTGTACTCGTTCGTTTCCGGACCAGGATCCGTTCCCTCAAATTGATAAATACATCTTATCCATGATCCCTGAAAGTTTCTAACATCATCACGGAATCACCCTGTAGGTACATACATACAGGCATACGTACAATGATCAGCCAAAATTTTATGACCACTGACCACAACCACGTTGGATGCTACCTGGTGGCGTTGCAGGCACGTGACCCGGTAATAAAAATATGTAAGCAGAGCAGACACTGACGGGGGATCATCCTAGCGAAGATATGGCCTGCAAATGGGGAATTACATTGAGATTAGCGTCTTTGACAAAGGGCAGATTATTATTACCCTCAGCTTGTGAATGAGCATCTCGGTAACGGTGAAACTGGTCGAATGTCCACGTGCTACTGTCGTGAGAATCTACGGAAAGAAGTAGAAGCACAGTGAAACTACTACTAGGTGCTAAATGATTGGACGTCACAAATTTTCATAGAATATGGCTTCGTAGCTTGTTTTCTCTGTAAAGTAGGATACATGATGATTTGTGGCGTGTCTACCGAAAGAGCACAACCCTGGTGCACGCAGAAGTGTTTCGGCGCACACCGTTCATCGTACATTGTTGGACATTGAGCTCCGCAGCAGACCACTCTCAGATGTTCACATGTTGATTCTGCGACATCGACAATTACGACTGCAGTGGGCAAATGGGCACGGGACCATCGGGATTCGACAGTGGATCAATGGAAACGTGCGACTTTTCGGGTGAATCATATTTTTGCTGCAGTAGGTCTATGGTTGCCATCGACGTGAACGGCGGCGCCAAACGTTCAGCACTCCACAGTCGCAGACTGATGACAGCAGTAATGTACTATGAGGGACATTCTTCGGCGCTTGCATGGGACATTTGGTAGTAATCGAAGACACTCTGACGGTTGGGAACCACCCGCAATCATTTCACGCTCAATGTCTTTCCCGACGAGAACGTCATGTTTCACCAGCATAATCGTCCTTGTCTGGGAGCCATAACCGTGCTGCAGTGATTTGAGGAGTATTATAGTGAAGTCACGTTGACTTCTCGGCGACAAGATTCGCCTGAAATCCTCTGGAACCCATGGGATTTACATAGGCCATCACCAAGCACGCAAATCAGCGGCTCCTTATTTACTCGAATTACATGACCTGTGCACAGACATCTAATGTAACATACCTCCACAAACCTATCATCAAACTGTTGGATCTCTGATACACGGAATCAGTGATTTATTTCCTTCCAAAGACGGGCAGAACAGCTATTAAGCAGCTGGTCATAACGTTTTGGCTCATCGGCGTATATGCAGGTGCCGGAGACTACAATTTTGTCGCTCTCCAGCGTCGTTGAAAGACGTTTCCGGACATGGGTTCCTATCCTCATTTTGTTCCTCAAGGCACCTTCTGTATCCCCTCGAAGTTTGTTGTTATACATTTGAAACACCTGATTATACAGGGTAGAGTGATTAAAACTGTTTCGGGAAATATATGGTAAACTACACATGGGGTTACAAAAATGTTTGTAATAACAGATGTTCACCTCGAAGGCGAATGACACTACGTTCGACCCCCCTACCCCACCCCCAAGAGGTGGGGTGGGGACACAGCTTTAAAATCTTCAATAGGAACCCTGAATTTTTAATGCGGATGCGGATTCTCTGGGGAAAAGTGTTTAACATTTGGCTTACAGTCCGTTGAAACATGATCGTACCTCAGGAAATTACCCGACAGATTAGGTTCCCAAGAGGGTAGTAGGTCGGTTTCTTACATTCTGTAATGCAATACCGGTGCTTTGTAGCAAACCAGTGTGATTCTCAAGACCATAAACAGTACGATGTTCTCGTTACAGGATAGCGCCGAAATGGAAAGTGGTTGGAACATGTTGGTTTTTTGATCAGTGCCGTAACAATTACATTTATCATGACCCAGGAAGAACGATGTGAACGTAGTAGCGTTTTGTTCCCTTTGGAGTACTTGCCTCTCACCATCAGGGTGCTTGTTTTAGGTGAGTCCCCTTGTCTCTCACAAATCTTCATGTTTTAACGAAAAATGGTGCCTGTTTTCTGCAATGTACATTGCACCCCTATTTCTGAAAGGCAATCCTACGTCTGTAAGAGTCTCTTCACTAATGTTTGCACAGTCAGTGATAATTCGCTACCGCATATTTACGGAGGTTGTTCGTAGATCTATGTATGATTTCGCTTCTAGCTTTACTCATAGGAGAAAAATCGGGAGGCGTCAAATCGGATGAATACACAGGCCACGCATGAGGACCTCCTCATCCAGGATAGTGTCGATTCAGAACTTCTCGAGATATCCATGAATAATGCACAGGACAGCCATCGTGTTGAAATCATACATCCATTCTTGTTTGAAGTGGGACTTCTTCCAGTAGTACTGACAAAGTACTGTCTAAAAATTCACCATAAATTCGACCATTCACATTACTGTCTATGAAGTATGGACTAATTATCTGGGTACTTAAGACACCGCTTAAAACACTGACACACAAGGGGCGTTGAAACTAGACTTGCGTTAACCAGTAGGGATTCTCCACCGCCTAATAATGCATTTATACCGATTCACGTGACCACGATTCGTAAACGTTGCTTCAACAGAGAAAAGTATCTGTGAATGAAGATCATCATTAGCTGCTAGTTGTTGTTGTATCAAGCTGCAAAAGTTCGACCGGCTTTGAAAGTTGCCCTCGTGTACGGCTTGATGCGACGGCAGGTGAAATGGGAAGTATTTGCGCTCATGCAGTATGCGCAGAACACTTTGTCGCGAAATTCATGCACCTCGTGCGATTTACCGCGAACTAATGTAAAGATAAACAACAGTTACAGCTAGAACATTTTCTGCGGCATTTTTCTTCGTCGCAGGCCGTTGTCTGATTCTTCATGTGGGTTGAATATTTCCAGTTGCAGTAAACAGTTGGATAATACTGCGACATGTCGCTGCAGAAGGAATATTCCTTACATGGAAAAGGCTCGCATACCGTTGACGAGCTACTTCTACAAGCCTATTTGACATAAAGTAGTGATATATACCCTCTCCGCAGTCGTCAACGGCGTTCCACTCGTAGGAAGGGATGTTTCCGATTCGAATGTTCGCAGTAAAGTGAACCGCGCCCGTTTCGTGCCGCCGTCTCCTTGTCCGTCGTTCGCGTTACGGCCACTTCCGCGATCGATACAATGGAACTGCATCCTTGCACCTCGAAGTTTTGCACCCGCAGCGAGACTCTGACCAAGAACTGTGAAGCATCTTCGCCATCCGAGTATCACACACGGTTATTTGATGGTAGAAAATATTTTACAGTCAGTGTTTAATATGTCGAACATTCCCGTATCGCTTTCCAACGGCTTGTAACCCATTTTGATTTGTGTCGACTACAGCGCCATCCATCACGCAACCATAAAATTGCTCCATACAAAAGTTACGCCTATTTTTTTCCAGGAGAATTCGAATCCGCAATAGAAATTGGTGTTTCCTACTGGAGATTTCAAAGGTGACCCCTTCCCCCCTGGGGATGGGACAGGGGGTTGAGTTTAGTGTTATTGGATGTACACTTTCGAGATGAACAACTTTTCTTACAACCTGTTTTTCATCTGGGTTGTGCTGACGCAGATTTTTCCACAATCAGCTTTAACCGCCCTACCCTCTCTATACATACAACGTTAGAGTCCTGTGTGTTGTACACCACCAATATTGTATACAATGTGATACTTTGTACTAATGCATCTGTTATTATACGTACTGAAGATGACTATGTGATAGTTAAAATCTAGATGTGCTGTAATAAAATGACGGATCTCGCGATCGACTGCTGTTCTTTTTCCCATTGTGTGTATTTATCTATATCCAACGATCGCTGCTCACAACGGGTATATATGGATTGCATTCTAATTAATATAGCCTAAATATATCCAAATGTTTATTAGAATAACCTATAAAAATTTCAAGCAAATCGGTCAAGAATTTTTCGAGTTTTTTTGCTATCAAATTAAAAAATGTATAGCCAATGTCTGTGCGCACGTTAATTGGAGCATCGTGTAAAAATATGTAGTAAATTAGTGAAGAACTTTCCGAGATTTTTGCTATCAGCATTTTCACTTTAGGTGTAATACACGTATATACACATATTTATGTTAAAAGATAAATAACCTGCATCCTTTCGAACGCTTATTAGAGTATCGTGTAAAATTTTGAATTAAGGAGTTCAAAAAGTTTTGGAGATTTTTGCTAATAACTTTTCCCTTTTATATAATATATGCATATTTATACAAAATTTGTATATTAAAGAAATATCTAGCTTTTGTCTGTCCGAACGTTTCTCAGAGAATCGTGAAAAATTTTGAAGTAAATCGATCAAGAACTTTTCAAGATTTTTTGGTAATAAAGTTAAACATCAACTTCTCTTTACATCGTAGTAAAGATATACATTTATATACCATATATATTAAAGAAATATGTGGCCTTTATCAGAGTATTGTGAAAGAAAATTTGAAGTAAATCAGTCAATAACTTCCAGGCAAAGTTAGACATTAACTTCTCTCTGCGTTGTAATACAGATTTGAAATATTGATGTACCATATATATTAAAAATATATGTCCATCGGATGATTAATTGAGTATCTGTAAATATCTGAAGTAAATCGGTCAAGCTCTTTTACAGGTTTTGGTAACAACATTAAACAACAGCTTGTTTTTATATAGTAGTATAGAATTGTGGTGCTCGCAATGAATCTCATATCAACATTGATGTGTGGTGTTGTGTTCTTGTAGTTGGTCAGTCGCATTGCAATATTATATTAACTTCTTTCATTAACCACCAATACTCTGTTTCGCAAAAGGAACACCAAAACAACTTGAAAATTTTTCTTTGCGCTCAAAATGATTGTTTTTCACAACTGCTACTCCCGGACAGTCAATACAACATGGAGTCCGCTTCAGTCTGTCCTATCATGAACATGTTTCTCAGATCCCTTGTGCACTCAGCAGTACTTCTCCTGCCATAGATTCTGAATGTAATATTTACAATATAAATTTTGAATCTTGCAGTCTTGTTTGTTATTAATGTACATCCAATGTTGATAAATAAATTAGAATTTAGTGACAAATCTCAATTTTTTTTCACAGAAAGACCTGGAACAGCGAGTTTTTTGCGAGTTAGCAGCAGGCTTTTACCTTCTTGTTCCATTCTTGGGAGCTGCTGTCGGTAATGGGATACAGGGACAAGCAACAAGTACTCACTCGCTCGCTGCCAGTAATGGCGATGTTTTCCTCCGTGTGGGTTTCGCATGTCTGCTGTCGGCAGGATACTCGCTATTGCCACTATCGTTTCTCAATGGTCAGGTAATTTTCCATTCAAACAGGTAGAAGACATGAAACCGACTATGAACGCTAATCTTATATTCATCGGTATTCCAAGAGTCACTGTTGCGTACGTAGGTTTCCATATATCTCGGAATCATGATCTGTGCTGTATTCCGCTTTCATACATTCTTTTAAATAATTTCTAGCTAATCTACGTCCGTCTCTCGGCAAGACGTTTCATTCCTACATAGCAGCTATGCATTTTTTCTTTAGTAGTTCTTGTTACAGTTTTGCATTTCGTTTTCTTATCGTCTTTAGTGTCAAAGGGTCAACATGCTAGTGATCCTTCGATAATGTTATTCATCGGTTGTGCAAAGGCGATTAAGGTGCAAACCTAAAAAGTACAATGAAATTCCCGAAAGTTGTACTATGGATTTGACAGTTGGTAGGAACTATCCCTGTGATTTGTCAAATGGCCAGTTGTTGGCAGGCTGCTGCTGCACTATCGAAAAGGAAGTTGCGTCAGTGCAAAGATGGCTGCCCCATTGTTCATATGGACTGCGTTGCGGCGAGATCTGTGATACGTTTTTTGAATGGTGAAGCAGATAAAAATGTGGAGGTGAACTGCAGGATGATACCAGAGTACTGTGACTCGTGTGCGTCCCTGCAGCAAGTGTGCGAGTGTTACGGGAAGTTTAAAAGAGGCGTGACTCCTGTGGAAGGCGGTCCGCTTCCGAATCAGGCACACCGCGTAGTATTTATATGTACGATAGGTAAGCCTCAGAAATATGGCATATGAAAGGGTTAACGGTTGTAGGTTTACGATATGATGCTGACTTAGCAACGCTTTCGTTTGGATATCTCGGTCCTGTGCTGTTCCCCAATTATCTACAACTGCTACTGCACCTGTTGCTGACGCCGTCTGAACAAAATATTGTGTTCAGTAATTGTAGTGATGGTTGAGAATTAACCGGTCTGCCTACGATGAGTTCGTACGCCGTGCATAGCTAACAGAAGTTCATGTGGATGTGGACGTAAGTCAGCCGTGGCCTTGGCAATAAAAGAGATTACGAGCTTCCAAGTTGTTAACGTGTCTTTAACGACACTACTAGAAACAGCATCAACTGCACAGAAGCAGCATATTTGTGGTTTAGAACTCGGAAAACTCCCATCCCTTTGCTGCTGGGAAATGCATAGCTCTGAAGATAATGTTCGGTCATCTGATCGTTCTTGCTGGGAACTCCACGTGCCTACAATTAACCTTTCTTGCTGTGGCGCCTCCATGTTTTACAGTAACATTACGAAGTGAGGCTACTCCAGACCTCCATGTATTGGGAATGATTACCAGGTGCTACAAATCAAAGTCAGGCAGTGATAAGATATTTTGTGAACAATCATACAAATTTCTTACTTGCATAGCAGAGCAACTATGGACGTGATTTGAAAGTCTATAAAAGGCGATGTCTACGCAGATGGACTCATGGACTCATCAACATCCAGCCCAAACCATTAAGGATAGAAACTTAAAATTTGCAGAGGGTATTGATCTTATACTTTAGGTGTCGTTTAAGAAGGTATTTTTCGATATTACATCCCTAAGGTGGAGAAAATACGAGTCTGGAAGTTTTTGGACATTCAACTCCTAAGGATGTGAAATAGGGGATGAGACGTTTTATGTAAATATTTAATTGTGCAAGCACATTTGAAGCTAACGCTATGAAAATTGGTATTTGGGCTCCTGTTTTTGGAAATTCGACCTCTAAGTGGCTGAAATACGAGGTGAAACGTTTAATGAAAATATTTCATTGCGAAAACATTTTTAAAGCTAAATCTTTGAAAAGCCGTTGTTTGGCTTCTAGGTTAGAAACGAGAAAATACTTCTTTTATTGTTTTTAGAAGTTCAGCTCCTAAGAGGGTGAAACAGGGCCACACTGATTCACTGTCTCATCGTCGCCGAGCCCAAACAGCTAAAGATAGGAATTTGAAATTTGGAAAGGGCATGGATCTTCTACTGTAGCCACAATTTAACAAGGAACTGTTCGAAATTCCACTCCTAAGGGGTGAAGTTGAAAGACTTTTTGAAAGTATGTCGCTATTAAAGGAGTTTTGAATCAAGAACTACAAAAATTAACATTTGATTTTCTATTCAGAAAGAAAAAAATAAGTGGTCAGCATTTTTGGAAATTCAACTACAAGGGTACTAAATAGGGATTAACGTTTTCCTGAAAATGCTACAGCAATTTTAAAGTTACGTCTATGAAAATTAATCTTTGACTTCTCTGTTAGAAATAAAAAAGTATTTCAATATTTCTGAAAATTCAGTCGCTTAGGATATGAAATAGGGGGCGAAAATTAAAGAAGATATGTCGTTACACTAAAAAAAATGCAAAGCTAAGGAAAACTGGAAATTCAGTTCTTGGTTAGATGTAAGGCAATATGAATTAGGGAATGAAAGCTTCTATGAAAATATCTCCATAATAACGCAAAAGGCACGATTAACAAAAACCTTGGACTCCAGCTACCAGAATCGCTTTTTTGTCTAAAGTATATCTGGAAAACACCATGCTTCTATGGACTTAATTCGCATGAAAAGCTTAGAAAGTGTTGCAATTTGTGAACTGCATAAAAATTCAATTAAAGAAAAAAATTTATGCAGGCCATGCAATCTACGCGAGAGAAGCAGCGGGTGCTAAGCTACACTCCTGGAAATTGAAATAAGAACACCGTGAATTCATTGTCCCAGGAAGGGGAAACTTTATTGACACATTCCTGGGGTCAGATACATCACATGATCACACTGACAGAACCACAGGTACATAGACACAGGCAACAGAGCATGCACAATGTCGGCACTAGTACAGTGTATATCCACCTTTCGCAGCAATGCAGGCTGCTATTCTCCCATGGAGACGATCGTAGAGATGCTGGATGTAGTCCTGTGGAACGGCTTGCCATACCATTTCCACCTGGCGCCTCAGTTGGACCAGCGTTCGTGCTGGACGTGCAGACCGCGTGAGACGACGCTTCATCCAGTCCCAAACATGCTCAATGGGGGACAGATCCGGAGATCTTGCTGGCCAGGGTAGTTGACTTACACCTTCTAGAGCACGTTGGGTGGCACGGGATACATGCGGACGTGCATTGTCCTGTTGGAACAGCAAGTTCCTTTGCCGGTCTAGGAATGGTAGAACGATGGGTTCGATGACGGTTTGGATGTACCGTGCACTATTCAGTGTCCCCTCGACGATCACCAGTGGTGTACGGCCAGTGTAGGAGATCGCTCCCCACACCATGATGCCGGGTGTTGGCCCTGTGTGCCTCGGTCGTATGCAGTCCTGATTGTGGCGCTCACCTGCACGGCGCCAAACAAGCATACGACCATCATTGGCACCAAGGCAGAAGCGACTCTCATCGCTGAAGACGACACGTCTCCATTCGTCCCTCCATTCACGCCTGTCGCGACACCACTGGAGGCGGGCTGCACGATGTTGGGGCGTGAGCGGAAGACGGCCTAACGGTGTGCGGGACCGTAGCCCAGCTTCATGGAGACGGTTGCGAATGGTCCTCGCCGATACCCCAGGAGCAACAGTGTCCCTAATTTGCTGGGAAGTGGCGGTGCGGTCCCCTACGGCACTGCGTAGGATCCTACGGTCTTGGCGTGCATCCGTGCGTCGCTGTGGTCCGGTCCCAGGTCGACGGGCACGTGCACCTTCCGCCGACCACTGGGGACAACATCGATGTACTGTGGAGACCTCACGCCCCACGTGTTGAGCAATTCGGCGGTACGTCCACCCGGCCTCCCGCATGCCCACTATACGCCCTCGCTCAAAGTCCGTCAACTGCACATACGGTTCACGTCCACGCTGTCGCGGCATGCTACCAGTGTTAAAGACTGCGATGGAGCTCCGTATGCCACGGCAAACTGGCTGACACTGACGGCGGCGGTGCACAAATGCTGCGCAGCTAGCGCCATTCGACGGCCAACACCGCGGTTCCTGGTGTGTCCGCTGTGCCGTGCGTGTGATCATTGCTTGTACAGCCCTCTCGCAGTGTCCGGAGCAAGTATGGTGGGTCTGACACACCGGTGTCAATGTGTTCTTTTTTCCATTTCCAGGAGTGTATTTATAAGTAGGTTGGACAGTGGGACTTTGTAACAAAAAATGCAGTGACGGCGTACTCCATCATTCCCCTTCTTTCACTTCAGAATTTGCTCCTCTTTGGCTGGGTTACTAATGGTGACCGATAACATGTGAATGATTTAGCAGCTATTTTCGTTTCAGTCCTATGGTCCGATGCCGTTCCTGCCCTGCCCTGCCCTGCCCTACTTGCCAGCTACCTGTGAATCGCTTGTAGTTTCTTGTGGGTGGAGTCGTATTTTAATTGTTTCTGTTTATTGCATTTCCTGAAGTACAAATGAGGAATCAACCCAAAATTTTCTCAGATGAAGATGATAATAGCCTGAAATCCGTACAAACCCTTGTGCGCCAGTATAACAGTTGTAAATCGACTCGGAGAATCGATCCCGGTCTGGCTGCCTTCTCCTGCGTGCCAGCGAGTTGCAGTACATCATAACATAATAAACTGGTGTGCAAAACTTAAGGACGAAAGTAAGTTTCCGATGACGTGTCGCTGCCAAATAACACAGCTCGATGGAACTTGGACCATACACAGAAATAATTGTTACGGGATAGTACAGAAAGTAACTGGAGATGGGACGTGGTTCTTAATAAGGTGTATGATCTCCACGGACGGCAGTGCATGCGCTGTAACGTACTTCCATGTTGGCCACGAGGTTGGCAGGAAGTTCTTGTGGTACGGCGTTCCACACCTCTCCATCGCGCGTTTGACACATGGACATTGAAGGTTGTGGACGTGCTGCAGTACGACTCCCCAAAGCATCCAATACGTGCTCTGTGGGATTTAAGTCGGGGGAACGGGCAGGCCAGTCAATTAGCCGAATATCCTCTCGTTCCATGAGCTCCTCCAACATTGACATTCGATCCGGTTGCGCGTTGTTGTTCACAGAAATGATGCCAGGGCCGGATGCAGCCCTGGAAAGACGCACGATGGCCAGGAGTATACTGTTACAATAACATCGACCGGCGAGTGGACCGTGGAGACCAGTAGGCCCATGCAACTTTTTGGCTCCTTACACTTAACAGCAGAATCACCAAAATGATCATGTTCGACACATGTTGCGGGTTGAGGGAACACGTAATCCAGCCTGGTGTCGGGAATGTTCTCGAACATGATCGTTTTCGTGGTACAGGTTCTGATTTCATTTTTATGGATGACAATGCGCAACGTCATAGAACAGCACAATTGGAAGAGCTATCGGAACGAGAGGATTTTCGTCGAATGGAGTGACCTGCCTGCTCCGCCGGCTTAAATCCCATAGAGCACGTGTGGGATGCATTGCGGACACGTACCGCAGCACGTTCGCATGCGCGAACGAGCATCCAGCAATCGTCAACCGCACTGATGGGGGAATGGAACGCTCTGCCACAAGAACTCCGTACCGACCTTGTGCCCAGCCTGGGAGCACGCTGCAAAGAGCGTGCATTGCTATCCGTGGCGATCACACACCCTTGTCCAGTCTTTTGTAATGTCTAGGAGATCATCGTAAATCGCTGTTAGTTCAGTGTAATTATTGTCTTGGAATGAAAGTGTGATTCCTGTTCGTCTCATTGCGTATTTTTTTCTCAGTTACCATCTGTCCAGTCCAGAAGATTTTATGGCCTTCATTGGACCACTCTAGCCAACTTTATACAAAGAATTTTCCAGTTTTCTGTCAGTCCAGTACTGCTTCATTCTCTCGCATCTTATCCTTCTGTCTTCATCGGAAATCATCCTTCCTGCTGTCTGTTTGTTGATTCTCGTTTGCATTCTGGTTTGTTTGTCTGTGAGTTTCCTGGTTTTGTCAGTTTTGTTTCTTATGTCTTCAAATGTAATCTGTAGCTCATCCATATCTTCTTTAATTACTGCAATCTATTTAATGTTGTACTTACTATTCCACAATTTTTCTATTATTCTCATGATGATCCTGTTCTCTGGTGTTCTGATTAGATGTCCGAAAAATGAAATGCATTTCTTCCTGATTTTACTCATTACCGGTTCTATTTCCTTGTAGACTGTTTCATGTGTAGCTACTCTCCAGTGTCCATCTTTCTCGTACGATTTTTTGATGAACGTTCTGATGATTCTTCTCTCTATTTTGAGTATTTTGTCTATTTGTGCAGTGTTAGTTGTTTTGAAGATGGTTTCACTTGTGTATGTTATTTCTGGTTGAGTGACTGTTTTGTAGTGTTTCAATTTTGTTGCTATTGACAGGCTCTTTTTGTTGTAAGTGTTCTTGGTGATATATTGTGCTCTAGTCAATTTGTTTATTCTGTTATGCCATGTTGGCTTTTCATTCAGGTTATATGTTATGATTTCTCCCATATATTTAAATTTATCTACAGTTTTGATTTTTAGTTTCCTATGGCAATTTTGTTTATGAGTGGTGGGTCAGTTAACATGATGACTGTTTTTCAAGGGATATTCCAAGACCAATTTTCTGTGCTATTTCCTGCAGTGAGGTAACTTGTTTGGTTTCCTGAATACTGTTGGACAAGAGAGCAAGGTCATCAGCAAATCCTAGACAATTTCAAGTTATTTTGTCTGTGGGTCTTCCAATTTGGATGTTCTTTGGGTTAATCTTGTACCATTCACTCATGATGCATTCTGAAGCACAGTTGAACAGCAGGGGTGCCAAGCAATCTCCTTGTCTTAAACCTGTTTTTATGATGAATGGCTCAGAGACTTCCCCCCTGAACTAGACTTTTGATACAGTGTTGGTTAAGGTGAGTTCTATCAATTTCATTAATTTTGTATGGAGCCCGAAATTTCTTAAGATTTTTAACACTGAAGGTCTATTGATACAGTCATATGCTTTTTCAAAGTCCACTAAGGTTATTACAAGAGATTTATTTCGTTTCTTGTATGGCTAATTTTAAAGTGATGATCTGTTCTACACAGCTTCTCCAAGGTCTGAAGCCTCCTCGGTATTCATCTAACTTCATCTAGTTGCTCTTTGATCCACTTGTATAGGATTCTGGAGAAAATCTTGTAAGTGCAGTTACCATCTGTATTATACTGTAGCAATACTTTCTACATAGTTGCAGCCCTCTGCTGATGGAGGGCTCCAAACTGTACCTATATCAGTGAATGAGAAGTAGCAGGCTGTAATCGAGCTTAGAATTCGAAGAGTTATCCAGCACATGGAGCACTCTCTCCTCTAGCATGACAATTCCAGACTATATACGAGCGCTGCGACATCTACAACAGTCCAGCGTCTTGGTTTCAGTGTCATCGATCATCCTCCACACAGTCCCGAATTGGCCCCACCCGATTTTCATCTGTTTGCAAAAATTAAATCACTTAGAGGACCTCACACTGATAGTGATGAAGCGGTGCAAGCAAAACTGAGGTTGTGGCTCCGTTAACGAAGTCAGACATTCTACAGTGACGGTGTCAAACTGGTCGCTCGTTGGGAGAAATGTGTTCGTTGGCAGGGTGACTATGTTGAGGAATTCCTGTGTAGACATGGAGAATAAAGATGTAGAATGTTAATAAGGTTTCCATTATTTTAAAAGCTTTTAGAGTTTTCCCACAAAAAAACTCAGAGGCATTACTTTTCAGTACGTCCTCTTATATATGTCCCAGTTATATCGCGTTACGTTACTTGGCAGTGACAGATCATGCGAAAGCTACTACCGTCTTTAGGTTTTGCACATCAGTGCGTTACACTGCCGTGTGCCGTACGCCTATCGGCGTGGTGCGATGGTTACAATAACTGGATTGCAACTTGCAGGTCAATGACTTGCACCCTGTTTTTGGAAAGTTCTGGGTGTTATTTATCTATTGAATACTGGACTTTAGTAGAAAGTTCGATTTATGTACTTCAAACAGTGCAATCTCTTCACTCGTCATCACTGCCAAAAATGAAATGATGTGGGTTGACTGTAACAGTCACAAGCGTTGCAGGTGGACACGTAAGTTTTAGACACGCCTCAGGAATGTTCTTCCCACTCACCTTGCATCTTCTGTAGATGTGTTACGTACGCAGATGGTGTCACACGCTCATAGACGTACTGTGAGCCCTCATCTTGGCTGAAACGAGGATCGCTACAATTGACTGACTGACTGCTTAGCCACTGCGAAAGAGGGTTACAATATTTTTTAGTAATCGCAACATTTTTGTATCGTGAGATCAATCCTTGTGAAATGTGTACCACTCATATTCACAATCAGTTGGAATATAGTAACTTGAATAAAATCAGTACTATTTTCAGCACGCCTCTGCAGTAAGTACATCTTTCTCCATGCACGTTACTCTCAGACTTCCTAGACACCCCTTCGTGTCACGTCGTACTGGAGTAACTATGCTCTAATTCTAGGCAATCAGAAAAAGCAGCGCTTTCGTATGTGGGCGCTCTATGAACAGCCACTGGGAGACGAGAAAGTATTTCTCATTTATTTCAAGTGTTGGATCGCGCACCCACTGTGTGATCATCACGCAGCGCGTGTCGCCCAAGTTGAATTTTTTTCCGTGCTGCTCAACAGTACCGATTCCATATACCACAATATTTGGTTGGAATGATTGTCTTCCAATAAACCAATAGCATGTTTCAGATTTTGTCAGATTTCAGCAAAGCGCCAATTAGCGAAATATATTACGACAGGAGAACTGTCTGCTGAGACAGGCAGTTCAGCTCTGTCTGTAGTTCGTGCGTGTTCAATCAACGTGTTTTTATTGTTAGCTGTACGACCCTGTTCCGGGAACTCGTATTCGATTCGAGACAATGTTAGAAAAGGGATAAAACATTTCAGTTCCCTGTGTGACCTACATCTACGTGATTACTCTGTAGTTCACAAATAAATGTGTGGCAAAGGATTCTTCGAACTGTTTCCCTGCTGTCAGCATTCTCAAAAATAATAGAAGCAATTATGAAAGACAGATTAATGAATTACCAGAATAAATACAATTTTTAAGCAAATCACAGTTTGGTTTCCGAAGTGGCAAAATTACGGAGTCAGCCATAGTAGAATTCACAAAAGCTGTACTTGATGCTCTTGATAAATATGAGTGTGTCACAGGCATATTTTTGGATCTTTCTAAAGCGTTTAATGCAGTCGATCACAAGATTCTATTAAATAAATTAGAAGCATTAGGAGTAAGAGGGGTAGCTAATGACTGGTTTTCATCACACCTAACAGATAGGGTACAAAGAGAAGAGGTAACACATAGTTCAAATAGACCTAAACATTTAGTAAACCACTTATCAGAATCAAAATACATTAATATGGGGGTTCCGCTAGGTAGTGTATTAGGAGCAATATTATTCCTGATAGACATAAATGACTTTCCCACTAGTGTTACTCGTGGTGAAAAAATTCTCTTCGCTGATGACAGCAATATTATAGTCACTGAGAAAACAAGAGACCTCCTTGCCGAGAAAGTAAATGAAACTCTCAAGGAAGTTCATGACTGGTCAATAAGCAATAAAGTGACATTGAACATACAGAAAACTAATGCCATGAATTTCAGTTTGAAGAGGAAAACTGACAATGTTAAATTAAATGTAGATGGCACCTCTATAGACTGTAACAAATGCAAAATTTCTAGGAATTAATATTGATTCTCAGTTGAAGTGGTGTGAACACACAAAGGTACTTGCAAACAGAATGTCATCAGTATGTTATGCCCTTAGAATCCTATCATCGGCATGTAACATGCAGTGTCTTTTACTTACATATTATTTATATGTACACTCAGTTCTTAGCTGTGTCATTCATTTTTGGGGAACAAATGCACAAAATATGAACATCATTTTCGAACTCCAGAAAAGAGCCATAAGAATAATAACCAAAAATACTAGTCGATCTCATTGTAAAGATCTGTTCAAGACAATGGGGTTTTAACTGCTCCATGTGAATACATTTGCCAGTCAGTTGTACACATCAAAAATAGCATTGGTAATTACTGCACAAACAGCTCTGTCCATGACCATGCAACAAGAGATAAACTCAACTTACCAAGAAAAAATATACATAAAACTCAAAACAGCATTGTCTACCATGGAATAAAACTGTACAATAAATTACCAAAAGCGATTAAAGAAATAGCAAAAATACACTTACTGTAAAAAGGTAGCTATAAAGTACCTGTTAAGCAATACATTTTATACATTGAAGGACTATTTAGATAAAACAGAGAAGGCGTTCGATTAAAAAATGTTATACAAATAAATAATAATAACAATGATTATAAAACATCCAACGTTCCACATAACACCCTCACTTTATGTTTTTTTCCTTCTTTTCCCTTTCTAGAAATACTTACACCCAAGCTATGCATAGCACAATACTAACACCTCTTCCTCTTTCTGAGCTCAACGTCTCACTCATTATGGAGGGATGGTGGCTCAGTTTTTCAGGATAGCAAATGGGAAGTTGCGGTACAGAAAATGGCCCAGAGTTCTCCAGTGTGCGTGTGTGCGTGTGCGTGTGTGTAGTGAGTGAAGTGTTATGAAACAATGTGTGTGTAGTGCGTGCAGTGACTGATAGCCTGATATAAGTGAACAGTGTGGCATTACATTATTTAATAAATTATTTGTCAAAAAGTATTGTATACCAGGAGTAAATCTAATGATTGTCTCTAACTAGAAGTCTGTAAATATATGTGTATACGAACTAGCTTATTTTAAATTGATCTAAAGTTGTAAATACTTTGACATGTCCTATATCCTTGTAAAAAGAGATCTACGGATGAATAAAGCTACCACTGCTATCTTCAAGCTATTTGTCTGCTGTTGCACTTCTGAACTGTATGCGGCAAAAACAATCACTTAAATCTTTCTGTGAGAGCTCTGATTTGTCTTTTTTTTTATTATGATGATCATTTCTCCCTATGGACACTAACAAAAATTGCATGGCAATTCGGAATAACACAGGCACTACTATATCGCATTTATCAGCCGATATTGGGCAAGCGACTTTCAAGTGAAATGTCTCCCCTGTACAGGAAAATGCGTAATGGATGTACGGGTACAGTTTGTAGACGCATGGTTGACGACACATGGAGGTCTGGGTTTGGCCGTGAGTCGTACACAGAGAGCCAAACACCAGGGCGACCATTCGCGATGAGCGAGAAATCCAAGTTGCAGTCCCGATCCAGCACAAATTTTCATCTACATCTACTCTGCAAATCACACTTGAGTGCTGGGCAGAGGATTCATTGGATCGTCTTCAAAATAATTTTCTTTTATTCCAATCTCCAACAGCACGCAGAAAAAACGAACATCTATATCTTTCCGTGCGAACTCTCATTTTATAATGATGATCATTTCTCCTTATGTAGGTCGGCATCAACAAAATATTTTCGCATTTGGAGGAGAAAGTTGGGGATTGAAATTTCGTGAGAAGATTCTGCTACAACGAAAAACGCATTTGTTTTAATTATGTACACTCAAAATCCTGTATCATGTCAATGACACTCTCTCCCCTATTTTGCGATAATACAAAATGAGCTGCCTTCCTTTGAACTTTTTCGATGAATTCCGTTAATCCTATCTGTTGAGGATCCCACACCGCGCAACAGTACTCTAAAAGAGGACGGACAAGCAAAGTGTAGGCAGTCTCTCTAGTAGATCTGTTACATTTTCTAAGTGTCCTGTCAATGAAACGCTGTCTTTGCTTTGCCTTCTCCACAACATGTTCTATATGTTCTTTCCAATTTAAGTTGTTCGTAATTGTAATTCCTAGGTATTTAGTTGAACTTACGGCCTTTAGATTTGACTTATTTATAAGGTAACCGAAGTTTAACGGATTCCTTTTAGCACTCATGTCGATGACCTCACACTTTTCGTTATTTCGGATCAAATGGCAATTTTTGCACCATACACCTATCTCTTCTAAATCGTTTTGTTTTGATCATCTGATGACTTTACTTGACGATAGACTACAGCATCATATGCAAACAACGTAATACGGCTGTTCTAATTGTCACCTAAATCGTTTGTGTAGATAACGGACAGCAAAGGGCCTATAACACGACCTTGGGGAACGCCACTGTGGCCTCTCTGACAGGAAATTACGAATCCAGTCATATTCCATAAGCACGCAATTTCGCTACAAGCCGCTTGTGTGGAACAGCGTCAAAAGCCTTCCCGAAATCTAAAAATGCGAAATCAATTTGAAATTCCTTGTCAATAACACTCAAAACTTCGTGTGAGTAAAGAGCTAATTGTGTTTCACAAGAACGATGTTTTCTGAATACGTGTTGACTGTGAGTCAATAGACAATTCTCTTCGAGGTAATTCGTAATGCTCGAACACAGTATACGTTCCAAAATCCTGCTGCATATCGACGTTAATGATATGGGCCTGTAATTTAGTGGACTACTCCTACTACCTTTCTTGAATATTGGTGTGACCTGTGCAACTTACCAGTCTTTGCGTAGAAATCTTTCATCGAGCGAGTGGTTGTATATAATAGGTAAGTATGGAGCTAATGCATCTGCATATTCTGAAAGGAACCTAATTGGTATACAATCTGGACTGGAAGACATGCTGTTGTTAAGTGATTTAAGTTGCTTCTCTTCTCCGAGGACATCTACTTCTAAGTTATGGTGCCAAATGTTCTTGATTCGAATTCTGGACTATTTACTTCATCTTCTTTGGTGAAGGAATTTCAGAAGGCTGTGTTTAGTAATTCTGCTTTTGTAGCATTGTCATCGATAGTATTTCCATTGCTATCGCAAAGAGCAGGCATTGAATATGTCTTGCCGCTAGCATACTTTACACACGAAGTTGAATTTTCTGCCAGATTTCGACACAAAGTTTCGTTATGGAAACTATTATAAGCGTCTCGCTTTAAAGTCCGCTCTAAATTTCGAGCTTCTGTAAAAGATCGCTAATCATGGATATTTTGCTTTCGCTTAAATTTGGCATGCTTTTTTCGTTTTTTCACGCAAAAGTGTTCTGACCCGTTTTGTGTACGAAGGACGATCAACTCCGTCGTTTGGTAATTTATTTGGTAAAAATCTCTGAATTGTCGTCAATATTATTTCTTTCAGTTCAGACCACATATGGTCTACACTTACATAGTTAATATGGAAGGAATGGAGATTGGCTTTCAGGAAGGCGTCAAGTGAACTTTTATCCACTTTTTTGAATACTTAGATTTCTTGTTTATTTTTGGAGGATTTTGGAGTTACAATATTCCATCTCGCTACGACAGCCCTGAGTTCACTAATCCCTGTATCCGTTTTGATGCTTGTTATTAGCTCAGGATTATTTGTTGCTAAGAGGTAAAGTGTGTTTTCACAACCCTTCAATATTCGTGTGGGCTTATGTACTAACTGCTCGAAATGATTTTCAGAGAATGTGTTTAGCACAATTTCGGATGATGTTTTATGCGTACCTCCGGATTTAAACATGTATTTTCGCCAACATCGAGGGTAAATTAAAGTCACCATCAACTATTATTGTATGAGTTGGGTACGTGTTTGAAATAAAACTGCAATTATCTTTGAACCTTTCCGCAATTGTACCACCTAAGATGGGAGGACGGTAAAAGGATCCAATTATTATTCTATTCCGGTTGGCAAGAATCATCTCTGCCCATATTAACTCACAGAAACTACCTACTCCAATTTTGCAACAAGATAACGTACTTTTAAGAACAACAAACACGCCACTGCCAAGACCGTGAAAATTGCTGCTGAAATTATATCCGGCTTTAGCCAGCTTTCAGTGCTTGTAACGATTTGAGCATCGGTGCTTTCTAAGAGCACTTGGAGCGCTGGTACTTTCCCAACACAGCTGTGACAGTTCACAAATATTATACCGATGGTTCCTGTGTCTACGTTCCTCCTGTGTAAGTTGAGGAATCTGCAGGCTGCACCGTCGCAGAACCGTCTGAGCCTCTGATTCTGACCCTCCACTCGGCTCTGCACCAGAGATCCACAATCGGTCCTGTCGGCTATGCTGTAAGTGGTAAGCTTTGCTTTCATCTCGCAAAAAAGACTGGCAGCGTTTACCACTTCCGTTAGCCAGTCGCAACCAGAGAGAATCTCTTCTCATTCAAAGCGACACACAGCGTTGGTACCGACGTGAGGCACCACCTGCAGTTGGCCACAGCCTGTGCTCTTTGCTCTTCATGGCTTACGGAAGGAGCTGTTCCACATCTGGAATGACTCCACCTGGTATGCACATGGCGTGCACATTGGCTTCGTTCCCCTCCTTGGCAGCCATATACCTAAGGGGCCCCATCATGTGCCTAACATTGGAGCTCCCAACTACCAATAATCCTACCCTCTATGATTGCCCGGATCTTGCAGGCTGAGAGGTTTCCTCTGCATCTGGTTGAGCGACAATGTCGACCACAGGCAGCACCTGGAACCTGTTTGTCAGACTACCGGTGCAGGCCTTACGTGCGGCCACCTGGGAAGTCTTT
Organism: Schistocerca piceifrons; assembly: GCF_021461385.2. NCBI lineage: Eukaryota > Metazoa > Arthropoda > Insecta > Orthoptera > Acrididae > Schistocerca > Schistocerca piceifrons. The sequence continues at coordinate 403,886,117 of NC_060141.1, read as the reverse complement.
CGCTCCCTGCCAAGCCCCGAGGCAACTTCCCACTAGATATGTGAGGGGTTAACCTCAGTGCAAGAAGTAACAGGGCTGACCACTGGTGCGGAGTGATTCGAGGACTCAGTCAGTCTTGCTGGACGTTTGTTGGATCCGCATGGCTGGCCCACAACAGTGATGTGCTTTCACTGCAACTTCAAGCTATGTAACCAAAGTCATCACAGCCTGGAGCTGAAACTGAAGTGTCATCAACTCCGCTCTCATCCGCTCGCAGTCATCACAGTCCCTATTAGTGTATAGAAAATGAATAACACCATTGTTCGATCTCTAATTCACATCAAAGTCCTGGTCACAGCCTTTCAGTTTCATAGAAGAGGCACTGACTCCTTCTGAACTGCTTTCAGTCTCATATCAGTTCTTTGGACGCTTTGATGACATAGTGCTTCGACGCTCCCTTGGATACGGTGTTTTCGTATTTTTTCTGCCCGAGTACGCTTTCTTGCCACCCATTCTTACTTGAAAGACAAATCTGTATACTCTATGATCACAAATACGCTATCAAAAGTCAATACTGCACACAAAAATCAGGATTCGAAGTGAAAGAATCGTCTTTCTCTTGTACACTCATGCTCATAAATTACGGATAATTGCAGAATGTGGTACCACAGAACGTGGCACTACACAGAACTGGCGCTAATAGCACAGGCACATAGGGAACACACACGACACAGGTCTGTAAGTCCACAGTATTTGTGATAAGTTGAGAAAACCGTCCCGAAACACATCTGCTACAAAACGCCACTGTTTCCTGCGCATGTATCCCGACATCCATATGGGATATGATTACCATGCACACGTAAACAGGCCTCACAACGGGTTGGCATACTCTGGACCAGGTGGTAGAGCAGCTGCTGGAGTATAGTCTCCCATTCTTGCACCAGTGCCTGTCGGAGCTCCGTAAGTGTCGTAGGGGTTTGAAGGCATGCAGCAATACGTCGATTGGGAGCATCTCAGACGTGCTCGATGGGGTTTAGGTCTGGAGAACAGGCATGCCACTCTATGCGCCTGATATCTTCTGTTTCAAGGTACTGCTCCACGATGGCAGCTCGGTGGGGCCGTGCAGTATCATCCATCAGGAGGAAGGTGGGAGTCACTGCACCCTGGACAGGTGGACATACTTGTGCAAAATGACATCCCGATATACCTGTCAAGAACATGCAGGTGTGTACGTGCACCTATCATAATGTCACCCCACACGATCAAAACATGACCTCCATACAGGCCCCTTTCAAGGACATTAAGCGGTTGGTATCTGATTCCTGGTTCAAGCCAGATGAAAACCCGGCTAGAATAACTGTTCAGACCATACCTGGACTCGTCCGTGAACATAACCTGGGACCACTGTTCCAATGACCACGTACTTTGTTCTGGACACCAGGCTTTACGAGCTCTCCTGTGACCAGGGGTCAGTGGAATGCACCTTGCAGGTCTCCGGGCGAATAAACCATGGCTGTTCAGTCTTCTGTAGACTGTGTGTCTGGAGACAACTGTTCCAGTGGCTGCGGTAAGGTCCCGAGCAAGGCTACCTGCAGTACTCCGTGGCTGTCTGCGGGCACTGATGGTGATATATCGGTCTTCTTGTGGTGTTGTACACTGAACGTCCCATACTGTAGCGCCTGTACACGTTTCCTGTCTTCTGGAATCGTTTCCATAATCTTGAGATCACACTTTGTGGCACACGGAGGGCCCATGCTATGACCTGCTGTATTTGTCCAGCTTCTAGTCGCCCTAGTATTCTATAACCCGGAACGTCATCAATATGTGTTCTTTGAGCCATTTTCAACACACAGTCACTATTAGCACGTCTGAAAATGTCTGCACACTTACCCGCTGCACTGTACTCTGACATGCAACAACACACCTCTGAGTATGTGGACTGCTGCCAGCGCCACCGTGCGACGACCGCAGGTCAAATGCACCGCATGTTCATACCCCGAGGTTATTTAAACCCGTAAACCGCCCACAATAGTGTTGTTTCACCATGTATAAGCATTATCCTTAATTTATGGGCATGAGTGTACATACTAACGCTTTTTGACGTCAACCCAATGTATTATTGTCGTGAAATGCCTCTAACTATACCCAGACACTACAAGGGTTATCGAGTTGGTGCACGTAGGCCTTTTCGGGTCATCCGAGGCGCTAGTATAGGAACTCCGAATTCCATAGAACAAATTTTTCAGGTGTTAGACTTTTTCGCGTATATTTTAGAAGTTTCAAACCATCTTTTAAGCAGAAGAAAAAAGATTTTTTGAAAATTCTACAGGGGTGTTACTCCTTAAGCCACATCTCAGTAGTGTCATCTAGCGGCCATTTGTACCGTCTTAACCAGCAACGATCTTACCTTCGGCAACACTCCGACGCTTTGTGCGGGTCCTTCTGCGCGAGACAGACTTGGTCGATACGACGTGGCAGAGACAGGGCAGCTAGAGACCGGCGCGCGGCCCGCTTCTTGCAGCTGTTCTTGCCCGCCGCCTCCGCGTAACACGCCTGGGCGACCGCTGCGCTGCAGTGCGAGGGCGCTGTCCACGCGCGAAGGACGGAGCGATGCAGGCCAGGCCAGGCCACGCTGGCTGGCTACGTGGAAACACTCTTCCACGAACAGAGTCCCACTCTCTCTCTCTCTGCAGCGACCCTGAATACCAAAGGGTACGCCGGTGACGTGAAAAGTTTCCATCGCTTAGACCAAGGTAGAGAGCTGGGAATACACTATCTGTTTCAGGGGAGGAAATGAAGTTTACTGAGACGGCGAAACTACAGCACTACCGAAATTTTAAAAACAGTGAAAGTTACAAGACATTTAATGTGTGCGTGATATGCAAACGATCGAAATTATCAGGAAAGTTAGGAGCACCCTATGAACAGCCACTTTAATCAAACACGGTACGCATTGAAAGTGGGAATATTCAATTAGGAGATTGTATGAAAATACATTATATGAAGCAAATGTCTAAAATATGAGACTAGCATATAAAAATGGCTCTGAGCACTATGGGTCTTAACATCTGAGGTCATCAGTCCTCTAGAACTTAGAACTACTTAAACCTAACCAACCAAAAGACATCACACACATCCATGCCCGAGGCAGGATTCGAACCTGCGACCGTAGCGGTCACGCGGTTCCATACTGAAGCGCCTAGAAACGCTGGGCCACAGCGGCCGGCAGACCAGCCGAAAATGCAGATCGGAAAAGCAGCAATGGCTTGCTGAGATATGCATATAAGAATAGATGGCTAGAGCAAAGATAGATGGTGCCTATAGGAAAATTAAAGAGACTTTTGGAGAAAATAGAAGCTCCTGTAGCAAGCTGGTATTGAGGAAAGAAGGAAAGGTGTGGATGAATACGTAGAAGGTCTACATAAGCTAAACAAACTTCAAGACATTATTATAGAAAGAGAAGAAGAAGTAACTGAAGAGGAGGTAGGATATATAACACTGCCAGAAGAATTTGACAGTCTGAAAGTCCAAAGTCGAAACAAGTACGCTGTAGTAGACGATATCCCCATATAATTATTAAAATCTTTGGGTGAACCAGCTACGACAATACTATTCCAGCTCGTATGCACTATGTGCGAGACAGGTATAATACCCTCAGATTCTCAGAAGACTGTAATAAATCCTAGTCCGAACAATCAGTGTAATATGCCATATTTAATAAATATAGTCGAAATTATTTACAGAAGAGGTTTTGGATTCCAGGTAAATGTAGGAACACGCGAGGCAATACTGACCGTACAGCTTTTAAGATATAATGACAAATAAAACCTACGTTTTTAGCATTTTTAAATTTAGAGAGTTTTTGATGATGTTGAATGGATTACACTCTTTGAAATTCTGAGAGAAGCAGGTATAAAATAAAGGGAGTGGGAAGTAACCTACATCGTGTGTAGAAACCAGATTACATTTACAACAGTCGAAGGACAACGGTAGTTGAGAATCGATTGAGACAGAATTGTAACCTATCCCGGATGTTAGTCACACTGCATATAGAGCAAGACGCAAAGGAAACCAAACAGATATTTGGAAAGGGAATTAAAGTTCAGGAAGAAGAAATAAAAATTTCACCGTTTGTCAATGACACTGTAATTGCGTCAGGGACGGAAAGGGACGTGGAAGAGCAGTGGAATAGAATGAATAATGTCTTAAAAATATGTTATAAGATTACCTTCAACAAATGTAAAATAAGGGGACTCGACTGGAATCTAAATCAGGCAACGCTGAGAGAATTATATTAGGAAATAGGAAGTAAATAGATGAGTTTTGCTATTTGGGCAGTAAAACATCTGCTGTTGGCCGAAATAGAGAGGATATAAAATTCAAGGAAAGCGTTTCGAAAAAGGGGGATTGGTTAACATCGAATGTAAATACATATATTAGGAAATTTTTTCTCAGGATATTTGTATGGAGTGTAGCCTTATAAAGAAGTGAAACGTGAAGGATAAACATTTCAGACCAGTACAGAAAGAAGATTTGGAAATCTGGTGTTGCAGAGGAATGCTGAAGATTAGACGGGTAGACAGAGTAAGTAATGAAAAGGTACTGAATCGAATATGCGAAAAAAGAAATTTATGACACAATCTGACTAAAAGAAGGGATCGGCTGATAGGACATCATGAGGCATCAAGCAATTGTGTACGTGGCTAGAGGAAAGTGCCGGCAGAAGTGGCCGTGCGGTTAAAGGCGCTGCAGTCTGGAACCGCAAGACCGCTACGGTCGCAGGTTCGAATCCTGCCTCGGGCATGGATGTGTGTGATGTCCTTAGGTTAGTTAGGTTTAAGTAGTTCTAAGTTCTAGGGGACTGATGACCCCAGATGTTAAGTCTCATAGTGCTCAGAGGCATTTGAACCATTTTTGAACTTTTCCCTCCACCGCGCTCCCCCCTACACACACACACACGACCGTAGCGGTCGCGTGGTTCCAGACTGAAGCGCCTAGAACCGCTCGGCCACTTCGGGCGGCTGAGGGGAAAGTAAAATTGATAGTGGAAGATCAAGGGTTGAATGCAGTAAGAAGATCCAAATTGACGAAGGTTGCAATAATTATTCAGAGATGTAGAGGCTTGCTCAACATAGGCCAGCGTTCAGAGCTACATATATCCAGTCTTTGGACTGAAGATCACAACAACAAGGGATTAGATCCAATATGTAATAAAGATAGATAAATTCTACAACGACATGCATTATGCAATATCTAGATTCGGTGTTATAGAGACTGTGATCGAGAGTAACCGCTTGTAACACGTATTACTTGCTGCACTTAACGTGTGGCTCACAGTTCACACAATGTTTAGAGAGGCAATCTTTCGCCACATTACAGCCTTCATCTCGTTTCTACAATGTGCTGGTGCACGACAAAATTGGCCTGTCAATACTTCTGTGATATTCTGATCGGGTACCTCTTTTGATCACAGGAAATCGCAAAGAACAGTCATACATGTCATGGAGGTAAAAGTAAACGTCCATTCTCAGTGCAGCTCACAACGATAAACGTAGATGGGACACTGCGGATTGTGTACCCTGTTTAATTCAACATGCTTAGAACTTATACATAAAGGTACGTTACGAGTTGGATTGCATGGAAAATTGCCCACCGAATTGGAGTACACCACAACGACTCTGTTCATCAGCTATCGTGAGACACAAAAGGTTGAAACTACGTCTTCCAGTGATCGCCAGCTGATGACTGCTACGTACACACTATGAACAGAACGCAACAGAATTGTGCGGTACCTTCTAAGGCAAGGTCTGCATTGGCCGTAATTTTGATGATTTATTAACAGCAAAATCGATTTTCGATCACATAATGATTGTCTTCAGTGCTGGAAGTTAAACATTTCACATAGCGATCAGTGAATAAGAAACAAAAGACCACAAATACACCTGAGTATAAACCAATTGTTGGTAAGAAAATACCTTTATCGCACAAATTAAAACTCATAGGCACTAGTGTCTAGTTGTTAGCAGTAACAGAAGCTATGAAACGATCAGAATAACTGAAGCCGCTGTTTACATTCACCAATACAGCAAACCTTGTTGTGACAGGGGCTTGGAACGCCCTGTATGTGACATGTGTCACGTGAAGACTTAACATTTCTTTATTTGGCAAGAGATTACCACAAAATACCAAATGTGCACTTGCAAATCATTAATTGAATATATCAAATTTAAAATTTTGCATTAAAAACGCATAGCAAAAAGGAAGGGGGAAATACACATCTTGCCAACTGGCGTGTTATTTTCAAAACAACTTAAAAAAAAACATGCAAGAATAAAAACCAACAGGTGAATTGTATCAGATTACAGGACTAGTAAAAAAGAAAAACATCCAAATAACATGGCATCAAATATAACAGAATTTGTCATAGCACAGTAACCGCCATCTAGCGTGGGAAGTCAGAGGTGCAAAGTTCTTAATTTACGTAAAATATTACGTTGAAAGCAAGAAGTCAAATACTTAAATAGTGGTGATTGTACAATATGCCATGATTTAACAGATCAAAATGTCATAAAACACAATATATATATATATATATATATATATATATATATATATATATACTCCTGGAAATGGAAAAAAGAACACATTGACACCGGTGTGTCAGACCCACCATACTTGCTCCGGACACTACGAGAGGGCTGTACAAGCAATGATCACACGCACGGCACAGCGGACACACCAGGAACCGCGGTGTCGGCCGTCGAATGGCGCTAGCTGCGCAGCATTTGTGCACCGCCGCCGTCAGTGTCAGCCAGTTTGCCGTGGCATACGGAGCTCCATCGCAGTCTTTAACACTGGTAGCATGCCGCGACAGCGTGGACGTGAACCGTATGTGCAGTTGACGGACTTTGAGCGAGGGCGTATAGTGGGCATGCGGGAGGCCAGGTGGACGTACCGCCGAATTGCTCAACACGTGGGGAGTGAGGTCTCCACAGTATATCGATGTTGTCGCCAGTGGTCGGCGCAAGGTGCACGTGCCCGTCGACCTGGGACCGGACCGCAGCGACGCACGGATGCACGCCAAGACCGTAGGATCCTACGCAGTGCCGTAGGGGACCGCACCGCCACTTCCCAGCAAATTAGGGACACTGTTGCTCCTGGGGTATCGGCGAGGACCATTCGCAACCGTCTCCATGAAGCTGGGCTGCGGTCCCGCACACCGTTAGGCCGTCTTCCGCTCACGCCCCAACATCGTGCAGCCCGCCTCCAGTGGTGTCGCGACAGGCGTGAATGGAGGGACGAATGGAGACGTGTCGTCTTCAGCGATGAGAGTCGCTTCTGCCTTGGTGCCAATGATGGTCGTATGCGTGTTTGGCGCCGTGCAGGTGAGCGCCACAATCAGGACTGCATACGACCGAGGCACACAGGGCCAACACCCGGCATCATGGTGTGGGGAGCGATCTCCTACACTGGCCGTCCACCACTGGTGATCGTCGAGGGGACACTGAATAGTGCACGGTACATCCAAACCGTCATCGAACCCATCGTTCTACCATTCCTAGACCGGCAAGGGAACTTGCTGTTCCAACAGGACAATGCACGTCCGCATGTATCCCGTGCCACCCAACGTGCTCTAGAAGGTGTAAGTCAACTACCCTGGGCAGCAAGATCTCCGGATCTGTCCCCCACTGGGCATGTTTGGGACTGGATGAAGCGTCGTCTCACGCGGTCTGCACGTCCAGCACGAACGCTGGTCCAACTGAGGCGCCAGGTGGAAATGGAATGGCAAGCCGTTCCACAGGACTACATCCAGCATCTCTACGATCGTCTCCATGGGAGAATAGCAGCCTGCATTGCTGCGAAAGGTGGATATACACTGTACTAGTGCCGACATTGCGCATGCTCTGTTGCCTGTGTCTATGTGCCTGTGGTTCTGTCAGTGTGATCATGTGATGTATCTGACCCCAGGAATGTGTCAATAAAGTTTCCCCTTCCTGGGACAATGAATTCACGGTGTTCTTATTTCAATTTCCAGGAGTGTATATATAATATATATATTTTTTTTTTTTTTTTTTGGGTGCGGATTTAACGACATGATGATGTACACATCTCATTCGTCCCGTTTGGACATGTTAACACATTATAGCTGTTTCTGAGGATTAATTACGAAAAATCATCGTAATTATGGAAAGCAGAATGATATAAAAGCACACTGTGGATGCAGAAATAATTTTGCGCACTCATCAGTAAGAACTACAGTTACAAATTGAAAATAATTAGTGATATGTTGGCTATAGAAACGAGTTTACTAGCCTAGTAGAAACCTCCACTAACAAACCTATTATTTCTAGAACAAATTTCCTCATATGATAGAAACAGAACTTGGTTATAAGGAAACAGCGTTATCTTTGAAGTATAAAAGCTTTTTCCCCAAAAAATACATCACTCTCTGGTTATACACTTTTGCGCAAGCACTGGGTCAGAACCCATCATACATACTTTTACAGTTGATACAACAGAAATGAAAACTGTCAAGCAAACGGTTTTGAATACTCATATGAAGGAAATAATTTTATTACATGTATGTTCTTACCAGCAGTTGGTTCATACTTAGGGGTATTTGTGGTCTTTTGTTTTTTATTCACTGATCGCTATGTGAAATGTTTAACTTCCAGCACTGAAGACGATCATTATGTGATCGAAAATCGATTTGCTGTTAATAAATCATCAAAATTACGGCCAATGCTGATCTTCCTTCTAATTTGATTATGTAAGTTATCAGTAATTAATTTTTCTCAATTAGCATCATTAATGCAGTTGAGGTTGCAGGTCAATACTGATTATATTAGCTATCAATAGTTACTTTTTCTCAGTTAGTAACAGTAATGCAGTGGAGGTTACAGGTCTCTCACATAGTTCACCCACTACACACACATCTTCTGCGTAGTTTTGTATATCGCTTATGATAAAAGTGAGACACATACATAAAACATGCTAAATATCTCAACAAAACGACTTCTCCAAGTTGTAGATAGCACCTGTACCAGTCCAGAAATTGGTTCATTACTCGCTTAGAAACAGATAATTGAAAAAACAACACAGCAGTAACTACATAAGGGCTATTATAGCGCTGTACACAGTATTACTGTTATTATTATAGTGTTTTGTGACGTCCTTAGGTTAGTTAGGTTTAAGTAGTTCTAAGTTCTACGGGACTAATAACCACAGCAGTTAAGTCCCATAGTGCTCAGAGCCATTTTAACCATTAATAGCTTGAGGTCATCCAATTTCTGCCAGTTCAGAAGTAAGGAGTGCACAAATCAAGTGATTTACAAACAGTCAGTATAATGGGCACTTGTTTGATTTTACATGGGTCTGCAGTGTGCAGGTCAAGCAAGTGCCACAATGGAGAGGAGTAATACAGTTAAGTACGTTTTGTAACAAATGTCTACCCTCGCTGCAGATATTCAACTTCCTTATCCGAGAAGGAGTCGTGAGTAGCACTTGCTATGTACCACAAATTCCTTCGTCATTTATTCTAACACACACACACACACACACACACACACACACACACACACACACAAACTAAATATCATCCATCTTCATCATTTTAAAAATAAAAGTGCTCTAATAAATGTCTTTCATTCTACAGTTTAGTTAGGTGCTAAAGTTGGTGATAATGTTGGGGTGGGCAGGGGGCAACAGACGGCAGGGGGAGCTGAGTGGGCGGGTGTGCCAGCTAATGTCTGACTGAAGTCAGTGGTAATGGTCTAAAAAGCTTGGGAATCACTGTTCTAGGCGCTAGCCGGTAGGCATGTGTTGAGCCAGGCTTACGCAACCTTCTCCACAAGATCGGTTTTGACTCGGGGCGTCCGTTATGTTCCGGCGTTACGACAAGCGCCAACACGAAGATCAAGAACGTAACTGCAGAGAAGGCTGTGAGACGACGTCAGCCAATCGTACGCTGTCTAGGATCGCACCGCGACAGGCGCGGCCTTTGCCCGAAGAGAACATACGCGCCGCTCCTGCCAGCCACTGCCGGACAGTAGAAGACGCGCACTAACAGACCCGGACTAGGAGCCACGCACTAGAAGAGCCGTTCTTGTGATCCATATGAACCTGTGTGAATTACTTCTATGGACATTGTATATAGCGAATGACACTGATTGTTTGCATGTCGCCAATTGCTTGCGACCCAAAGTTAAGTGTTGTCAATCTAATTTATTGTAAAAAAAAAAACAACCTTAATGTTGCTGTATAGCTATCCTTTGTTGTATAGCTGTCCCTTAGGCACCCTATAAGAGACGAGTGGGCATGACACCACACATTGCATGCAATACTGCAAATGCCCCAGCATCATGATGGTGAAGGTGGGCAAGAAAACACCTGACATGGAATCTAAATCAATGTGTAGCGTGGGCTTTAGGTGGTGTGGTGTTCCGGCTGTGGGCTGTGCAGATGTGGGGCTCAACTCAACCATAATTTGTTTATCACAAAAATATCAGATAGCAAAAACGAAACCGCTTACAGTAAAACAATATAATTCTTCGTAGAATGAAAGAAGTTAAATAGGGGTAGAATAATTAAATATAAAATTCCCTTTTACAGTAGCAGAACAAGGTCAGCTATGGAACAAATTCAATCTCGCCTTCAACGGGCAGCGATGTGACAAGATAACAATTCATTGTTGGGCAGTATGCTCCTATCGTCATAAATGACAACTGAAAAACTTAAGACTCCTCATAACACTTAAACTTATTTGCGATCAGTGATGTTGCATCTAACTATACTTCCCACTACTGTTACTACTCATACTCGACAACTAAGACGCCATCTACTAACAACACGTCCCTGCTACCCATGCTTATGTCTAAATAATAGTTCCTCAGTTATACACATGACAGTTCATTCGGATAAAGTAATACAAAACAAAATATTAATGCATATGAGTAACCCACTGCTTCAGTCACAAGAATTGAATACAGAATGAATTTTCGAAATCACTGCACAAACAACTGATTCACAGTCGTAGCGAAAAACAATTAACTTTTATTTAATTTCCTTCATGATGCCGACATCGTGTACTGATACAGTTAAACATCTCGAATAATAATCCCTTGGCCGCTCTCGCAAATAATTTATTTAACGATAGGTTTTGTATCCTAGAAGCCACATCATCAGGTTAAATCGACTGAATTATAAAAAGCGTTCGCTACAAGTGTGGCCGAGTTACAGTTACATCTCAGTTAATACTGAGAATAGGTCAAATTACTTGCATGGTTTATCGTGAGATTAAAGTTACAACACGGACGGGCCGTACATTCCATGGGCTTGAAGGATCATCAGGTAAGCGAAAAGTATGGGTCCACGTTTCCTCAAACGCTCCTCAAATGTTTTTAAAATCTACAAGAAGTATCAAGAAATATCTTCCCAACCTAATGTGATAAAAGACCAATAATCGGCTAGAGCACACAGCCAGTAATTAAAAATCAAAGTCACCTACCATAAACCCAAACAAACGACAGCAGGCCGAACATAACCGCTTAACCATTAGATGTAGGGCGGAATCCATCCAGAGTGCCTAAAAATTAATCGAATTGTAGGAAGTATCAAGAAGAACCCGCTTACTAGTAAAACTAGGATAAATGATAATTGATGGGGAAATTTGTGTGAAAATGATGTACCATAAATACAGCAGACTGGAACGCATGGAGATGCAGGCGGGTAAGTGGCCACATATGGACCGAGCTATAAGCCGTGTCGGTGGTGGAAATCCGTCTAAGCATGCGCAGTGGGGCAAAATGACCTAAAGAAACTCGCGTGCCGTAGTCACACTCGTAGACAGAAAAATGTTAGAATCATGCCAAGAATAACATTGTAGAACAATTCCAGGTGGAAAATCGAATTATTTTTTACTATCGTCCTTTGTCACGAGTAATTGTTCTATTGTTATTCGGGGCAGATGTCAACTTACGGCTGCGGTTGTCCTTCATATAAGACAGTGTGATACAGTTAGGTTTGCTCTTTCACACAAAACACACTACTGCACGCCTCGCGTTCCATAAACACAAGCAAGCCGCTACTCAGCACTACCAGGCTTCCGTTCAGGAAGTTGCTTACAAGTAACAACACTTAGTGCACATTTTGACACGGCACGGTGCACCGCCTCAAACACAAGGCCACCAGGATGCCACGGTTAACTGTAAAAGCACTCAGGTTGCGTTCCTTATTATCTGCCGAAGCTGTTTCCTCGCCTCCACTCAATGCTGTACATCCGACTGGAACAGACGCCAATCAATGCAGCAGGTTGTTGTCCGCAAGGAAGGTCCACCCTTGAAGACCGTAGTCTCACCCGGTGCCGCCCCCCTCATCTTCTTGCCACTCCAGAAACTGACTACTTCATCTACATCTACATCTACACGATTACTCCGCAATTCACATTTAAGTGCTTGGCAGAGGGTTCATCGAACAACAATCATACTACCTCTCTACCATTCCATTCCCAAAGAGCGCGCGGGAAAAACGAACACCTAAACTTTTCTGTTCGAGCTCTGATTTCTCTTATTTTATTTTGATGATCATTCCTACCTATGTAGGTTGGGCTCAACAAAATATTTTCGCATTCAGAAGAGAAAGTTGGTGACTGAAATTTCGTAAATAGATCTCGCCGCGACGAAAAACGTCTTTGCTTTAATGACTTCCTTCCCAACTCGCGTATGATATCTGCCACACTCTCTCCCCTATTACGTGATAATACAAAACGAGCTGCGCTTTTTTGCACGCTTTCGATGTCCTCCGTCAATCCCACCTGGGAAGGATCCCACACCGCGCAGCAATATCCTAACAGAGGACGAACGAGTGTAGTGTAAGCTGTCTCTTTAGTGGACTTGTTGCATCTTCTAAGTGTCCTGCCAATGAAACGCAACCTTTGGATCGCCTTCCCCACAATATTATCTATGTAGTCTTTCCAACTGAAGTTGTTCGTAATTTTTACACCCAGGTACTTAGTTGAATTGACAGCCTTGAGAATTGTACTATTTACCGAGTAATCTAATTCCAACGAATTTCTTTTGGAACTCATGTGGATCACCTCACACTTATCGTTATTTAGCGTCAACTGCCACCTGCCACACCATACAGCAATCTTTTCTAAATCGCTTTGCAACTGATTCTGGTCTTCGGATGACCTTACTAGACGGTAAATTACGGCATCATCTGCGAACAACCTAATAGAACTGCTCAGATTGTCACCCAGGTCATTTATATAGATCAGATACAGCAGAGGTCCCAGGACGCTACCCTGGGGAACACCTGATATCACTTCAATTTTACTCGATGATTTCCCGTCTATTACTACGAACTGCGACCTTCCTGGCAGGAAATCACGAATCCAGTCGCACAACTGAGACGATACCCCATAGTCTCGCAGCTTGATTAGAAGTCGCTTGTGAGGAACGGTGTCAAAAGCTTTCCGGAAATCTAGAAATACGGAATCAACTTGAGATCCCCTGTCGATAGCGGCCATAACTTCGTGCGAATAAAGTGCTAGCTGCGTTGCACAAGAACGATGTTTTCTGAAACGTTCCCTTCGAGGTTGTTCATAATGTTTGAATACAATATATGCTCCAAAACCCTACTGCAAACCGACGTCAGTGACGCATCGTCCGTTCATTTCCAGGCAAAGTCCGAGCAGACAGCCTCGGCCGCCGCTACAGCCCTCCGCTCACCGGCCTAATTATTGACGACGCACCGCAGTCATCGACCACGGACACGGCACTTGCTTCGGTAGATGTCGCTCGTTACAATGATCCCAGCCGACTGCCAATAGAGATCTCTGGATTGGAGGAAATCGACCGTGCCGTTCGACACGGCACAAGTAACGTGCGGTTGTCTTCACAGAAAGCTGCAAGGTTTGTGTAATGGCTGATTATCATCGTAGAAGAGTATGGAGATGGCCAAATAGCCACGTACGTTTCGGGCAGGCAGCGAGATGCGTCAGTCATTGTGTACTCAGGTTTTCTCCTGTTTTTAAGATTGTATTAGTGTTCTGATGGTTCAAATGGCTCTGAGAACTATGGGACTTAACATATGTGGTCATCAGTCCCCTAGAACTTAGAACTACTTAAACCTAACTAACCTAAGGACATCACACACATCCATGCCCGAGGCAGGATTCGAACCTGCGACCGTAGCAGCCGCGCGGTTCCGGACTGCGCGCCTAGAACCGCTAGACCACCGCGGCCGGCTATTAGTGTTCTGATGGACGCTGTAACAACACATGTAAGTCACAGGTTGTGTGGAGACTACTTTATTTAATGACTTGTTTTGATTTAAATATGTTGTTGTTGTGGTCTTCAGTGCTGAGACTGGTTTGATGCAGCTCTCCATGCTACTCTATCCTGTGCAAGCTTCTTCATCTCCCAGTACCTACTGCAACCTACATCCTTTTGAATCTGCTTAGTGTATTCATCTGTTGGTCTTCATCTACGATTTTTACCCTCCACGCTGCCCTCCAACGCCAAATTTGTAGTCCCTTGATGCCTCAAAACATGTCCTACCAACCGATCCCTTCTTCTAGTCAATTTGTGCCACAAACTTCTCTTCTCCCCAATCCTATTCAATACCTCCTCATTAGTTATGTAATCTACCCATATAATGTTCAGCATTCTTCTGTAGCACCACATTTCGAAAGCTTCTATTCTCTTCTTGTCCAAACCATTTATCGTCCATGTTTCACTTCCATACATGGCTACACACAAATACTTTCAGAAACGACTTCCTGACACTTAAATCTATATCAATGTTAACAAATTTTGTCTTCTTCAGAAATGCTTTCCTTGCCATTGCCAGTCTACATTTTACATCCTCCCTACTTCGAGCATCATCAGCTATTTTTCTCCCCAAATAGCAAACTCCTTTACTACTTTAAGTGTCTCATTTCCTAATCTAATTCCCTCAGCATCACCCGACTTAATGCGACTACATTCCATTATCCTCGTTTTGCTTTTGTTGATGTTCATCTTGTACCCTCCTTTCAAGACACTGTCCATTCCGTTCAACTGCTCTTCCAAGCCCTTTGCTGTCTCTGACAGAATTACAATGTCATCGGCGAACCTCAAAGTTTTTATTTCTTTTCCATGGATTTTAATACCTACTCCGAATTTTTCTTTTGTTTCCTTTACTGCTTGCCCAATATACAGATTGAATAACATCGGGGAGAGGCTACAACCCTGTCTCACTCCCGTCCCATCCACTGCTTCCCTTTCATGCCCCTCGACTCTTATAACTGCCATCTGGTTTCTGTACAAATTGTAAATAGCCTTTCGCTCCCTGTATTTTACCTCTGCCACCTTTAGAATTTGGAAGAGAGTATTCCAGTCAACATTGTCAAAAGCTTTCTCTAAGTCTACAAATGCTAGAAACATAGGTTTGCCTTTTCTTAATCTTTCTTCTAAGATAAGTCGTAAGGTCAGT
This sequence comes from Schistocerca piceifrons, assembly GCF_021461385.2. Classification (NCBI taxonomy): domain Eukaryota; kingdom Metazoa; phylum Arthropoda; class Insecta; order Orthoptera; family Acrididae; genus Schistocerca; species Schistocerca piceifrons. The sequence goes on along the minus strand of NC_060141.1, from coordinate 403,870,661 downwards.
ATTTTCTCACGGGTTCCAATATTTCTACGGAATCCAAACTGATCTTCGCCGATGTCGACTTCTACCAGTTTTTCCATTCGTCTGTAAAGAATTCGCGTTAGTGTTTTGCAGCTGTGACTTATTAAACTGATAGTTAGGTAATTTTCACATCTGTCAACACCTGCTTTCTTTGAGATTGGAATTATTATATTCTTCCTGAAGTCTGAGGTTATTTCGCCTGTCTCATACATCTTGCTCACCAGATGGTAGAGTTCTGTCAGGACTGGCTGTCCCAAGGCCGTCAGCAGTTCTAATGGAATGTTGTCTACTCCCGGGGCCTTTTTCGACTCAGGTATATATATATCATATGTTATTATCTTCGTTTTGTTTACATCTGCCATTCTGCAATGTCTTTGCCGACAGATCCCACTGAGCCTTCCCCCCCTCAACCCCAGCCCTATTCCCTCATCTGCATGGTCTTTGGCAGATTTACAATCGTATGTTTACTTTGGCATCGTTATTGTACGGCGTACTATAATATTGTTAGTTCACATGAATGACCAATGTTGTAACCTACGTTGCACTATTTCTATATAATTATTTAACCCAATGGCTTTTTTATCTTATGGTATTACCTTCTGTACGCGGAAATTTTGTTTCAAATTCAAATAGCTCTAAGCACTATGGGACTTAACATCTGAGGTCATCAGTCCCCTAGACTTAGAACTATGTAAACCTAACCAACCTAAGGACATCACACATCTCCATGCCCGAGGCAAGATTCGAATCTGCGACCGTAGCAGCCGCGTGGTTCCGGACTGAAGCGTCTGGAACAGTTCGGTCACAGCAGCCGGCGGAAATTTTGGTCATGCTCCTAGAATTCTGTCTACATATGTTACAAACTTTTGGCTTTATGTTGTATCTGTCACTCGTCAGTTTCCTTCTTAACAGATCCCGCTGTTCCTCTCTCCGTCCATTCTCCAGCCGCGGCTTCCCTCATCTGGGTGTCTTGGCTGATATTCGATTGTGTGTTTACTTTATGTCATTGCTATTATGTGCTTTATTTCCTGCTATGCAGTTATGTCATTTTGTACTAATGATCAGTGTTGCTTATGAAGCCTACGTTGTAACAGTACAAAAAAATTATAAATGCTTTTCCTGTGCCGGAGTCTGTACACAGGAGTTCAAAGTATGTATATTTATTTTAAACTTAAGGTTTTTGTAATCAAAAGTTTATTTATCGTGCCGATTCATAGATTGGCCCCTTCCACCTTCACCTGGCTATCTTCCGTTGGCCCCATCCCCTACAAAGTAAGATTTGATTTTGTGTTCGAACAGTTGTTATTTAATGTTTTTGATGTGATGCAAAATTATTCTGTAACGATACGCGACCTCCAGGTCGGATCTTCGTCATTCTTCATGGGAAGATAACAACTATGATTACGTCTTAAGTTTTAAGCTCACCAGTTCTGCCACCTGGTGGCCCAGCTGTCTTCCTGAACATCGCAGTTGCCGCAATGATTCAGTTTTGCATTGTTTTATGGGTAAGATATTTGACTCTATACCTACGTACGACGTGTTCCCTTAACCTTTGCACGTGTTCCCATTGTACTTCGATTTATTTACTGTTTGTTCCTAGTGTTCTGATAACTATTATGCATTATGTATTATTTGTCGCTCTTTACTTTTTTTGCAGATTAACCTGATGATGTATAAATTGCAGTACGTCATTAAATAAAGCACTCACCACACGACCTGAGACTTCATTGCATTTTTATAGCGTCCGTCATAGCGCTGATACACCCTTTAAATTACGTAGACATGGACGCGTACCTCTTAAGTGAGTTCACGTCACGCCTGTATTCTCGTCTTGCTACGTAACATCATTAAGGATCTTAAAACCAGAGCAGGGGTGCCAGGATCTTCCTCAGGTACACAGGACGAAATTCCTCTAAGACCCATAATAATATTAGCGAACTTACTACCTGCGGAAAACCTGAACGCATTCTCAATGAATATGTGGAGAAATGTAAACACCACATTCATAACTGCACTATCTTTGTGCAACGCCTCGATCATTTACGGCTCCGGTTTACAGATATCATGGTCAGTTGAGATGTAGCCTCTCTCTTTACGCGAGTCCCACTTACTGATTTCTTGGAACAAATCGCGGAGAGGTTTTAAGATTATTTTGCAGAATTCTATAGGCTCGTTATGACGTCAGTTTATTTTCCGCTCGTTCGAAAATATTATGAAGACCCGATGGCACGGAGATGGGTAATTTTGTTATTGCCCGTCGTGGTGGACTTATACTTGAAACACTTTCAAGCTAAGGCAGAAGAATCCGTCAAGTTCGTGGACGAAACGTCTGTGTTGTGTCCACGTGGAATGGAACATTTGAACTCTATACATCATAACATTAAATTCAAGTTGGAACACGGAAATGAGGGCCAGATAATTTTCCTCGACGTGTTAGTTAAGAGAAGAACGAATAGATCCGTGGGTCGCATTGCACGTAGTGAAGCTACGTACGCTGACCTCTACCTCCACGCCTCGAGCCACTGCCATTCGTCACAAAGAAATTCGCTGCTAAAATGTCAGGTCCATGCGACTGAAACACTTTGGGACAAGGAGAGCCTTATCGAGATTACGAATAGTGTTCCGAAGGAATTGATACTCAGATCGTCACCCTGTATGGACGTTGCAGTCTGAACGAAGAACGGCAGAGAAACAGATTGAGACTGAGACCGAGGAAGAGAAGCCAAAAATCGATTACTTTCCTTACGCGGGCCCAATGTCCGAAAACATAGATAGACTCCTATACAAAAATGGCATAAAATGTATTTGACTCTCTTTAACTAAGGTAAAGTCTTCTTAGCAATGCTGAAGACGATCTAACTTTCCGAAAGCCAGCTGTGTACCACAAAAAAATGGAAATAATCGTATGGCGTCGGTGGCCGCGAGTTTCCAGGTGGGAGGTTCGGCGGCCGAATGCGACGCCACATTGGGCGACTTGCGCGTGGATAATGGGGATGAAATGATGGTGAGGACAACACAACACAACACCCAGTCCCTGAGGGGAGAAAACATTTTTCTGCAGCCGGGAATCGAACCCGGGCCCCCGTGCGTGGCATTCCAACACGCTGACCGTTTTTCAAATCTCACTTTCTTCTATTGTTTGTTGACTTTGTTCGCAGCGGGCGTCCGATGACACTCGTTCAGGTTGTTCGCTGATCCGTTCACTCAATTTTTTATTACAGAGGGTAGCTAACCCCTCTGGCCGCACACGCTGAACTACCGTGCCGGCGACCGTTCAGCAATGGGGCGGACTGTGTACCAATTTTTAATGTGAATGAGGCGTTTCTTAAGTGTGTCAGACTATCAGAACAGTCGACGGGAGATGCGAGGAAGATCAGCGACGCACTCAACGCAAACAACAGAAGAAACCAGCCGAACACCGCCTCGAATATAAGCATGAAATGAAATACGTTCACACCAGTATTATGGTGCAAGTGAAAAATTTCTGGGATACCATATTGAAATAAAGATGTCAGAAAACCTAATAAATGAGAAGGGTGGTTTCAATTTAAATAGCGCATGAGGTCCAATAAAAAGTTTATTAATGTCTATTCGTCCATCACATCCATTATTAATGTCTCGTCGTCCATCACATCCACCGTAGTTGAGAGAATTCACATTTCACCGAATATTAGTGCGGGCCCTGGGAAACGAAGTAGTATCAAAGAGCGTATTGTGTGTCGGGAATTCGAACTTAGGTATATGTAGCGGTGCGATGTCAATACAAGATCACAGCCTGTTTGGAGTCCAGGAAGCGAATACATAGGACAAAACTCCAGGGCCGGAAGAAGATGGCTTGGCTGTTCATCGAAATGTCGTGCAGAAAATGGAAAAAAATAACTTGGTATAAAACATGGGAGCACACCGTGAAAGAGTCAGCCCTCTTTTGTATTAATATCATGCACAAAAGTAAGACGCCTATCATGCCGTAGAGTGTAATTTGAGGTCTGTGCAGACTCGAGACAGGATTTCTCCAATCTACTCTACTGGCCATTAAAATTGCTACACCAAGAATAAAAGCAGATGATAAACGGTATTCATTGGACAAATATATTATACTAGAACCGACATATGATTACATTTTCACGCAATTTGGGTGCATAGATCCCGAGAAATAAGTACCCAGAACAACCACCTCTGGCCGTAATAACGGCCTTCATACGCCTGGCCATTGAGTCAAACAGAGCTTGGATGGCGTGTACAGGTACAGCTGACCATGCAGCTTCAACACGATACCACAGTTCATCAAGAGCAGTGACTGGCCTATTGTGACGAGCCAGTTGCTCGGCCACCATTGACGTTTCCAATTGGTGAGAGAGCTGGAGAATGTGCTGGCCAGGGCAGCAGTCGAACATCTTCTGCATCCAGGAAGGCCCGTACAGGACCTGCAACATGCGGTCATGCATTATCCTGCTGAAATGTAGGGTTTCGCAGGGATCGAATGAAGGGTAGTGCCACAGATCGTAACACATCTGAAATGTAACGTCCACTGTTCAAAGTGCCGTCAATGCTAACAAGAGGTAACCGAGACGTGTAACCAATGGCACCCCATACCGTCACGCCACGTGATACGCCAGTATAGCGATGGCAAATACACGCTTCCAATGTGCGTTCACCGCGATATCGCCAAACACGGATGCGATCATCACGATGCTTTAAACACAACCTGGATTCATCCGAAAAATTACGTTTTGCCATTCGTGCATCCAGGTTCGTCGTTGAGTACACCATCGCAGGCGCTCCTGTCTGTGATGCAGCGTCAACGGTAACCGCAGCCATGGTCTCCGAGCTGATAGTCCATGCTGCTGCAAACGTCGTCGAACTGTTCGTGCAGATGGTTGTTGCCTTGCAAACGTCCCCATCTGTTTACTCAGGGATCGAGACATGGCTGCACGATCCGTTACAGCCATGCAGATAAGATGCCTGTCATCTCGACTGCTAGTGATACGAGGCCGTTGGGATCCAGCATGGCGTTCCGTATTACCCTCCTGAACCCACTGACTCCATATTCTGCTAACAGTCATTGGATCTCGACCAATGCGAGCAGCAATGTCGCGATACGGTAAACTGCAATCGCGATAGGCTACAATCAGACCTTTATCAAAGTCGGAAACGTGATGGTACGCATTTCTCCTCCTTACAAGTGGCATCACTACAACGTTTCACCAGGCAACGGCGGTCACCTGCTGTATGTGTGTGAGAAATCGGTTGCCGGCCGGAGTGGCCGAGCGGTTCTAGACGCTACAGTGTGGAACCACGTGTCCGCTACGGTCGCAGGTTCGAATCCTGCCTCGGGCATGGATGTGTGTGATTTCCTTAGGTTAGTTAGGTTTAATTAGTGCTAAGTTCTAGGGGACTGATGACCTCAGAAGTTAAGTCCCATAGTGCTCAGAGCCATTTTTGAGAAATCGGTTGGAAACTTTCCTGATGTCAGCACGTTGTAGGTGTCGCCACTGGCGCCAACCTTGTGTGAATGCTCTGAAAAGCTAATCATTTGCATATCACAGCATCTTCTTCCTGTCAGTTAAATTTCGCGTCTGTAGCACGTCATTTTCGTGGTGTAGCAATTTTAATGGCCAGTCGTGTATATTCTAGTCCTACAATCAACATTTCTGGGCTAAGTTCGTACTTGAAGGTAGTAACGCACAAACACACATCGGCCACCACTCGAAGTCTTCTTCTAGAAGCCAGAAATGGACTGAGTAGAATGTGTAGAGGAAAACAGGTATGGGGACTTAACGATCTGTCTGTGAGTGTTTCTTACGCTATTGCCTCGTATGAAGGATGGATTCACTTTAAATACGAACCAGTATTGATTAGTAAAACTGTCGAGATATTGTACAAAATGAAATGATTTCAGGAAGTTACGCCTAGTATGAAATATTGATTTGTCTGTGTTAACTGCCTTTGGAAAGCTGCGTGTGGCATAATATTTCTGCTCTCTGTTTTGGAAGTTTACTCTTTAGTCAATGTACCGGATACACTCCCAAAAATGTGTAACATATACAAAGTACAGTAACTTTTACCGGGTGACAATTAACTAAAATATATAAATAAACGTAAATTAGTTACAAACTACTTCGTGCAAACACTTTATCCAACATGTAAACGTAACTGCAGGTATTCGGATTTAGGCTGTGACATGTTCGATATTCCTGCCATCATTGGCAATGTTGTGGTGCGGACGAATAACGAAACTCTGCATGACACGCTGAAGTGTCGGAACATGGATGGAGTCTATGACCTCCTAAATGGCTGTTTTCAACTCAGCAATGGCTTTTGGGGCTACTGCTGTACACCTTGTGTTTAATATAGCGTCACAAAAATGAGTAATATGTGTTCAGATCCGGAGAATACGGCGGCCAATCGAGGACCATGCCAGTGGCCTCTGGATAGCCCAGAATGTGGTGCCCAAAATACTCCTGCTACGATGGGATCTAGCTGCGTCTTGCATGAACTACATCTTGTCGAAATCAGGGTCACTTTGCATAATGGGGATGAAATCATCTTCCAAAATTTCATGTACTTTCGGTAATCACTGTGCCATCAAGGAATATCGCAACGATTCTTCCGTGACTGGACATTGCACACCGCACCCTCACCCGTTGAGGGTGCAGAGACTTCTCGACCGCAAAATGCGGATCCTCCGTCCCCCAAATGCGCCAATTTTGTCTATGAAAGTGGGCCTCGACGCTGAGCCAAACCATATTTCTACCATCATTGGTCAATTCTGTGGACGATCGCTGTTCCATGGCCTTGGGGCTTAATGGCTGACGGGTTTGAATTTTGTATGGGAAGAGATGTAGGCATTCAACAACAATTTGTCGCAGTGTCTCCCGGTTGATTCCCACCTGTTCTGCAGCTCGTCTGATCGTTTTCTTGGGGCTGTTTTGAAACACAGCGTATGTCTTTCAGGCGTTTTCACCCTCTTTGGAAAGTCGACATTTCCAGCACTGTCTTCACGAACAGCAACAGTTCTCTCAAACTTGCGTATCAAATTCTTGATAATTAGCATACTTGGATCAGTTGTCTTCTGCTTGAACTCGGTCGTAAACTTCCTTGGAGCCGCAGTTGGGCTTTATTGCTCGAATAGTATGCCTTCACAAGCACTATACGCTCAGGCACGCTGTTCCGCGACATTTTCATGTGCAAAAGGCCGACAACAACAAGACGCGTGCACATGCGCATACCAATTCCCATTTTGCTCCATGGCCAATCGTACAGTTTGAACTTCCTAACGCAAACCATTCAGAATCTATGACTATTTTATTTAATATAGTTCAATAATTGTCATCCTGTATGACCAGTGCCTCTAAAGCCATTAAAAAATTTGGTTATTAAATGTGACCTATGGTGAAAAGTGATATTATATCTGACTAAATTAATTTATCTTCAAACAGACCTGGCTTACCTAAATTGTTTAAATTTTGTGTTAACTTACTAATTGGAGAACTTACGACTAGAGCTACTATTGCGATTCGATCACACAGTGTGTCGGTTAAAGGAAGTAACATAAGGTTTGTACTTTGTAATTAGTAAGAGCTAACATCATTCCGTAAAATCCATGACACACAATGGCTACTCTTCACATAATCAGGGCATCAGCACGTGTCTCAAAATTCTCAGCGGCTCAAAGCTAACTGATATTTGCCGTAATATAAATGTAAGTAGTAAGTGCCGACAGCAGTTTACCATTCGAACGGGTCCGGTGAAGACCGAATGCAGTCAGTGAACTGTGCTCACATCGACTGAGAACTTGGAAAAAGGACCAGTGAGCACATGAGCCTGAAACGCGTAATAAATGTGACTTCTGTATGAAAAAAATTAAAGAGAAAGTAAAATAATTTTCAGATATTACTCAACAAACGAGCACGAAAATTCAATACCAAGATTTCATGTGACCACGTGGGAATAGAGTGCCTCATATTTTCATAAACAGAAGTAAAAGTACTCCCATATAATCTCAGACCCCTTGATAATTTTAAATAAATGGGCTAGTGACATTTACCATGGACCTACATGCACAGATGACTCAATGAAACACCGATATTAATCCTTGAACATGGAACGAAGCCTCTATGGGAAGAAACAGATTGAACGTCAGTCACTCAGGAAACTCAACTGTACAGCTGAAAGTCATGTAACAAACTATTACGCCAAAGTACTGTAGCAAACAACGCTCTTACCACGAATTTCTGAATTTTGTAGCTTAGAAACGACCACCTCGGCAGTACATGCGACATAGGTGCCTGAACTTGGCGAAATGAACGATGTTGACTACATAAGACGTCCGCACGAAGAGAAATATGCGACTAGGCGCAGTGGTCAGTAGAAGACAGCGGATGCTTCTATCTGACCGTCCGCGTGGCCAAGCTAACTCAAATCTCAACCGCCCACTCACATGATTGGTCAGTAGGGCTCCACCTCAGAGCACATCGTGCGGATGTGTTCTTACTACGCAGTGGCAGGTATGGCTCCCCTAGCAGACGAGAACATTGCATAGACTGTCTTCGCATCTTGCTAGCGACTTACAACTAAGGTAGTGACAGTTAATATAAAAGACGTTTTCTAACAGAGAGACCTTGATTAACGTCATCCTGTTCAGTGGATTGAGGAAGGGATTTCCTTGGCCTGCATGGGTATCTGACCTAAAGCCATTGCACATTTTCTTCTACTGTTGTATCATGCCGCTGATTTGCGCAATACTTGTATAATATTAAACGATTAGTATTATAATACACACATCAAAAAAAGTTTTACATGACCTCGGTTCCGAGAGTTCGCACCTTTTATTGCTCATGAAAACCACACATTACATGTTTTACCACCATACAGCGAGACCTTCAGAGGTGGTGGTCCAGGTTGCTGTACCCACCCGTACCTCTAATACCCAGTAGCACGTCCTCTGACATTGATGCATTCCTGTCACGTGTCACGTAAACGTCAAAGCTGTCTGTGGAGTTTCAAGGGGAACGATTGCCAGTGCCTCCCCACCATATGTTTCGAGTAACACGGCGGGGCTTCATAACAATACGGCAGACACTGCTTCTATTGCTATCTGCCTACTGGTATGATGTAGTTGATTAAACACAGACTGCTGTCACATCCGCCATCCTAACAACCCCATAGAGAAACGCAACTATGGGCCGGTCACAAACTGTTTTATACTCTGGGCATTTATACCTGTTGAAGGGCAGAATGTTGGGAAAATTTCCCTTAACAGCTGGTAAAACTTTATTTAGGCATCGAAACGGGTTCTGTTTTTATAAACAACAATTTTGCTAACTGTTAGCTGAATTCTTTCTAACATCATGTGGGCCGTGTCTCGCCAGCCAGTGAACTAGAACAGGGGTCACGTGGTTCGGCGTGTGGCTGCAGTCCTTTCCAGCAACAACGATGCTACCATGGAACAATAGAATTGACCCCTGAACCAACGGCCAACGAACAAGGGAACATAAAGGTGAAACCACAACACCCTGTACTGCTCTCAAGGAACCGCCAGGGGGTGCCTATTGTCCAGGAACCGATGGAGTACATCGTGGTATGTGACAGACAAGAACTGACATTATAAAACACTGAGGTGACAAAAGTCATGAGACAGCTATACGCCCATATACCGATGACGGTACTATTATGTGCACAAGGTATAAAAGGGCAGTGCATTAGCGGAGTTGTGATTTGTACTCAGCTGATACGTGTGAAAAGGCTTCCGACATGATTATGGCAGCACGACGAGATTTAATAGACTCTCAACGTGGAGTTGTAGTTGGAGCTAGACGCATCGGACATTTCATTTCGGAAATTCATCTAAAATTGCGATTATCTGCTCTTCCCCTGGTTTCGATGGCGCACCACCTTGGGATGAGACATCCCTTAACGCAAGGAGTCAAATCACGGAGGCGTACGTACGACATGCTTTCAGCATTAGGGAATTCAGTATTCTGATATCCGCAGTGTCAACAGTGTGCCCGGAATATCAAATTTCAGGCGCTACCAATCAACACGGAAAATACACTAGCCTACGGCCTTCATTTATCGACAGAGAACAACAGCGATTACATACGTTGTCAGTGCTAACAGACGAGCAACACTGCGTGAAATAATCGCAGAAATCAGTGTGGAACGTACGACGAATTATCCATTAGGGCAGTGCGGCGAAATTTGGCTTTAATGGGCTGCGCCAGCACACGACCGAGGCGAGTGCCTTTGCTAACCGTGCGCATCGCTGCAGCGCCTCTCCTGGGCTTGTCACCATACTGGTTGGACCTGACGACTGGGAAACCGTGGCGTGGTCAAATCAGTCCCGATTTCACGTGGTAAGAGCTCGTAGTAGGGTTCGAGTGTGCCGCAGATCCCTCGAAGCTATGGTCCCAAGTTACCAACAAGACACTGTGAAACTTGGTCGTGGTTCCATAATGGTGTGGCCTGTGTTTACATTAAATAGGCTGGATACTTTGGTTACACTGAACTGATCGTAGACTGGAAATGGTTACTTTTGGCTGCTTGGAGACCATTTGCAGTCATTAGTGGACATCATGTTCCAAAACAACAACGGAATTTTTATGGATGACAATGCATCATGTCACGGGGCTACAATTGTTCGTGATTGGTCTGAAGAAAATTATGGACAATCCGACCGAATGATTTGGCCACCCATACCGCCTTACATGAACCCCATTGAACATTTATGGACGTAATCGAGAGGTCAGTTCGTGCACAAAATCATGCACCGGCAACACTTTCGCAATTATGGTCGGCTATAGAGGCAGCGTGGCTCAGTATTTCTGCGGGGGACTTCCGACGACTTTCACCTCAGTGTAGTAGTAGACATATACAGGTTTAGTAGTGTTGTGTACATAGTTCCGCATAGTCAGCGCGTACACAACTTTCCCCACTAGAGCGCGCCCCGCTAAGCACAACAGCGCAGGCGCAGCGCTCGTCCGTCTCCGCACTACGAGATGGCGCTGCCATAGAGATGGACCAAATTCTGATTCCGCCAATCCGCGTATTAATATCTAACGCAGCCAATGAGATTGCTACTAACGTAGAACCTTTTCTCCTCACGGATCACACTCGCGCAGTGATACATGAACGCACGAGGTATTCTAACGAGTGTACAGACTTCCGATTAGTCAGTCTGCATTAGTCTGTACCAGTCTGTACGAGTTCTACATTTGTCTGTGCCAGTCTATAGTCAAGTTGAAGTCTGCGCCTAATAAGATTACCATATTCCTGTACATAGCCATGAAGATAAATGTATAGACACTTGTCAAGTATCAGAGATATATGTGAGAATAAGATTAACGTACCAATACCAAAGGAACTTCAGATTGTCAATTGAAATTAGCATCCAGAATCAAGTTAAATAATTTTTATGCTTGTTGTTATTTCAATAAATGTGTGTGAAAATTAATGAAGTTCTGCTACTCTATCGTCTGACCTAACGGCAGAAGATAAACACGCCACGATAAGACCACGAGACATATTGCTGACACTCGTCTACTTCGTTAGAGCGACAAGTCAAATAATCTGATGATGTGCGTACTGAAGGTCATACAGTACGCTCAGCACAAGTAGTGTATGTAGTTTTTACTTATATAAAAATAGCCTTTTCTTTGTCTCTTATTAATGGTAGAAACAGTTGGTGATGAGAGGTAGTACTGTGTAGGAGTTAATAGTGTATATTTCATAGTTTGTGTAAGGATCTGCGTAAAAATTAATACAGCCATTGTTTAAATTATAGGTAACAAGGTGCAATGGAATAAATAAAAATGTCACCTTGGAAGCACATCGCACGCCACCGTAATTTGTTTCTTTGCGTTAGGGAATGTCGTATCTCCAAGTGATGTGCCATCGAAACCAGTAGAAGAGCAGAAAATCTAAATTTTAGATGCACTTGTACGCCGTAATTTTTTGACTTATCTGTGAAATAATTATACAATCTAATTTCTCTTATCGAGAATAACATTTCCCCCCATTATTTGTGACTTAATTATTCGCGATTCATGAAGTTAATTTTAGTGACATGCGTGGCTCGGTGGCTCTGAAATAACGCGCCAGTCTACAGATCCAAACGTCTCGGTTTCGATCCACGCTCAGCCCTAACATATTCTCTCTAACTTTTTCACTTCCTTCACCAACGGCAATGGATGTTAATGTGAAAAACGCTGAATTGCACCGTTCATCGGAATTTACGTTTAACTGTGGATGCCTGTACAAATGGCTACGTAAGTCATTTCAGAAGTCGGTGTTAAGGCAACGGCTTAGCACCACTAATACGACGATGCCTAGTATAATACTGTGGTGTTCAAACCAGCCTTCGGGACCTTGACAGCTTTACGTTTCAATGTTAATTTCTGTGTCTGTGACCAGAGAGGAAATAAGAGATGGATTTCGAAGACTTAACGGTAGATACGTTTTCTGAAAACAAGCGAAATTTTCAGTTATGTGATAAAGTACAGGGTGAATCAAAAGTCGCAGTACACCTGTTATGTCAAAAACCCCGCAGGAACGGGGAAACCTGAATATTCCAGTAAGGTATGGGAAAGGTTGTCATCTTTTGCGGTATGTACCGAACATGGACGCCATCTTGAAATAGGTCATCTAGAATCTAAGTCAATATTTTTAAATAGAAATGAGTCGTGTGAGCTATCAGATAACATTAGCAGTTTATGACGAGTCCATTCTTGTAAACAGATTCGTAGCAGCACTTATTTTTCAAAAGCTACAACAAATTTTCGTTGGAATTACAGGCCGGACTGTTCTCCATAAAGGACAGTCATTTAATGTGAAACTTCTTGGCAGCTTAAAACTGTGTGCCGGACCGAGACTCGAACTCCCGAGTTCGATTCTCGGTCCGGCACACAGTTTTAAGCTGCCAAGAAGTTTCATATCAGCTCACACTCCACTGCAGAGTGAATATCTCATTCTGGAGTCATTTAATGTGTTCAACGTAGTGTCCTCCTCGGTCAACGCATATCGAAGGCGCTGAATCCAATTGCCATGCATTCGCAGAAGGATTTCCATGGTAATATTGGCACACGCTTCTTTGGTGCGTGGCTCGAGAAGGCATCTGTTTCTAATTTTCTCCGCACATACGCGTTGCTTTAAATGACCCACAGGCAAAAGTCGAGTGTTGTGAGATAAGGTGATCTGAGTGGCCATTCCACATAACCAGGTCGGCCAATCCAAAATCACAAGGAAACTGTTAACCTAACAACTGACAAACAACTGCTCCGTAGTGTGGTGGAGCCCCATTCTGTTGAAAGGCAGAGGAAATGCTGTCATTTTCATTCAGAACTAAGTGAAACACCACTCCTTGCAGAATTTCCAGGCAGAGTTGAACATTTAGGTTGTGGTCAGTAAAAATGAGTCCAATTACACGGATACCCCACATTCCACACCAGCTACCTTGGAGGGTTCCATCCAGTGTGGATTCTAGTCATTCCAGTATCTGTGGTTGTGACGGTTCTCTTCGCCACTGACAAAAAAGTTTGCCTCGTCTCTGAACAAGCTTCCTTGTGCAAAAGAGGCATCTTGTTTAACTTACTCTACAGCCCACGTGAAAAATTGCATACGTCTGTCTGGGCCATCCTTTCCTAGATGCTGGAGGAGATGAATCTTCAATGGATGCCATTAACAAGCATGAAGGATTCGTACGATCGATGACTGGCGGATTCCAAATTCTGTTGACAAATGTCATGTGCTGCAGTGTGGGCTCTTCACGAACTACGCCAAAAATAATGTTGAGATTATCTTGACACTAGCACTTTTTGAAAAGCCACCCGGTGCCTTGTCAGCCACAGTCCCAGTGTCTCAGAATTTGGAAATTAAGCACCTGGCAATGTCGTGTGAAATTGGAGGTCTTTATGGGTGATAGTTGTTAAAATCTTCTGCTATGACACGAAAACGTCTTCTACAGACATTAAATAACCTCATATTTCTCCTTCTTGGAGAAAGACATTTTTAGTCACCTGAAAAAAAAAGTGTTGTAATATTTGAACCAAAAGTGATACTTCGAATCCGTTTACAGGGATGAACTTGTCAGAAAATACTGATGTTATTTGATATACCATACGAGCACATTTTCCATTAAAAAATACCTTGGATTCAATATGGCATATTTCAAGGTGGCGTCCATGTTCGATATATACCGTAAAAGGTAGACCACTTCACCCATACCTTACTGGTATGTTCAGATTTCTTCATTCCTGCAAGGTTTTTGACATAACAGTGAGTATTGCGGCTTTTGACTCACACGGTGTTAGATGTAAGTAAAAAATTGCATTGTACACTACTGGCCATTAAAATTGCTACACCAAGAAGAAATGCAGATGATAAAAGTGTATTCATTGGACAAATATATTATACTAGAACTGATATGTGATTACATTTTCACGCAATTTGGGTGCATAGATCCTGAGAAATCAGTACCCAGAACAACCACCTCTGGCCATAATAACGGCTTTGATACGCCTGGGCGTTGAGTCAAACAGAGCTTGGACGGCGTATACAGGTACAGCTGCCCATGCAGCTTCAACACGATATCACAGTTCATCAAGAGTAGTGACTGGCGTATTGTGACTAGCCAGTTGCTCGGCCACCATTGACCAGACGTTTTCAATTGGTGAGAGATCTGGAGAATGTGCTGGGCAGGGCAGCAGTCTAAAATTTTCATTATCCAGAAAGGCCCGTACAGGACCTGCAACATGCGGTCGTGCATTATCCTGCTGAAATGTAGGGTTTCGCAGGGATCGAATGATAGGTAGAGCCACGGGTCGTAACACATCTGAAATGTAGCGTCCACTGTTCAAAGTGCCGTCAGTGTGAACAAGAGGTGACAGACCTGTAACCAATGGCACCCCATACCATCACGCTGGGTGATACGCCAGTATGGCGATGACGAATACACGCTTCCAATTTGCGTTCACCGCGATGTCGCCAAAGACGGATGCGACCATCAAGATGCTGTAAACAGAACCTGGATTCATCCGAAAAAATGACATTTTGCCATTCGTGTACACAGGTTCGTCATTGAGTACACTATCGAAGGCGCTCATGTCTGTGATGTAGCGTCAAGGGTAACCGCAGCCATGGTCTCCGAGCTGATAGTCCATGCTGCTGCAAACGTCGTCGAACTGTTCGTGCAGATGGTTGTTGTCTTGCAAATGTCCCCATGTGTTACTCAGGGATCGAGACGTGGCTGTACGATCCTTTACGGTCATGCTGATAAGATGCCTGTCATCTCGACTACAAGTGTTGCGAGGCCGTTGGGATCCAGCACGGCGTTCCGTATTATTCTCCTGAACCTACCAATTCCGTATTCTGTTAATAGTCATTGGATCTCGACCGACGCTAGCAGCAATGTCGCGATACGACGAACCACAGTCGCGATAGGCTACAATCCGACCTTTATGAAAGTCGGAAATGTGATGGTACGCATTTCTCCTCCTTACACGAGGCAACACAACCACGTTTCACCAGGCAACGCCGGTCAACTGCTGCTTGTGTACGAGAAATCGGTTGGAAACTTTCGTCATGTCAGCACGTTTTAGGTGTCGTCACCGGCGCCAACCTTGTGTGAATGCTCTGAAAAGCTAATCATTTGCATATCACAGCATCTTCTTCCTGTCGGTTGAATTTCGCGTTTGTAGCACGTCATCTTCGTGGTGTAGCAAATGTAATGGCCAGTAGTGTATAATACACAAGTGTACTACGTTATTTTTATTATACACGATCGATATCGGTCATGAATCTCACCATCTTCGGGTCCCCTGTACGAAAAGAGAACAACCAAATAACAGGTGCACACAAGTTTTATACAAAACGCCTTATGAAAAATTATCCTTCACGTGTAGAATCATTACACGCAGAGGGTCACATGTTATTACAAGGTAATACTTACAAAAATGTGTGTAATGTTTGAACACGTGAAGAATGTTTCATAAGGTGATTCTTATAATAAAATATTGGCGGCTGATGTGGCCGAGCGGTTCTAGGCGCTTCAGTCCGGAACGACCCGACAGCTACGCTCGCAGGTTCGAATCCTGCCTCGGGCATGGATGCGTGTAATGTCCTTAGGTTAGTTAGGTTGAAGTAGTTCTAAGTTCTAGGGGACTGATGACCGCAGATGTTAAGTCCCATAGTGCTCAGAGCCATTTGAACCTGCAGTATAGGGGTCCATGAACGATATCTGTAGTCTTTAACAAAAATCAAATACTACGGCTGTGTATTGTACAAGCAATCTGCAGCCCTCATAAAAACCGCCCAGCACCCCCTATGCAAAAAGTTTCTAGTATTAGGTATACTGGTGTGATAATGATACACGACCACAGCGTTCTGTAGAACTTCAGTACATCTCTACTTTCGTAGTTCAGTTTTACACCCCGCATCAACAAATAAATCAGGTGAATGATTCTAATTAATTTCAAATTTAGTTTTTGTATAACATGTAACATTTAACGTTAAGCTGTAACAGTTTTTATCGGATGCAACATTTGTTCTGTTTGTATTTTAGCAGAATAAACGCGTCGAATACATCAGTAAATTCCAGAATGAGATTTTCACTCTGCAGCGGAGTGTGCGCTGATATGAAACTTCCTGGCAGATTAAAACTGTGTGCCCGACCGAGACTCGAACTCGGGACCTTTGCCTTTCGCGGGAAAGTGCTCTACCATCTGAGCTACCGAAGCACGAATCACGCCCGGGCCTCACAGCTTCTGCCAGTATCTCGTCTCCTACCTTCCAAACTTTACAGAAGCTCTCCTGTGAACCTGCAGAACTAGCACTCCTGAAAGAAAGGATACTGGTAGAGCACTTGCTCGCGAAAGGCAAAGGTCCCGAGTTATAGTCTCGGTCGGGCACACAGTTTTAATCTGCCTGGAAGTTTCACGTCAGTAAATTGATTTTTTTTTGTCACTCACAAGTTAAAACTTGGTACCAGTTACTTAATTGCTAATTATCGAGCAGATTTCAGCATGTTGTGCTGTTGAGTCCTGAATGAGTTAGCGTTTTCTCTCAGCCCCCCACATCCCAAAAAGTAGTCCTGCTGGCACCCATGGCTGAAGCGGATGCGACCAGCAACCTCTCGTTATGTCGCAAGACGGACCGCGGGAGAACGGAGGAAGAAGCACAGATTGCGCCTCGTCACTTTCATTTTGTTGCCTTCAAAACCACGCGCTCCATTGTCCACCCGCGGCACAAGTTCCTCCTCGGAAAAACACCCTGGCCCCAGTGCGAATTGAGAGCCACCAGTCGCAGATTACTTTTTGTGCTATCAAGACCGTACAGGCTTCAGATGAACCGATTGGTTTCGGTCGTTAGATGCAGTCTGTTTAATTGAAAAGGCGAAGCTGCGAGAAGAAAGTGTACATCCGGCAGCAGGAGGTCTCCCTTAAAGGGACAGCAAGCCGGCTGAGTTACTGGGTGGCGTAACCAACTTGTCGGCGTCACGGGCCAAAATCTTCCGCGGAAAAGATTCGGTACGAAGCTTGTTCGAATATTACGACGTTTTCTCTTTCTTGCAAAGCTCTTCTCATGAGTGTTTCCTTGCACGTACGGGTGGCAGTACCAGGACGTAATGATTTTCATGCAGACAGATGGATACTGTGTTAAAAAAATCACAACAATCTGAAAACTTTAAATGTAGAATTTGATGAGGAAAGTATATTGCCTTTGCGGAGTGATTCGTATATTAGAAAAAAGCCAAGTTACATCATGCTTCAGTGTCCAGGTTGACCCTTGCACTTACAGGGAGAATGGCTGCACCCAGATGAGTTAGGTGTCTACCAGACGGTACAATTACTTTATCGACTCTGCTGTGGTAATGCACCTGAGTACCTCCTATCTGTCTGCCCCTGGTAGCTGAGTGGTCAGCGCGACGGAATACCTAACGGTCCGTGTTCGATTCCCGGCTGGGTTGGAGATTTTCTCCACTCAGGGACTGAGTGCTGTGCTGTCCTTATCATCATCATTTCATCCCCATCGACACCTAAGTCGCCGACGTGGCGTCAGATTGAAAGACTTTCACCAGGCGAACTATCTACCCGACGGGAGGCCCTAGCCACACGGCATTTCCATTTTACTTCATATGTGAGATTGAGTATATGGCACTTCATCATCATCGGAATACGAAGTCTTATTCATCTAATAGCCTAAAAGGGTCCATCCGTAAAATAAAAACACTTCCAAAATCCGTCTCTGTCGCTGCTATCCACCTCTGAAGAAAGCTATCCTGTACTCTGCGCGCAGTTCTGTGCCCTGTTACATTTAAGAAACAGCTGAAGCCGTTTCTTCTGTCAACATTATACAGAGTATAAATAAAAGTATGGAAATTCCAAAAACATAACACATTACCAAGTCTAACACGGTGTAGAAAAACCGTTGGCTTTCCTATCAACTTCCAGTCGTCTCGGAATGTGTAAACACAGATCCTGTGTCGTTTCCAGGTGAGTCTTATACCATTATACATGAAATGTATTCACAGTTGCAAATATGGGTAACCATAAGCTGTCCAGTGGAATGACAACAATGAATATTTGTGACGGACCGGGACTCGAACCCACATTTCCCACTTTCTTCGAAAGATCGCCTTACCATTACGCCATCCGAGCGCGACTCATGGCCAGATCCAAACTTCCATATGTCGTCAACCATGTGTCAACAACCTGCACACGTACATTAGTGTGTATTGTCCTGTACAGGAGAGGCAGTTTAATTGAAAGTCCGAGCAAGTGACTTTCAATTAAAATGTCTCCCTAATTGATGTACAAGTACAGGTAGTAGACGCGTGGTTGACAACGTATGGAAGTTTGGGTATGGTCGTGAGTCACTCTCGGATAGCCTAATGGGAAGGCGATCTTTCTAAGAAAGCCGGAAATGTGGTTCAAATGGCTCTGAGCACTATGGGACTTATTTTCTGAGGTCATCAGTCCCCTAGAACTTAGAACTACTTAAACCTAACTAACCTAAGGACATCACATATACATGCCCGAGGCAGGATTCGAACCTGCGACCGTAGCGGTCGCGCGGCTTCAGACTGTAGCGCCTAGAACCACTCGGTCGCTACGGCCGGCTCCGGAAATGTGGTTTCGAGTCCCGGTCCGGTACAAATATTCATTGTCATCACTCCATTGTACAGTTGGTGATCGTCCATATGCGCAACTGCGAATACATTTCATGCATTTCATAGCAGTTGTAGTCGTCGTAGTGCCTGTTCATTCGGATATGCATGCACACATGCATGAACCCGCGTCCGGCCATCCTGATTTAGGTTTTCAGTCATTTCCCTATATAGCTTGAGACAAAAGACGGGATGGTGACGGGATGGTTCCTTTGAAAGGGCACGGCCGACTTCCTTCCCCATCTTCCCCACCCTTCCCTAAAATGATGGGATCGATGACCTCGCTGTTTGGTCCCCTCCCCCGAATCAACCAACCAACGATACATGCATGGAGGCGGACAGCGATCACACGCCTTCTCTCCAAAGTAGACCGTAAAGGCTCAATAATATTGACATCTGGTCACTGTGGTGGCCATGGGAGATGTGACAATTCACCCTCGTGCTCACAAAACCGGACCTGGGTGGTGCGAGATGTTTGAACATGTTTCCTGTCGTCTTGGAACACAACACCACCATTGGGCAACAAACACTGTACTATGGGATGAACATGATCACCCAAAATGGTCACAGAATCCTTGGAAGTTACGCGGCCTTGCAGAGTAACCATGAGGCCCATGGAATACCACCACACCGTTATCCAACTCATCACCGAAGCCCCACCATGTTTGATCCTTGGGACAGAAACTTGGCCAGAATTTGGAAACAGTCTGCATGAAGACTCATCCCACCAAACGACTTCTTCCACTGCTTCATAGAACAGGTTTTATGGCTTCGACAGCACAACCAAGTTTTCCTGTTACGGGCATTTGCGTCACTGAAGAGCGGTTTCTGAATTCGAGCTCGTCCTGCGTTTCCCTGCTAAAGGACCTCTCTTCATTTTGTTTTGCGAGTGCGACACTCAGTTCTGCAGCGAATTTTGCAGCTGTCGACCTCTTAGTTTTCTTTACAATCCTCAACATACACTTTAGGCTGCGTTGTGACTCAGCGGGTTATGTTTTTCCGCTTTCCCTGTATGATGTCTAGATCTTTGATATGGTGCCCACCGAAATACCAAACATATCGACTACCTCGGTTACGAAAGCACCCACCATATAAGCACCAACAATTTGGTCCGTTCGAATTAACTTACGTCCGACATAAAGCACTCACAACTACACAGAACATTGTTCTTACCACGGGTGACACTTGCAACGTATAGAAGACATTGCACCGTTGCCGTTGGTGGACAGATACAACAGCGAAACCTGCAGCCCTGACTAGCATCCGCATTTATGTTTGAGCATGCATTCCTCACGCTGGTTCCATACTTTTGTCCAACCCTTGTAGCTGTTCCCCAAAAATTAACGTATATGATCAGTTTCCATCTGTCAAAGAGTGAAGCAACTGTTCGAATCTTCTAACAGTTACGCTTCTTTCTCCTTTCGTTTTTCAGTCTTTCGCACCATTTTCTTACTGCCTAAGTTAATTAACTGTGTTTTATTACGTCCACCTCCCCCCACCCCCCCTCTCTCTCTCTTTCTGACACTCTTAAATGGAATGGATATGGCGATCTGGGAGTGGTAAGCTACCCACAATGTTATTTCACACCAACAGTTTTAAATAAAACACATGTCAGCAACCTGAGCAAACTTGGTGATGCGTCATTCCTTTCTACACATCTAAATTAAACACATAACCAATTTGTAGTTGCCAAACACTTCTTTATTACAAACACATGCTGTTAATGAAACCAAGAGTAACACGATTAAATAAAAGGCACCTGGCCTACAGAACCAGCAGCAGTACTCAGATTGGAATATTAATGCATTTAAATGTGTCAGACCCAGATCTCTAAATTTTTACTCAAGAAATTTTCACTAATTAAAGCAATGTTCATAAAACCCCATTAATAAAATTTAACTGACATAACTGAATGCTTCATGACTTACATAGGAACTGGCTTTCACACAACCCATATCAAATTCTAAAACTGCTTCCATGGACTGATTTTAAGCAATTGTAACAAATTGAAGGTATTATCGGATTAATACACTCGACTAAGCTCCTCTTTAGTATTACTCACAGGTTCGAGGTTAACATACATTTCATCGCCACGATGTAATAATAGGATACCAAATAGTCTTATCATGGAGTCATTACAATTTTTACGTTGAAAATTAGTGATGGACGCGAGCAGACCGAAAGGTGCTACCAGATAGAGGAGATTCACGGACGAGAAGGTAAAATGGAGATATACTCTACTTTGGGCTACAATTAAGCTTCCGGAAAACCACAACGCTCCACCGGAAAGATGGAATTGCAGGACACTAACAACGTAACCACAGACACCGATCCAGGTCCTTAAATTTCCCTCTTCCACCGTGATACCCCGATCGGAGTTTGCTCGCGTCGACCACTGCCAATGATTTGAAACATAAACACATCAGCGGCAGACAACATTCTGGCGCATCAGATAGACATACATATCTGCCCAACTGGTTATAAATAAACCTTTAATTATACACGGCAGCAATGAACCCAAGTCTGACGAACCTAGATGAGCACTTGCCCAGTAACGGCTCTCAAAATTTGATTAGCCAATTCTCTAGAAGAAAGAAATAAAATAATAACATAGGAACAGAAAATAGGAAAATTATTTCGGCCTGCTCTTGAACGTCAGGCACAGACTTACGTACTATTTGGCATGGCCTCTAGCTCGCATTAAGCACGGCTTCATGTCTATTTGTTGCGCGTAGCTAGCACTCCCTTAAATACCATCGACATATCCGGCGCCCAGAGTAAGTACAGTAACTGGAACAACCAAGATAGTTTTCAGTGCACTCGGGTATTCAATTAACATAACAGAACCCACCAAGAAACAATTCGACAACTCTAGTTTGTTCACTTCGAGTGACACGTAACAGACGCGAAATCTCCAGGAAATCCCAATCACCGTCGGCAGCGGATCTGCACTGAGACGGCTAAACACGCCGCAGCAGCTGCGCACGCTCCTCCGTCGTACCGACTCGGTCACTCGCCAGCGCCACACGCCACTGGCGCTCACGCAGCAGATACCAGAACGCAAGCCCCTGCAGAGCGCGCGCGCCGCAGTTAAATAGCCACCCGCCAAAGATTCGAAGAAGACAAGCAGGCATTTAAAATCGACTCACAACGATCGGGATGACAATCGATAGAGACTGGCGCCAGCAGCGCACCAGCTCACTTGGTTATTAAATTAATTTCTCGTAAGTAGTTACTGAACTGTTTAAAATCAGTAATGGGTAAAACAGAAACTTTAAACATTAAAATACTTTCCCTCAGTGTCCACTTAATTTGAAACTAGTAAGTTGCAGAATTACAATAACAAGAGTTAAATTACAATCCACAACTCAATTAAAATACCAGAACAGCAGTCCAATAGCTGACGAGAAACGTTAAAGGCTCGTCACGAAAAAACTTCGTTCAGAAGCTGGCCACAAGTTTCATCACGCCTTCCGACAAGATTTAGACAGGTACAACATAACAGTTCGGTTTTAGGCCTATAAAACAGAAAAAAAACAATATTACCACACATGCCATAACGTCTTAGAACAACTACATATAATTTAAGCGAAGGTGTCAGAGTTGCACATTTTCGACAGAGCAACAGCATAAATCAGTCTGTCGTACCAGTGTTTCCATATCTGGATTGACTTCATCGCCTTCTGGCGCAGTGGTACACATTTAAACTGAGTACCAGCTAATACCTAGGCTACCATCCCTCGGGAATTTACTCTTAACTTGTGTCATTAAATTCATTCAACCCCAGTGACAAATGCCTATCTACAAAAGATACCGTAATAAAAAACAGGAAGGAAAAAAAACCTTACCAAAGTCATCGGCCACCTCAGACAGTTCAAAACAAAATGAAGTTTGAGTCAAGATCTCAGCCAGGGGTGCGGTATTTACAGATTAAATTAAATCACAAGAATGTTCAAGTTCCTGTTGGCAATCCGTCTGGAATCTTAAATAAAATGAATACATAAATTTAACATATTTTACCAAAGTAGCTGGCACCTTATCTCTAAAGTAAACAACGATGGGCCAGGCGATCTCGCATGAGTTCTATCAAGATTTACCTACACGGGTGGTACACCCTAACAAAGAAAACGATGTACCACGAAGGAATTACTCGAATGGAACGTAAATCAATACAGAAAAAGAAATGTTTACATTTTCAGAAAAACTGGATGCTTTATTCAAGAAAAAGAGGTTCACAATCTCAGCAACTCAGTGACGCGTTGGTCCTCTTCTGGCCTTAATGCAAGCAGTTATTGGGCTTATCATTAATTGCTAGAGTTGCTCGAGGTCCTCTTGAGGCATATCGTGCCAGATTCTGTCCAATTGGTGTATTAGATCATCAGAATCCCGAGCCGAATGAAAGGCGCTGCTCATAATGAGCAAAATTTGTCAATTGGGGAGAGATCTAGCGACCTTGCTAAGCAAGGTAGAGTCTGGCAAGCACGTAGACAAGCAGTAAAAAGTCTCGCCGTGTGCGGGCAGGTATTAGCCTATCTTGCTGAAATTGAAGCCCAGCCTAGATTTCCATAAAGAGCAACAAAACGGGGCGTAGAATAACGTCGCCTGCCGCTGTGCTGTAAGGGTACCGCGGATGACCACCAAGGGGATCCTGCTATGAAATTAAATGGCAACCCAGACCATCGGTCCTGTTTTTCGGGTCGTACGGCGGGTGACAGCAAGTTGTTATACCACTGCTGTAGAGGGCATCTCCAGGCAAGTCTTCATTGATCATCGGAGCTCAGTTTCAAGCGGAACTCATCACTGAGGACAATTCTACTACCGTCAATGAGATTCCAGGCAGAAGACATGTTGTCTTTCATGGGAAGACATCATGGGCTTACGTTTCAGCAAGATAATTCCAACCCGCATACGGTGAGAGTTTATACTCCTAGTTTTCTTGGCCAGCAATGTCGCCGGATATCTCACCAATTGAGAACGTTTGGAGCATTATGGACATGGCCATCCAATCAGTTCTGGATTTTGACGATATAACGTGCCAATTGGATAGAATTTTGCAAGATGTCCAACACGAGGACATCCCACAACTCTATCAATCAAAGCCAGGACGAATAACTGCTTGCATAAAGGCCAGAGGTGGACCAACGTGTTATTGGTTCAAATGGCTCTGATCACTATGAGACTTAACATCTGAGGTCATCAGTCCCCTAGACTACTTAAACCTAACTAACCTACGGACACCACACACAGCCGGCCGCGGTGGCCGAGCGGTTCTAGGCGCTTCAGTCTGGAACCGGGCGGCTGCTACGGTCGCAGGTTCGAATCTTGCCTCGGGCACGGATGTGTGTGATGTCCTTAGGTTAGTTAGGTTTAAGTAGTTCTAAGTCTAGGGGACTGATGACCTCAAATGCTAAGTTCCATAGTACTTAGAGCCATTTGACCCATTTTTTGACAGCACACACATCCACGCCCGAGGCAGGATTCGAACTTGCGACCGTAGCAGCAGCGCGGTTCCGGACTGAAGCGCCTAGAACCGCTCTGCCACAACGGCTGGCAACGTGTTATTGCCTTGCTCAGTTTGTGAACCTGTCTCTCTTGAATAAATCATTCAATTTTTCTGAAATTGTAATCATTTGTCCCTCTGTTCATGTACATCACATCTACCGATTTCCTCCCTGTTCAGGAATTCCTTCGTGGCGCTTTTTTTGTTTTGTTTTGGTACAACTAAGCCCCACTGAGATGTAACTCAACTGACTGAAGTTCATCGGTAACTTCAATTATATGATGATGATAACTACCACAACGATCTCACAGCATGTACACCTTGAAACAACTTCCGTGGCAGGGTCAATCAGAAATCCGAAAGGAAATGTACCATACCAACAACGGAAAGGCCACGAAACAACCGAACAGTTAATGTGTGGCTACCAGTCACATCCCCAGCTTTAGACTGAATAACCCGCTGTCTTTCCGAGTTGGCAATCGTCACTGTGCGTGGGCTCGCGGCTCACGAGAAGGACAGGCCGCAACACATATGTCACAGCACGTGCCCTGCAGGTCTTACGAGTGCCAGCAGCCGTCTTTGATGGGGGCGAGCAACTATTTCAGACGAGTTTAATAGTTGTTATTTGTACGTTTAAATGCTTGCAAGCTCTCGATAGCACACAACAAAGAAAGACCTTAATTGGGTACCTTTTCATTGACATATTGATATCCCGTGGGCCTTGCAAGGAGCCGAGCATTCGTGAAGTATGGCGGCCAAGGCGACTAGTGTGACGACACAAGTTCGTTGCTGGCCCCGTATTTCTCGTAGGCCTTGGCGTCTGCCATTTTGACGTAATCGCCGCTACCAGAAGACTCCGTGGCCAACGAACTTCCAAAACCCCTCTCCTGCACCATCTTAAACCTGGTGCATGCGTAGACCGTGCTCTCTCGCAATGCGTCAAGGGAACTCTACAGACGACAAGTCAAGGCACCAACGCTAGTTTACAATATGTCGATGTGAACGTATCACTGTCCTCGTTCTATGGTGTTTATTATTGTTAACGTTCGTAGGTTAAATCTATCTGCCTCTAATTTTCCCTTATTGTTGCACTTGTCACGAACGAATATAAACTGTGTTTTTTTTGCACACTGTTTCCTTTTTTGTAAAGTGAATGTAATGTATAAAATGTAGAATGTGCGGTGTAATATAGCAGGTTGGCTTACGATACTAATTTTAATGAATATATAACTGGGTGGCTTGCTACGTTCAAATGTACAGGGACTGCAAGGGCACACCACCTCGAACAGGGCCGTTCCTAGAACGCCAGTGCGGTGTTTAAACCTACTACCTGGGTAGAACAGCTCTAATTGTTGTTGTTGTGGTCTTCATTCCGAAGATCCAGCTCTCCATGTTGCTGTATCCTGTGCAAGCACCGAGCGAGGTGGCGCAGTGATTAGCACACTGGACTCGCATTTGGGAGGACGACGTTTCAGACCTGCGTCCGGCCATCGCGATTTGGTTTTTCCGTGATTTCCCTGAATCGTCCCAGGCAACTGCCGGCATGGGACATTTGAAAGGGCACGGCCGTTTTCTTCCCCATCGTTGACACAATACGAGCTTGTGCTCCGTCTCTAATGACCTCGATGTCGACGGGTTGCCAAATACAATTTTCATCCCTCCCGTTCCTATACAACCGTCTTCATCTACGAATAACTGCTGGAATCTAAATCCTTTCGAATCTGCTTACTATAATCATCTCTTCGTTTCGCTCTACGATTTTTGTTCAAATGTTCAAATGTGTGTGAAATCTTATGGGACTTAGCTCAAACGGTTCAAATGGCTCTGAGCACTATGGGACTTAACATCTGATGTCATCAGTCGCCTAGAACTTAGAACTAATTAAACCCAACTAACCTAAGGACACCACACACATCCATGCCCGAGGCAGGATCCGAACCTGCGTCCGTAGCGGTCGCGGGGTTCCAGACTGTAGCGCCTAGAACCGCTCGGCCACACCGGCCGGCGGGACTTAACTGCTAAGATCATCATTCCCTAAGCTTACACACTACTTAACCTAAATTATCCTAAGGACAAACACACACACCCATGCCCGAGGGAGGACTCGAACCTCCACCGGGACCAGCCGCACAGTCCATGACCGGAGCGCCCTAGACCTCTCGGCTAATCCCTCGCGGTTCTACGATTTTTACTTCCTTACAGTACTAAACTGCTGATCCCTTGATATCTCAGAATGTGTAATATCAAACCTATCCCTTCTTTAGTTAGCATGTGCCAAAAATTTCTTTTCTCCCCATTTCTGTTCAGTATTTCCTCATTATTACATGATCTACCCATATAATCTTCAGCATTCTTCTGTAGCACCACGTCTCAAATGCTTCTTATCTAAACAGTTTGTCGCTCACGTTTCACTTCCACACATGGATACTCTCCATTCAAATCCTTTCAGACAAGATTTCCTGGCACTTAAATATATATTCGATGTTAGCAAATTTCTCTTCTACAGAAACGCTTTGCTTCCCATTGCCAATCTACATTTTATATCCTCTCTACTTCGGCCACACAATGGACTGACATTCGGGAAGACGACGGTTCAAACCCGCGTCCGGCCATCCAGATTTAGGTTTTCCGTGATTTCCATAAATCGCTTGAAGCAAATGCCGGGATGGTTCCCTTGAAAGGGCACGGGCGATTTTGTACCGCATCCTTCCCCAGTCCGAGCTTGTGCTTCATCTCTAACGGCCTTGCTGTCGATGGGACGCTGAACACTAATCTCCTCCTCCTCCTTTTACGTCAGCCATCATCCGTTATTTTGCTGCCAAAATAGCAAGATTCACCAACTACTTTAAGTGTCTCGTTTCCTAATCTAATTCCTTGAGCATCACCTGATTTAATTCGACTACATTCTATTTTCCTTGTTTTGCTTTAGTTGATGTTCATCTTATATCTTTCCTTCAAGACACTATGCATTCCGTTCAACTGCTCTTCCAAGTCCTTTGCTGTCTCTGGCAGAACTACAATGTCGTCGGCAAACCTCAAAATTTTTATTTCTTCTCCCTGGGCGTTAATTGCTATTCCAAATTTTTCTTTGGCTTCCTTTACGGGGTTTCTTAGTCATAACAAATGCCACAGCACAAATAAAACGTGAGAACAGTTTCAGCACGGAAATTATGTTTGGACTCGCAACATAGAGGCGCCATTTTGGAAGATTGTAATGCACAGTGTGATTGTAGCGAACAGTGGTTCACCGTGCTGGGCGGCCGGTTTGGTCCTTGAGGTTCTAGGCGCTTCAGTCTGGAACCGCGTAACCGCTACGGTCGCAGGTTCGAATCCTGCCTTGGGCATGGATGTGTGTGATGTCCTTAGGTTAGTTAGGTTAAGTAGTTCTAGGGGACTGATGACCTCAGATGTTAAGTCCCATAGTGCTCAGAGCCATTTGAACCATTTGATCACCGTACTGTGTGCTGTTTTAATAAGGGTGTCAAAGATCTTCACAGAAAAGTGCCCGTCTTCTTACGAAACGGCTTTCAGTGCGTTGAGGATTGAGGACGTGGGGGGGAAGAACTTCGAATGGCAACACAAATCCGGAGATGTATGAGATTCGGGTTGGGAGACCAAACTTGTCAATTCATCTATTGAATTGATAACTTTTGAAAATTTGCATCTTCCAGAGGAGCCAAGTTGGTCGAGCGTTTTCCTCTTCTGAAATGAAATCTTCACTAATTGCATAAACATAGCGCCGAACAGAAAGCTCTTCACACTGTGACTCGAACTTGACATACTGAGAGCAGCTCAGTATCTGTGACTGTGTAGTTGAAAGGAAAAGCACTAATTGGAATGACGTATGCGAAGAAAACCGACACTGACAGTTTAATTCTAAACAACCGATGCTTAAGATATATATGCCAATAGTTTCGTTGCGTGAATTACTCTTACTCATCAGATGTACAGAAGACAGATTTGCTCTAATAATGGTCGGAAGTCAGAAGTACAGGCAATTTCTTATGCTATTTGGAGCTGTGAGTAGGATTCTCGTTCGACAATGTGTACACGTAGAGACATTACATAAAAAAATCCAGCATGCTGATATAGTACTTCAATGACGTATTTATTGTGATGCATCCATTTCTGCTCGATCGCCATCTTCTGTCCATGTGTGCAAGTTGCATAACTTTTTTATTATAATGTCAGTTAATTGTATTTTCCGATATACAAATTTGGTACTTAATGTCCATATATCGTCAGTGGTCGCTGTCACTCTGTAATGTATTACAACGTGGTGCTGATTTAGGGCCCTTATGCTATAAGCTGTGTTGTGGTTTGCTTCTGTTGTTATTCGTCCTTCCTAGTAATTTTTATGATTTGATGTCTTATCATCAGATTTGACAGACCGATAGTTGCGACAGTTGGCCACAGATGCTATATGGTTACAGTTGGTATGCTGCGTTGATGTTATCATTTTGGGATGTATGTATGATCTTTGGAATCTATGCATGGGTAAGTGTTTGTGTCTATCCGTTATCTTTGGTTATGAATTCAACTAAACTTTGTATGCAGTGTTTATGTTTCAAATCCGTTTGTTCGTTAAAGTGTCATCATGGCACTGTATGGTGTGTGTGTGTGTGTGTGTGTGTGTGTGTGTGTGTGTGTGTGTGTGTGTGTAGATTTGTAACTCTTCAAGTACGTTCGTTGTTAAACATTTCGTTAATACGTGTAAAATTTTCGTTACTAACACCATTTGTTCTGCGTTGTGGTTATCGTTCTTTAAGTGGTTGAAGAATATAGATGGATTATTTTCGATAATTCTCGTGTTCTCTCGCTATCTTATACTGAAGTTGCGCCCTGTCTGTCCTACGTAAAATTTATTGCAGTCGAGGCATTTCATTTTGTGTACGCCTGTATTTGGTAATTTTGGTTTTCCTGAGAGAAGTCAATGCCGGATATTGCTGTTGGTTCTGTATGCGAATTGGACACTTGTGTTCTTCATTAGTGCGTTTAATTTGTTTGATGTTGTATCTAAGTATTTTATAGTTAAATATGATGGTTCACTCTTTTATAGTTGGTTTCCTGTAACGTTATAGCACCTTTAGCCAACTGTCACAACTGTCAGTCTGTTAAATCTGATGATAACACCAAATTATAAAAATTATGAGAAAGGACGATTAACAGCAGGAGATAACCGTAACACAGCTTATAGCATAAGTATCCTAAATCTAAACCACTCTGTAATACAATACAGAATGATAGCGACAATTTGTGATATATGGACGAAAGTACCACACTTGTGTATTGGAAATACGATTGACCAAAATTATAGTAAAATAAAATAAAGTTACGTAACTTTCACAGATGGTCTGAAGATGCCTATTTAGCCGAAATAGATCTATTACAATAAATACATCATTAAACTACAATAGCAGCAATCTGGGTTTTATTACATAATGTATCAAAGAGATATCTTCAACGTTTCGAGCCCTTTGGCTCACAAAATATGTACACAATTCAGAACATCAGTGAGCATGGTTGATATCTCGTACTTTCTGTAAAAAACAAGAAATAATGCAAGTATTTTATCAACACTAGACTCTGCCCTTCACTGATATGGCATATAAAGGGAATGTTGTAGTTAAAAGATTAACCTCATTTCTAGACCCATGGTAAGCCACACAATAATTATACCAACAGCAAAACACAAAGTTTCATAATCAATTGTTTGTAATTGAATTCCATGCAACAAGTTAAATCTGAATACCTGAATTCGAATACCTACCTCTCACGAGCTGTGTGACCGTAGTGTCGCTGCCAGGTTCTCCTCAGATCGAGTCTGACAGTCAGAGCTGTTTAGCCTACCAGTGCTCGTACCAGAGGGTCCCGCGGCCTCGATGTCTGCTTTCGCATACAATACTAAACTGGAAAATGTTCGTAAGTGAGTGGAGGATTCGGTGTCCACAAACTTTGTTGCAGGCGCCAAAAAAACGTTATTACACAGGAACAGTTATCGAATAAATATGAAAGAATTGCCTTGCGGGTAAGAGAAGAGCTTAGCGTGTTCATCTTTGTGAATGAATGAGGGAGTAACCACAATATCTGCAAGGGCAATGCTGTTCTTCCAAAGTGTTACGATTTCTCTACAGGAGTAAAGAGAACACATTATCCACAACACATTCCAGGAGAGGAAATAATATATTTGGTGTTTTTGAAGACAACACAGCTACATGAAGGGCTTATTTCAATAGCGGTACACGTCCATTGCCTCCACTTTTCTGCCTATAACGCTTCTGAAATTAATGATCCAAACAAACAGAAAAAAAGGTTCATCTCTATTAAGAAGCCATATGTTGGAATATCTCTGGTACCTCAACTGCAGATTTTTCAGCCCTCATTTAACTTTAGGGCTTTGTATGTCAAAATGAACAAAAGTAGACTTGTACCACTATTGAAGTAAGCTCTTCATATGATGTTAATCATAAACGCAAGATGCTCGCGTTTTAGTATGCCGCTAAGCAATCGAGAAAACTGGCCGACGGAATCCAAACAGGTAATGTCTAGTCTACGAAGTTTTTAGACCCTTCTCACCCCTTAAAGACACAGATGCTACGAAGGGCATATTGGAAAACGAGAAATATTGAAACACAAGTTGCCAGAAAGAAGTATACTGAGGTGACAATGGTCATGGGCGGTGATGTGCACTTACACAGATGGCGGTAGTAGCGCGTAACAAAGTTATAAAGCAGCGGTGCATTGGCGGAGCTGTCATTTCTACTCGTGGGATTCGTGTGAAAAAGTTTCCGGCGTGATTACTGCAGCACGACGGGGATGAACAGACTTTGAAGGCAGAGTGATAATTGGAGCTAGACACATAGGATATTCCGTTTCGCAAATCGTTAGCAAATTCAACATTCCGAGATCATTAATGTCAAAAGTGTGCCGATAATACTAAATTTCAGGCATTATCACTCATCACGGACAACGCAGTGGCCGAAGGCCTTCAATTAACGACCGAGAGCAGCGACGTTTGCGTTGTCAGGCAAGCAACATTGTGTGAAATATCGCAGAAATCAATGTGGGACGTACAGCGTCTCCCTTGGGTTCGTGACCATGTCGGTTGGACCCCAGAGCACTGGAAAACCGTGGCCTGATCAGATGAATAACTATAGAGATGATCCAACGGAGAGCAGCGCGCTTCGTTACAGGATCATTTAGTAATCGCGAAAGCGTTACGGAGATGATAGATATACTCCAGTGGAAGACTCTGCAGGAGAGACGCTCAGTAGCTCGGTACTGGCTTTTGTTGAAGTTTCGAGAACATACCTTCACCGAAGAGTCAAGCAGTATATTGCTCCCTCCTACGTATATCTCGCGGAGGGTAAAATCAGAGAGATTAGAGCCCACACAGAGGAATGCCGACAATCCTTCTTTCCACAAACAATACGAGACTGGAACAGAAGGGAGAACCGACAGAGGTACTCAAGGTACCCTCCGCCACACACCGTCAGGTGGCTTGCGGAGTATGGATGTAGATGTAGATATTTCAGTTGGTAAGAGCTGATGGTAGGTTTTGAGTGTGTCACAGAGCCCACCGTGACACGGAGTCGGCTCAATAATGATGTGGACTGTGTTTACCTAGAATGACTGGTTACTCTAATCCAACTGAAACAACCATTGACTGGAAATGGTTATGCTCTTCTGCTTGGAGCTCATTTTCATCCTTTCATGGCGTTCATATTCTCAAAAAACGATGGAATTCTTATGGATGACAATCCGCGATGTCAATGGGCCACAATTGTTCGCAATTGTTTTGAAGAACGTTCTGGACAATTCGAGCGAATGATTTGGGCACCCAGATCGCCCAACGTGAACATTTATGGGACATAATCGACAGGTCAGTTCGTGCACAAAATCCTGCACCGGCAACGCTTTCGCAATTATAGACGGCTATGCAGGCAGTATGGCTCAGTATTTATGCAAGGGACTTCCAACGACTTGTTGAGTCCAAGCCACGTCGAATTGCTGAACTACGACGGGCAATAGGGGGTTCAACATGATGTTAGGAGGTACCCCATGATTGTCACCTCAGTGACAGTCAGGTGTAAGTAGGAAATATAATTCTGAAACAAATAAGGATGGGCAAATGTGAAGAGGAATGAGAAGTTATAGAACTTCACGAACGAGGGAGAAATCGAATGCGAGGAATTAGAGGTAGCAGAGTCTACAAGCAGGACCACTCTGCTGATGTTCTTAAAACCTAACTTATTGTCCTATTCAGAAAAGACAATATTTAATTACTTATCAACAATATGTACGGAGAGAAATGCACATGATCTTTAGGTTAAGAAGCTGAACAAAAGACGCAGAATCTTCAGGCAAGAAGTTGTGCTGCAAAGGAGAGTACACACGGATTCCTCGTGTCAACGAGAGATTTGTTACACCGTCTCAGAAAACAATGGAGATGTCGCTGAAAACCTTATATGACGTCACTGTCGTAACTGCTTACTATGCAGAGTTCGCGGATCCTCGTCAAGCCGCATTACCGTACATGCCAGAGCAAAACGGGCTTGCGGCTTCTGTTCTGACACTTCGGTGAGCTTGTGGGATCCCTGGCGTCAAGATACGCTGCGGTCTGGCACCGGCGAAAATTAGATTCATCGTAGAAAATCGAGATTGTTTCCCTCCCAACAGCGCAGTTCTGAAACAGTGTTACATAACATAACCTTGGACTTCAAGCTCTACCAGCCACCCGTGAGGCATTAAGATTTTCTTCTGTCGCTGTAAGTCCGTTGGACAAGTACAGTGTAAACCGCCCTCAGAAATAGAATCGGCTACGTTTTCGTAATATGCTAAACAAAACCGACCTTCGCTGACTCCAGAAAATGAAGACACCGGGTGGTTATAATTAAAGTGCAGCTATTCACCGAGATCCAGTGTGCGCTGTAATTATCGTATGGCAGCAAAACTTGGTGGATGTGCGAATACCTTAAAGCGGAAACGATTTTCTCAGGATAAAAATTAGTTCTAGTTTCGTTCACCAGGTGTAAATCTGGCGCTCTACACTGTCTGTGTGAACGGTATGACAACCACGCTGTTGTCTGACAAGCCACAACCTGAATGAATAATATGGCCATTGAGAAGAGAGATCGTGCGCTGTTACTGAAACTGCTTTATGTGAACGGCAGCAATTACAGTGCTGCATTGAGAGAGTGCCTCTGAATGAATAGTCTGAGGAGAGTCGCGATGTCATTGATATTGAAATTCGAGAACGCGGGTACGCTTGGGGTGGCGCCTGGAAGAGAAAAGCGTCCTATCCCGATGGAAGTTATTGACGAGGTTGCTGCTGCTGTAACTGACCGTGCAGCACGTGTCTCGGGTAGTGCTAGAGCTCCTGCAGTGTCACGAGATCTGTCCATCCCACGGTCAACAGTAAGGAAAGTTTTGCAATCTATTTTACACTGATACCAGTGCAGCATCCAGACGGTGCAGCAACTGAAACCTCATGATTCGCAGCAACGTTCTGAATTTGCTCTTTGGTTTGTGGCACGGATCGAAGTTGATGACATGTGTCTGGGCAGTATTCTATTGCGTGATGAGACTCATTTGACACTACAGAGTACTGTGAATATACAGAACAGCCGAATTTAAGTTACTGTCGAACTGCATTTTGTACACGAAGAGCCACTGCGCTTGCCGTATGTGACTGTGTTGTGTGGATTCACAAGCACCTTCATTCTCGATCCGTTTTTCTTTGAAGAGAATGCACCCAGAGGGCCTGTCAGGTGTACAGCATGTAATTCTCACCTTGGGAAAGCGCAACTGTGTGGAAACCACTGTTTTCATGCAAGATAGGGCAACAAATCATTTTGCTCGCCCTGTGAAGGATCTGCCTAATGCAACCTTCCACGAATGTGTTATCTCCATAGGTTTTCCAGATGGCTGGCCTGAAAGATCCCCTGATCTGAGCCATGTGGCTTTTGGTTCTGAGAATATCCGAAAGGACGCATTTACCACGGATACGTTTGGTCTCTAACTGATCTGGAGGTCAGTATACGGGAACATGTTGCTTAGATTCCACCAGAGCTGCTGGGAACAACTGCTGATTACGTAGTTTTACAGACGCAGCATCTCGTTAACATCTCTGCTGCTTATACTGAACAAACTTATAAGTGTCGGCTTGTAATAAAACCAAAATGATGCCTTTATCACTTGTTTTACCTTTTCTGCTCCCGCCCTACTCCTAAGCCATTATATATGGGAAAATTTCTGTATGTCTCTCTTGCACTCACAGCGAGAGATTTGCGCCTGCTGGCCAAAATTGGAACTATTTTTTTTTCGGCGTAAATCGGTTATGCATTAACGCGTTAGCACTGTGCCAAGTTTCGCTCCTAAACAATAATTGCAGCCCACACTGGACCTCCGTGAGTAGTTGCACTTGAATTATAACCACCGAGTGCTTTCAAAATTATCGCAATGACTTTCAGAAATTTAGGAATTAACAACTCTTGTGTGCCAAAGCATAAATTTGGTGTAGTCATGAGTTGTGCAACTAATAATGACATCCCAGATAGCCGAGCGCGTTAAAGCGCGGCTTCCGCGATACGGGAATCGAGGCTGACGCAGGTAGAATCCTTCTCGCAGAGTAATGTCGTGGGCTGGTCAGCCGGCCAGGGTGGCTGTGGCTTTTAGGTGGTTTCTCACATCCAAAATGGTAATTACTGGCCTGGTAGCCATATCTCGCCTCAGATACACGCTACAAAAACATTTAGAAAACGTTCTCACACTCGAACATCGATTTACTCTAAACACAGACAGATGGGGTACACGGATTCCGTTGTAGGAAGGGCATGCGGCCACGTAAGAAACGGGAAAGGGCAGAAGTAGCAAGAGAAGAACTGTTGTACAACTAGTGTAATATGGTGTTGGTTGTACAATATTCTCAGCAAATAGAATTTTTTTAAAAAATAAAGAGTAGACCAATGAGTTTCGTTGTTGTATAGAACTTGTAAGTAGCCATGAATTCCATGATGTCTGTCGGGAGTCGCAACAGAAGTCAAGAACCTCATTTTTGATTACTGAAAGACGACGTCGACTGAAACGGCCAACTGCTTGGTTCTTTTCAAACTACCATACACAGCATTATCTCGAATGTGCCACTGAAGATGGGCATATGGCTGTATATTGCTCCGGCATAGTAAAAGCTTAGAAATAAAACCTACGAAGCCGTTGTACACTTTTAGTCATCAGTAATGAAGTCTGAGTTCATGCGACCTGGAAAGAACATAGTATGTAACACGCGAAACTGAAGTGATGGTGGTTAGCAAAATGCATGTGGCTGTGTTCGAAGAAGCGGAGGTGTGGCGGATTGTAATTTAGAAATGAAAATACGCTGACGAAAAAAGAATTACAACACCAAGAAAGAGCTATGCAACATAAACAAAAGCTGGTAGGCGTATTTCTACAAGTGAAAGACGATGTCTACTCAAATTTCGCGCCTGTGGCAGCGCCATTGTGAGAATGAAAATCAGGTTTGCTTTAAATACACGCTGTAACGGTCGTGAGCGTTAGCTACCTTTGAGACTCGACGTGGTGAGTTGATATCCTGAACATCTAAATCTACACTTACAGCCTGCACACCACTGTGAAGTGCATGGCGGAAGGTACTTTCGAATTTACCATGTGTTAATGTTTTCTCCCATTGCATTCAAGTGTGGAGCACGAAAAGGATGATCGGTTGAGAGCCTCTGTGCTAGCTGCAATTATTCTGTCTTCTCTGTACGTAGAGGAGAGATACATAGGCGGTTGTGGTTTATTCCCGGATTCCTCATTTAACCACATTAATGATTAGCTTCATAACCTACCTGTTGAGATAAGGCGAAGAACGAGAAAGAGGAGAGCACATTTCAATGCCGGATACCGTCTAAAGTTTGTAAGAAGGCTGCTTTTGTGTTGGCAGCGCTGTGTAGCGCTTTGCATTGGATCTGACTGCGCCAGCAGTGATGGAAGTACTGTTGGGCAGTTGGAAATTAGTCGCCAGCAGTGATGGAAGTACTGTCGGGCAGCTGGAGGTGAACAGCCAGCAGTGAAGGATGTTAGATATGAGAAGTTAGCATTGATGGAGGGTAGAGGTTAGCGTAGGCTAACGATCTGTACATGTTCGACTTGGAGATAGGATACAGGGTGTTTCAAAATGATTATACCTGTTTTAATACATTATAGCATTTATTATATTCAATTTAAAATTAGAGATAGTACATCAAATGAAAGAGTAGCTCAAATATATTTATTTGTAAACCTGTTACAAGCTCTAAAGCCTACAGACTACGGTCTACTTACCAATTTTGCAAACAAGAAGTTGGTGCATGACCATGAAGCTTTCCTGGATCGTGTCGTCTTCAATGATGGCTCAACATTTCATGTAATTGGAAATGTGAACACACATATTGTATGTGTCTGGAGGTCACCAAATCCCCACGAAACGGCACAGTTGAAACGAAACTTCTCTAAATTAAATGTTCCTTGTGTCATATCCCAGCGGCAAGATTAAGAGTCTCTCTTTTTGCTGCGCAGCAAATGTAGCTGGTGCTTCGTATCGTGATGCGTTGGAAGTGTGGCTCTTTCTGTAGACTGGAAGAAGCTGAAGAGCAGAACTTTATTTGGCAGCAAGATGGTGTGCCGTCTCTGGCGTGACAGACTAAACGATTGATTAAACGACGTTGGTTGTAAGGCGCGGAATGACAGAGCTTGTTACGCATGATCTCCACCGTCACCTGATCTGATGCCAAGCGATTTTCACCCTTGTGATTCATAAAGGATCATGTGTATCAACCTGCGCTACAAGCTGGAGTACGTGGCTTCAGAAACAGTACTGAAACAGTTGTTGCAACAATTACCTCTGACACAGCAATCAAGCTTTGGGAAGAACTCACCTCTCAGCTCGATGTGTGCTGTGTGACGAATAATGCTCACATCGAACAGTTGTAAGGAAAACTATTTGAGTTGTTCTTTCATTCAATATTTTTACAATAATGTAAGCTGAATGCAATAAATGTTACAAAGCCTTCAAACCGGTATATTCATTTTGAAACACCCTGTATTATTCATGATTATATACCTTTGTACTAGATGTCAATGACGATTTATATTCGTGTTTGAACTGGATGTCACATTATTAAGGTAAAAAAATACATTATTTGGTTTGCAACAAAATCGTTCCTCTGCTACCCACATGCTATTAGTAGCTAGTGGCTTTAGTAAATATAAATTTTATTTAGCTGGCAGTAGTTACCGTAATGAAGATTTTTGTGAGGTAAGTGGTGGTTAGTGTTTAACGTCCCGTCGACAACGAGGTCATTAGAGACGGAGCGCAAGCACGGGTTAGGGAAGGATTGGGAAGGAAATCGGCCGTGCCCTTTCAAAGGAACCAACCCGGCATTTGCCTGAAACGATTTAGGGAAATCACGGAAAACCTAAATCAGGATGGCCGGAGACGGGATTGAACCGTCGTCCTCCCGAATGGAGGTAAGTGCTTAATGAAATGTATAGGTTATTGTTAAGATTTCTTTTTAGTCAGGGCCATTCTTTTGAATTAATTATTTGAAGTCAGGTTGTAGTTTTTTTTGAGCAGTGAGATTGCGTTGCGTTAGAATATTGTGGGTCATTGTTGACATTGTTGAAAGTACGGTCAGTACGCTCAGTTTTACTTAGCTGTTTCAGAATCAAATAACGTAAAAGTTTCATCTTCTCAGTAATTCTGCAACCTAACTACAGACACACTCATTTAAATAAAGAAGTTTCAAGTTCAATAGTAGACAAGTAATCGCTTGTGACCACTGCGACAATTCGCTTTTTGTGTTATCGACAATTAAGACTGTAACCTTCCGTTGGCTTACTTTATTTGCAGTCGAGAACATCTCCTTATATCGATTACTGCCGTAATCGATCACTGGAGCGGCAGACGAAAGCTCGTTTCTGATCCTTAAATGCGGTGATAATGAGATCTCTCTTGAGACGCGAATGTGTCAGATTTACGACGCATATAATTCTATGTGTCAAGCTGATTAAGCTGACGGGCTGCCGTATTCTCTGCGTATTGCCTCATTTGTGAATGTTTTCAAGATTTCGATCTAAGATATTCTTTGGCGCGTCAGATAACGTGACTCTGGGTATTAGTGGCTGTCAAATCTAGCAAATATTACTTCCTGTACGTGAGTGACAGATCTGCTGGTTATACTGTTACTTCTCTCGCCGCTGGAAACATTTGTGAGGACATTAGATGGGATCAAAAGTATGGTATTCTAGCAACAATTTTTTTGTTTTGTTTTGTTTTGCTTCATGTTGTATTCTGTTCCAAATAAAAGAAGAATTTATTTCATTATTTGCCGCTTTGCTCATCTCCTATAGTATCTGATTCAAACTTGCCTCAATTAATTTGCCACATAGAAATGTTCTATAAGAGAGAGAGAGAGCGGAAATGAGTGTTACGCCTCAATAAATCTGACCAACAGATGTGAGACAGTAATTATTACTCCGTCAGTCCAGAAGATTAAATCAATGAAACCGTTTACAGCCTTCGTTATGGAAAGGTGGTTGTGTTGCCTATGTGAACTACAACAAACATTAACTACACCAACTTTCATTGCTCTTCTAATGCTTTGTGAGCCATCAGCAAACAAAATACCTGCTGAAGCAAAGATAAGGTGTCTTATGGATATTCCTGAAGCAGGAAACTCTTTGGGTACAGAAAACACGTACGTCTTTGTTAGGTTGTTGAGAATAGATAACATGGATTTCCGGCTGTGCTGAAATAGAGGTAACAAATT
Source organism: Schistocerca piceifrons (assembly GCF_021461385.2). Taxonomy (NCBI): domain Eukaryota; kingdom Metazoa; phylum Arthropoda; class Insecta; order Orthoptera; family Acrididae; genus Schistocerca; species Schistocerca piceifrons. Next base: position 403,831,174 of record NC_060141.1, on the reverse strand, counting down.
TGGTGTGAATAGGATACTTCTGCGAGTGACCTTGAGACTGAGGGGGTGTACATCTGATGAGATGCGCTGTAAGCTGTGGGCAACTAAATCTCTTTACAAGTAACCAATTCAGTGTTCTGGCACGTCAAAGAGAAAATTAACTAGCAGGAAGTACGCTACTCTGAAGGGCTCTGTCAGAAGACTTTCGTTGACGATAACCTACAGACGTCAAAGAGACTAATGGAAAACAGTAGAACTGTTCCCATGGTTGTACCCAGGACAGCAATTGTCAGGATGGTTCCTGTAAAAGGTACACGGTCATTCTTCTTTGCCAGACCTTGCTTGTGTTCAGTCTCTAAGGAACTTGTCGTCAACGGGAACGTTCAACTCTAATCTTCTGGTTGACCTGGGACGAATGAAAAGGACTTCTTATGGAAAGTTGCCTCCAGATGTGTATTGTAGCAACCTCGAAATTCTAGAGTTTTTTTTCCTTGGTTTGGACACAGTCCAATAATTTTATTCCATGACCGAATGAGACAGGTGCTTATACAAGCTGCCCCAGAGATGTTGCGTCAAACTTCTAGGGAAGAAGGGGCCGATCATAAGGATTGAGAATTACATAGCAAACCCTGGCCGCAAGCGTTCGTGGTAAATGGTAGCAGAGGTCGAAGACCGGATAGTAGACAAGAGAGTGATTTATTTGAAGTATTTGTTGGACATAATGAGTATACATGGTGTACGATATGTAATACAGCTCTAATGTTACAACAGATGCTCTGAGTTTGCACCATTACATGCGACTCATGCCTGACACCGACAGAGCGTTGTCTGCTGGACACACTCGAACACACCAGGAGGTTGACTGTAGGAGCTGCGCAGACGATTCTTGCGACGAGATCCATTTCAGACTCCACAGGATCGTCCCATGCTCCTTGTATGCTGGCTAGCGCTCGAATGAGGAAATCCCCTCTAGTGCTCTCACATACAGCGCCACCTAGCGCCGTACGACGACGACTGTGGCCACGGGTTGCTATGAAATTCTCAATTCTTATGATGTTCCCCATCTCCCCTGGAAGATTGTCGCAATATTTCTTGGACACCTTGTATACAACTGTATACTAAGCGATAGTTTCCACATTGTTTACAATCAGAATTTTTCTCTTGCAGTATGATAGGAACCATTCACTACTTTTACATTGCCTCCCAAATCTGCTTTTTCATGAACCCATTTCGCAGTACTGCTACTGGTGTGTCGGTCAAATATTCCCATATCGATTCCGAAAATGCAGGGCTTCCTGCTTGATTTCAGCTTGCGCAGCCGTGTTTCGCCCCATGCAAATGCCTTACCGCGTTTCAGACGTGATTGATTTGACAGCTTGTTACTTCCATTTTAAAATGCTGATTAATGTAAACTAAGTGATTTCTCACGGAGCGAAGGAAAATAACTATTGACCTATCCAGAAACTTACTAACTTCATTCATATAATTGAAATGAAGCACATTTCATCTTTATGAGCTAGAAAGAGATACATAAATTCTGATACATTTACAGAATTAGTGAAATCGGAGCTGCTTCCAACAACACTTTAATCTGCCTACGAAATTAGTCAATTGCTGTACTCAGTCTCTCATTTAGTGGTAATGTGCTTCATACTCCCAGCTAGGGTGGCTGGGCCGGACAAATTGCGTGACTACCACACTCTATGTCTACTTCACCGACTCCTCGTCCCGCAAGCACCCCAGTACCTTGCTTCAGAGATTAAATACCTTTCATGCTATCATAATCTAACCACGAGGTCACTCTTATTTGGTATCCTAACTGTGCCCACGCACAAAACAAAAACTTTTGCAAACTCCTTCTCAGTTGCCGTGTCCGCCTCTGGAACAAACTACCCCTTTCCTCGCGCGAAATTCAATCCCCTGTTGCTTTTAAGAAGAAGTTGAAGCATTTCCTACTCTCATCCTCATAACGTTTTCCACAAAATTAATGTACAAGGCCAATCCTCTCCTCTGTCAAATGGCAAAGCTAGTGTCTCCTATCTTGCTCCTTTCTCTTCTTCCTCTTCATCTATCTCTATTAGCCATGCAATCTTCTTTTCCTTTATATTTCCTTAATTAGTTTTCATCATGTCTCTATTCTTCTCCTCCCTTCACCATCAGTCTCACTCATACTCGCTGCTGCTAGCACTCCTATCTAAAATCTGTCTCTTTCATAATGTCTAATTATAACAGTACTTATCATCTACGAATATAAACTCTATATGTATGTATTTTTCCAAGTGTGCCTTTGTAATTGTTTATTTCACTTTTTGTCCTACATGTGGTTTAACATGTCTACTAAAACATATGAATGTAAAATAAGTAGAACGCCTGGTTAGATGTAAGAGAGGGCCTGATGGCCCTAATCTTGCCAGGTTAAATAAATCAATAAATAAATAAAATAAATAAATAAATAAAAGCTTTCTGACACAATAAATGGCTGGTGATAAAATCTCAGTTCTGTAGATGGGATTAAAAATGTGAGCTTACCAATTCGAAAGACCTCTAGCTATTTCGTGTTCCTGATGTGTTGGAGCGTAATTACGTTCCACCAGTGATCACTTCGTACTTTCTTCACAGCTCGCATGATTTACTTTTATCTAAGAAAGCAGTTTCGGACTTATTAATTGACGTGGATAAGGTTCTGAAACTACATTTCTTGAAAAATGTCTTACTCTTCCATATTATAGAGTCACTGGATCCGCAAGGAAATTATGGTCTCTGTTTATTAAAAATATTACGAAGATACTGATAACCTCACTTCATCGTGCTGATGATATCGAAACAGCTGATTTATTTCATGTAAGACAAATGACGCTCAGAAAACCAATATCTGATGGGGCTTGCAGAGTCAGTTCATGTCTAAGAAGTAAACATGACAAATTGGATTTCGTAATTGCTATTTTATCTTCCGCAAGTTATGTCACATGTGACCTAAGCGAGGTGATTATGAAGCGCCAATAATTTCGCGGCGTGGTCCTGGTTGTAAAAGAAATAGGACGTGAGTCAGTAACAAATTTCTTTATCAGTGCGAAGTTTAGCGTATGCTCCAAGTGACAGCTGTTATTTCGAGGTGGGGAGAGGAGGGAAACTCTGTGTTGCACACGCCACAAGATTACACATTTTTTGCTTACTTCGCAGGACTGATAGAGAGGAACGCGAGCTTAGGCGCTGAGAGTGACGATTACGCAGGGAAGTTTAGTCTGATAATATCTGCTTTTAAATCCTACTGTTGGCACTATCAGTCATTCCTTCCGTGGTACATAATCTCAGTGAGAAAAATCAAGTACAGCGGGAAATCTCTGGTTTCCCGCGTCAGTCGCATGCAGATAAATTTAAGGCATTATCGCCGGCTGGAGCAAACACCGGGCTTAACTTTAATCCCTGGCGTCAAGCTGGGACACCACAGAGCGCGCCTGTGCCATCGCCAATTCCCCCTTCCCCTTCCACTTTCCCCCTTCTCTCTCTCTTGAGACTTACTCTGCACGCGCTTAGGAACACGAAAAAAAAGCCTAGCATGTATAATCCGACAAGACACATCCTCGACTCCGCCTCGCAGTCATCACGTAACGACATCGAGTTGCATCCCCGATTAAGCTTTGATATTCTGCTTTAAGTCTTGTAATTATCTTCGTAAAGCTTCTGACAATCCATCTTCCAAAAGAAGCAACAATTCAGGGAGTTATTTACTGTCATAATTATATTTATGATGAACACTCATCTCTCTATTTTCGGATTATGATTTAATGTGATTACTCAAGACATGGAGGCACAGGGCTTACTACAAACGTAACAAAAAAATAATAAGTCATTTCGATGTAAAGCACCGCCGACGGCTGAGAAATTCGTTCTTTTTTCTACTATTTTCTTTATTTCGCTTTGGGAAATTGTAATTTTCATTCCCATCTACTCGATGTTATCGTTCAGAAGCAGAGCAGCGAGAAATAAGAACGTTTATGGAGCACTAATTCATATCAAAATCTGAAAAATAATGCAAAACTGTTAAAAGTATGGCTGTTATCTTTCATCGATTTTTTTAGCTGCTACATATGTATATTTTTTGCTATACTGTACCCCCTCTACACGTAAGTCTTCGAATCGAGACTTGCCTCTCTCGTTGTCAAACTTATGACGCACAGATCAAGGAATATCGAATGCAGCGTATGTCTGGATGCTTTCAGTTCTTTTTCCGCTGAATGCTTAAGGTGAAGTGATGTAAGATTTCAATAATTGTGTCATATCGACTACATAAAGCATGCTCATAGTCAGTCAAAAATGGAGGAGCGACCCCAGATCGCTATAACACACAAAAAGTGCTGACATAGTTTTTAATAACTTCGAGAAATGAAAAATATGTAATTAGTATCTTACAGGTAAATAGCGTTCGTATGTTATGAAGAAAGTAACGTCAAGTGCTGTGTTTCTGTGCTAAACTAGCTGGCTAAGAAGTACACGGAAGGAGTTTAAATAATGGCCAACGAACAGATTAGGAATCCTTTGAGTACAGAACACCAAAGTTAGTTTTTTCTTTTTCTTTTTCTTTTGCGTCATCAGTCTTCTGACTGGTTTGGTGCGGCCCAGCAGGAATTCCTCTTCTGTGCCAACCTCTTCATCTCAGAGTAGCGCTTGCAACCTACGTCCTCTGTTATTCGCTGGGTGTATTCCAGTCTCTCTCTTCCTCTACAGTTTTTTCCCTCTACAGCTCCCTCTAGTACTATGGAAGACATTCCCTGATGTCTTAAACAGATGTCCTATCATCCTGTCCTTTCTCCTTGTCAGTGTTTTCCACATATTCCTTTCCTCTCCAATTCTGTGCAGAACGTCCTCATTGCGTACCTTATCAGTACACCTAATTTTCAACATTCGCCTGTAACATCACATCTCAAATCCTTCGATTTTCCTGTGCGCCAGACGTACATTCTCAGAAATTTCTCCCTGAAATTAAGTCCTATGTTTGTTACTAATAGACATCTCTTCGCCAGGAATTCCCTTTTTTATAGTGCTAGTCTGCTTTTGATGTACTACTTGCTCCGTACGTCATTCGTTATTTTGCTGCTTAGAAAATAGAATTCCTTAACTTCGTGACCATCAATCCTGATGTTAAGTTTCTCGCTGTTCTCATTTCTGCTACTTCTCATTACTTTCGTCTTTCTTTGATTTACTCTCAGTCCATATTCTGTAACCATTAGACCGTACATTCCATTCAGCAGGTCATGTAATTCCTCTTCACTTTCACTTAGGATAGCAATGTCGTCAGTGAATCGTATCATAGATATCCTTTCACTTTGATTTTAATTCCACTTCCTCTTCATTTTTCTTTAGTCTTGCTTCCATTATCAACCGCAACGTCAGAATATCCTGTCTGGCACCTTTATCTTTCTTAAAGCCAAACTGATCATTATCTAAGTTAATGGTACAGGAAATATAAACCGTTTACTGCGAAGCATTGGCAGGACATGCGGCGATCCTAGCGGCGCCTCACTGGTACTACCTCTTTGCTTGACCAGTCTGTAATCCTTATCACTTCATGAACAATGCGTTTCGCGTCTAAATAGCTATGTTTGCGGGAAGAGTTGTCCTGAAGCGTCAGTTTTGCATGATTGCAGCAAAATTAATGCCCTGCAGTCGTTAAATCTTTTGCGACCTGAGTCAAATGAATAGCTGCCTACCCATTCTGTACAGTATCTGAGGTATAGTAGGGACCTGTAAGAAATATCTCTTTACAAGCTATAGACTTAAGAAGGACTGCGTGTATAGCACTTCATATTCCTATAATCTGAGGGTCAGACTGAACTCTGCCTAAACTGAGTGTAAGCCACTAAAAACGGGTCCGTCAATATAAGATGGACTGGAGTTCAAAATTCTCTATCTTCATGATTTAGGTATTGTATGATTTTTGCATATTGTTTTAGTAAAAATAGGCATGCTTCCCTCCCAGAAGCAACAGCCGCTTCTTTCGACGTGTGATCGTAAGTAAAAAAATGTTCTTCTCTTCCACATTTTATGACTTACTTAAGGAAGTTACAATCAGTATTTATTTTATACTTAGCACCTCTGAAAAGAGTCAACGCAACAACTGTCGCTGATTATCAACTAACCTAGGATGTACATGTGTCTTTAATTTCTTCTTACAACGTGTTTCCCTTGTTACACTTTTTATTAATTTGTTGAAGTTACACGCTTGATTTATTTGAAACCATTAAATGTCATTAAATAAACAGACCAAGGAAAACCCATAAAATGTTTCCCGTAATTCTGAGAATGAGAGGGAGTCCTTACAGACAGCGAGAAGGAAGTACTCTGTACTGAAGACCAAAGTCTGAATGGAGAGTTTTGTAACGATATTTCTCATGTACATAATGTAACAATAGGCGAAACATCCATGTCAACTGTCAGGTGACGTCTGATAGCTGATGTCAGCTTTAGAAGAACGGGGTCCTCTTCACTCGGCTTTGTACTACTCGTTCTGTGTGGAGTGGGGACTGGCGACCACGACATGTGAGTCTTGTACGTCACGAGAAAGTGATAAGTGAAGAAGAACCAACTGTTCCCCAGGCTATAAACTTAGTAGTTTTTTTTCAGTTGGTATTTCGTAAGTTAAAGTGAGCTGAAGAACCCATGTTGCAAGAGTTTGGTTTAAGATTTAGCTTACTAACCGTACTTCGCAATGTTGATGGCTGCTGTCTAAAATGCTACTATCCCATTTAGTTGACGAATGTGTGAGTGTATAAAGTGTAGACTCGTGTTAATGATAATGAGAGAAGAAAGAGTAGAAAATCAGGTGCACACTCACTGCTCTCGGGTACCACCAAGACGGCCGCTATGCTCAGCGTCTTCACTCGACATGCGGCTCGCCATGAACAGTGTACATGCCATCACGCAATGGAATACAGTTGCGAAGTTTCGGATTTAATCTAGATTGTTGGCACAGAGTTTGATGATCTCCTCTCATGGCTGACAAAATACCCACGGAAAAAAATACGAGGAGTGTTCAGTAAGCAATGCAACACGTATTGTTCTCAAAGCAAGTTGGTTTTATTCGGGATTACTATACTCCATATTACTCCCCACTCTTTTGGCTAGAAAACTCTATTTTCAACTTAATCTCCGTTCAGTCCACCTTACTGGGAGGGACTGAATGTCTGCAGGATACCACTCTACCAATCTACGTCGGAGCCAACGTCTTGCTGCATCAGTAACTTCTACATCCGCGTATTGCTTCCCGCAGAGTGAATTTCTTCTGTGGGCCAAGCAGATAGTAGTCGGGAGGAGCGAGGTCAGACTTGTGTGGTGGGTGAGGAAGAAGAGTCTAGTGAAGTTTTGTGACCCCCTCTCGAAAGCGCAGACTTGTGTGGGACCTTGCGTTCTCATGGAGCAGGAGGAGTTGGTTTGCATTTTTGTGGCGACAACTATGCTGAAGTCATTTCTTCAGTTTTCTGAAAGTAGGACAATACAATCCCCAGTTGATCGTTGCAGCATGAGGGAGGACGTCAAACAGAATAACTCCTTTAGAGTCCCTGAAGGCCGGCTTAAGGTCCGGTTTTCAAATTTTGCTTCGGATAACAGGTTATGTGGGTCCACTCCATGGATACCCATGTCGTTTCCAGTTCGAAGTGATGAACCTATATTTAATCGCCTATGGCGATGTTCGACAGAAATTGTCACGATCAGTCTCGTAACGCGCGAACGATTCCTCACCGACGGTCCTCCGTTGCTTTTATGGCGTCCTGTTAGGTTGTGGGAACACACCTTTGAATATCCCAACAGGTGGACGACTGTGTCACGGATGCCAACAAAGACGTCCAGTCGTGCAATGAGATGTTTGAGTGTTCTACGGAGAACACCTCGAATGAGAGTGTCCGCACGTTCCAACACTGCAGCAGTCACATCTGTGAGCGGCCGCCGCGGCACGCGGGAGGCCAGACAGGTCTGTACGACCTTGTCGCGACTATGACAGATGCCTCGTCCAACGACTCACCGTGCTTTTGTTGACTGCTAGGTCTCCGTAGATATTTTGTAAGTGCTTATGAATATCTGCGATGCTCTGGTTTTCCGCCAAAAGATACTCAATGAAAGCTCTTCGCTTGGAATGCACCTTCGTTACAAACGTCATTCTGAAGGCTACGTGTAGCGCCGCCATCTATCGGAACTGGATGAAGCGGGATTCTCTGACGATACCTCACAACGGATGCAGCGTTTCATCAACTGAAATTGGCCGTGTAAAAATATTTTTCATTACTTTTCAACGCCCCTCGTATGTTCCGTCGAATTAGTTATCTCTCAGTCGACCGCCACCGAGAAAGGGTCCGATAGCAATCTCGGTTACGAGGTGGGCTATATAGTGTAAACACACTGACGAGTCAAGACATTAGGACAATCTGCTAAATAACTCGTTGTTTCATCTTTGGCAGGCAAAAAAGCAGAGATTCTGCGTGGCATGGGTTTGACAAGCGCTTGATGGGTTCCGGAGATATGTGGTACTGGAAATCTAGTCACAGGTCACAAAATTCTCATAAATTATGGGGCGATGGTTCGCGGTCGCGTGGGCGCGGGTTCAGATCACGCGAATTTGGTGATCAAGACGCCAACGTGAGGTCGTCGTTGTAGCACGATTCTGACCTTGCGACGTGCAGTTATTCTGCTGGAAGATGATACTGTCGTCGTCAGGGAAGACATCAAGCATGAAGTAAACAGGTGATTTGTAACAATTTTCACATGGTCCACAGCTGTCATGGTGATTTTCATTACTACCAAAGGTGGCATGGCAGCAAAGATGAATTCCCTTCAGAGCACAATATTTCCCCCACTGGCCCACGTCTGTGCCGAACTGCACGTTTCCAGCGCCTATATGACAGCGTATCTGGACACCACAGTTAATTTGGTATATCAATAAAGGTGATTTATTCGACCAGGCGATATGTTTCCACTGATCCATAGTCCCTTGTCTATGACACTGTCGCCACTGCAGTGGTAACTGATGATGACGTTGCGTCACCATGGAACATGCAGGGACCGCCTCCTCCGGAATCCCTATGGCGTCCAATGTGAGGTTGTGAGCTGAACTATGTGCGCCGAAACGTACTACATTTCTGACGTCAGATTTGCCACAGATCACCGCCTATCCTGTTAACCTTGTTACATATTCGTGGTTTTACCGTCCTTCGATCACATTCCACAAACGCTGACGACAACAGCACGCGAACAGCCGACCAACTTCGCCGTTACCGAAATCCTAGTTCCCAGCCACCCGGTCATAACAATGTTACAAGCATATCGTCGGTAAAACGATTCTTCGTCTTTGTTTCGCCTATACACACACACACACACACACACACACACACACACATACAAAAAAAAAACTTGCGTACTACGAAGTAATTCTCCGAACAGGATGGAAATATGTCGATGTAATGTACACATATATATATAAAAACAAATGTTTACAGTACGAGAAAAATTAGATGATTTATTCAAGAGAAAGAGCTACACAAATTGAGCAAGTCAATATCGCGTCCGTTCACCCCTATCCCTTATGCAAGCGGTTACTCGGTTTGACATTGATAATAGAGTTGTTTGATGTCCTCCTGAGGGATATCATGCCAAATTATGTCCAACTGGAGCGTTAGATCGTCAAAATCGCGACCTGGTTGGAGGGCCCTGCCGATAATGCTCCAAATGCAAAATGTAAACTTTCAAGACCGGAAACTTCACACATATTAAAATATTCCCTGCTGCTACGGCAAGGTCAAACGAATTTCTCGGAGAAGCCCAGCGTTTCGTTCCGTATGTGATAGACGACTCAAGAAGGATAGTAGTTCCTATGAAGGTCCGATTTCACATCCTGGCCCGTTACTGACTATAGTAAAAATGACGTTAAAATTGTTCTAGTCACCAGACAACTTCAGGCAATATTGCTGGTATTGAAAGTGCTGTAGAAAACAATATATTCTGCAAGAATGTGTGATGGATTCATGTAACAGACTTGAGAACATAAGATTCCGTTAGACATAAGTGCAGAGTCCATGATACAGAGGATGGACAAAATTTTAGGTACACGGAAAACAGAACGCACTGCCATCCTTAATACCGTGTAGGAAAACAGTTGGCAGTCAAAACACCTTCCAGTAGCCTCGGAATGGAAATACACAGGTACTGAATGGTTCGCAAGGAAATCTTTTAGCATTATTCTTGCAAAATAGTGGTAATTGCAGGTAATGATGATACAGATGGCTAGTGATCACCCTTACCTGGAAAAGACCACAATGAGTCACTAATATTGAGATTTCGCGACTTAGGTAGCCAAGGGGTCATTCTCGTGCTCTCAAAATAGTTCCTGGATAACGCAAGTGTTAACGCCGACCCTGTCCTCTTCGAACACATCATCATCATTTGGGAAGAAATATTGTACCAAGGCTTGTACCTAAGGTGCCAACAATGCGACCTTCAAGTGTAACGATGTGGCCCATGGAATACCACGATACTGCTGTCCAAATTATCACCCAAACCCTATCATGTTACATTCTTGGGAGCAAGCAGTCTGCATCGTAGGCTCGGGACGGCGTACTATAGACATAATCTCTGCCAAATGATACTATATCTTTGCTTCATAGTCCATGTTTTAAGGATTCGGTAGCACATTTTCCTGTTGCAGCGATTTGCATCACTGATGAGTGGTTTTGGAATTACAACTCGTACCGCAATTCTCTGATTCCGCAGCTCCCTTTGTGTTGTTTTGGTGCTGACGGGGTTCACGAGTGCGACATTCACTTCTACAGTGACTTTTGCAGCTGTCGACTTCTTAGTTTTCGTCACAATCTTCTTGAATCACCGTCAATCACTATCACTCAAAAGTCACTTTCTTATGCGTAGTGACTTTGCGGATGATATTTTTCTGCTTTCCTTTAATGCGGTGCAAATATTCGTTACGTTTGTACGTGGGCTGCTTCTGTGTTGCATTGGATCTCTGACTGCGCTTTCTTTGTAAGAGACTTTGTGGCTGGTTGGACTCGTTGTCGGAAGTTAATCGCCAGTACTGTTGGACAGTTGGAAGTTAGTTGCCAGCAGTGATGGATGTGAGATGTGAGACGTTAGCATTGATGGAGGGTAGAGGTCTGAAGTGTTAGCGTAGGCTAACGATCTGTACATGCTCGATTTGGAGATATAGTGTTATTCATGATTATATACCTTTGTACTAGATGTCACTGACGATTTATATTCGCGTTTGAACTGGATGTCAAATTATTAAGGTAAAAAATTCATTATTTGGTTTGCAGCAAAATCGTTCCTCTGCTAACCGCATGCTTATTAGTAGTTAGTGGCTTTAGTAGTTGGAATATTTTATTTAGCTGGCAGTAGTTCGCGTAATGAAGAATTTTGTGAAGCAAGTGCTTAATGAAATGTATATGTTATTGTTAGGATTTTTTTTTAGTCAGGGCCATTCTTTTGAATTATTCATTTGAAGTCAGGTTGTAATTTTTTTTGAGCAGTCAGATTGCGTTGCGTTAGAATATTGTGGGTCAGTGTTGACATGATAAGAAAAAGTAAAGAGAAAGTAGGCTCAGTACGTTCAGCTTTACTCAGCTATTTCAGAATTAAATAAAGTAGAAGTTTCATCTTCTCAGTCATTCTGCAACCTAACTACAGACACACTCATTTAAATAAAGAAGTTTCACGTTGTCTCTTGAATCATCAAACAATGCAGCTCCTCTAATTATGTAAGCAACCATTATACGAGCACCATTAATTCACCCACGTTCGAATTCACTTAACTCCGGCACAATGTACTCAGAACCACACAGAGATACACAGAACCACTACTTACACTGGCCACTTACTAAGGATAATGCACAGTCGCCGTTCGTAGCCAAATATAACAGCGCAACCTACAGGCATGGCTAATATCGGCATTTATGTTCAAGCATACATTTCTCGCGGCGTTTGCATATTCTTGTCCAACCGCTGCATGTTTTGTCTAAGTATTTCCACTATAGATTACATATTTTTTGTAACACGGAATGTTAATTCTGCAGGGCAACAAAGGTACAGAAAAACTAAATGCTTCGAAAATAGAAAAAAAGAAACATATACCGTAGTGCGGGAACCACAGAAAAGCCTTGAAACTCGTTCCCAGACTACGACAACCCGCCTTGAAGCGGTTGGCCGCAGCTGGAGACGAAAACATTGGCTCTCTCGAAGAAATTGATGCGATCGCGCGGTCATAGCCGGGAATAGTTTAACAATTGAATATATTAGATTGGTGGATAAGTTCGTAGCGTTTCTGTTTTGCATGTTGATATTCCGGTTGCTATGTGTTTATTGATCAATTTTCATTTTCATTTGTAGTTCACTGTTGTTATTTGAGTTTACGTATTGACATTTTCTCATATGGAGATAGAGAGTAGAACAATGGACGCTACAAAATAGAGTGCCAAGCAGAGAAATGGGAACATTTCCGATATATTGTTCTGTCTGAGTTCAATAGAGGGGTGACAGCAGCGGAAACAACCAGAAACATTAGCGCCGTGTATGGGGGCAGTGTGACTAGATAGAGGGAGGCAAGAAAATGGTTTTCCCATTTATGGAAGTTCGTTTTGACAACAGAGACTCTCCGCTTTCAGGAAGATCTTCGGTGTTTGATGAAGATCGTTTAAAAGCATTAGTCCACAATGATCCACGTCAGCGTGCTTGAGAACTGCTAAATGTGATGAGCTGTGATCATTCCACCATCACCCGACATTTGCAAGCAGTGTGGAAGATTCAAAAGTCGGGTGTATGGTTACCGTACGCTCTAAACCAAAACGACAAAAATCAACGTGTGGCCATATGTGCATGTGCGCTTGCTCGCCATAAACTGGCACGTGAACATTACCGACCATTTGCAATTTTGAAAACATTATGAATTCTCTAAATCACGAATCTACAGGATTCAATCCTGAGAAATCCTATTAGACCATAAGTGTAAAAGTTTGGTGGAAGAGATAACTGATTTTCCTCCGCGAGGTAGTTTTGATACTGAGGTGTAGAAAGAACGTTTATGAAAGGTAATGCAAATGAAAGCTGAGGCGCGAAAATGGCGTCATGACGCGAAAGCGCGATTTGGTGAATTTGCTATTGGGGACCTTGTTCTCGTTAAGGCGAATGAGAAATCGAGCGAGATTGATAATGAGATTTCAAAATTTAAATTCATAAGATTGTTAGTATATCTTATATTAATGCTTAGTGTTTACCTTTTCCTAATTCTGCTAAGCTGCTAGGTGTACATAACACTGGTGACTTGAAACTGTATTATTCAAGAACTGATCTGAGAAGGAATTTCCACTAAAAAAGTTAATTATAATTTTAATTTTTCAAAATCTACTCCTAATTTATTTCTTGGACAAGACGGTCATCAACGAATTTGCAAAAAAGTATAAGGAGAAATATAACTTACGTAGTAAATGTTCTGAAAGCAACTGAAACGAAAGAAAAACCCAAACCAAGGCCAAGGCCAATATAAGTCGGCCTGGTATATGTACCATTTGTAATTTTCTAAGTAATTCTTTTACACCACGTATTGTGTAAGTGAATACCGATGCACTCAGACAACGTATGTTTCAAGTCTATGTATGCGTGTTAATATAGGCAGCGTTGAATTATCCACTGTGATAGAAATATAAGAACTGCTTGATATTACTCGGTAGTGAGTTTTCAAAGAATGTGAGGAAGGTGGACGTTCTGGAATGCCGCTGCACAAACAAATAGAGAGATAAAAGCGTGCCGCCGTGGCACGCGAAACAATGCGATCTCTGGACTGAGCCGCTGCAGGCTCCTAGAAGTTAACTGGGTTCTTTTGGCAATACGCTCGTGGAATGCGACGTTTTTCTTTTCAGCATAACCGTTGCAAAGCTTTGATATATTTGTTATCGTGTTTCTTATCCTTTTAATATTATTTTGTCCATTTCTTGTACAGTACTGATATGAAATTTTCGTAACACATGAACCATTTCGAACGTAATGATTTTTTGAAATATGTAATTTTGTTTTTTAAAATATGTTATGTTACACTGTGATGTTTTGAGTTATGATGACGCAGTGTTATCATGCTAATTATGTTCCCATGCACTATTATCATAATTAATGACAAGCTTAATGAGTGATTAACAAAATGTATGTAGACAAAACTGAATGCATTTACGCATCTACATTTCCGTTTGTATTTCTTCGGATATTCCCTGATTCTGTTTCCAATCAGGAAAAAACTCATAGAATGTGAGGCACATGGTCAACCGAAAATGCAGATAAAATACCTTCTGCGCCACCCAAAAGTTTTCGCCGTTCAATATCTGGTGAAAAATTGTAATATACTGCTAACTCTGAGCTTTATTACAGAAACTGTATTTAACCTGTAATGAATGTAATAAGGCATTTATTTGTGAACGTATATAATTGATCGTAATTATAAAGTAAATACTGTAAACTGTTAAGTAATGGACAAGCGAACCGTGCTTAAATATATCGATAGCAACGCCGAAGTGACAGTAGCTGCGCCGTTGTTCACCTTTGCGTATGGAGACTGTCGCGCTGGGAGCGGAGAGGAGGCGCAACAGCTCGGTTGAGTCTTGAAAGAGTGCGACAGCGTGTGATGAGCGCTCCCGCGGACGCGCTGTGGAGTTACGATCGCGCACCCAATTTGTTAACTAGCGAGTGTTGAGAGCGTGGTAGGAGTGGACCGGCGGAGGAAGCTACAGTTCGAAGTATTGCCTGTCCCACAATTACCCGTGGCTCTGGAGACGACTCGTGGTTGTCAACCAGCAGCAACAGCAACAGCTCAGCATTGTCGTCAACTACATTCTTCGTCAGCTACAAAATCGTAAGACTGTTAACTGACAGAGTTCAATTGATACTGTACGGGCATTACCCAGTGGAATTTCTTTAACAGACTTTAATGACTAACTTCCTTGAATAATAACCGGCAGTAATTAAACCCTGTAGGGCACCTGTGTTGTCATTGTCCTCATACATTATTACTAAGCAGAATTCCTTTCCTTTCCATGCAATCACCGAGTGTCGTAAAATTATGAAAATTAATTAACTCTTTAGTGCTAGTTTTGTTTGTTTGCTAATGACCAGTTTCAGTCTAAATTTTGCTGCCTCAGTAACTGTTCATTCTTGAATTGCATAACAGAGGCTTAACTAATTAAGTAATTAAAAAATTTCACTGGCAAAACTAGTAACAGAAGATACAGCATAAATTAAGAGAGCGCAGTTTTATTTATTCTGTATTTAGCTTAGCGAGTGTCTTCTGCCGGCTTGGTAGGTATTTTATTGTCCTTACGTTAAAAGTGAGTCTGTTGCTCGTTTGCTTGAAGTACATTCAGTTCAATCTTTCATTACTTGAAAGTAAATTGCTTCCCTCTCTCCATATTTTGCATTACGTTATGCACAGTTTACTGAAACTCTTTTTTCATGTAACAAAGTTAAAGTTTCTATTAGTCATTTATTTAACCAGCAACTTCGTTTAAGTTTGCTTTGAACATTTAGTATTTCGGATTAATTAACTGCAAACTCAGAGCTTTCTGATTCATTTATTTTCTCATGAACTGTTTTGTTGTGAAAACGTGTGACACCCTTCTGTTGCCACGCCAGTGGTTATTTGCTTAATTTTCTTTGCCATTATCTTTCTTCGGATTCTGGATATGTATTGCTCTAGTGGAAGGCTACCGTTTAATTACCCATTTTTCGAAAATCAGTATTTTTTGTATTAAATATTACATGGAACCCTTTTCCTCTCTGTGTGGTTCGTGAGCGACTGCACTATATTCTACCCATTTCAGAATTATCAGAATTTAGATTACTTTTAGAATAGATTATTCCTCCAAAAGGGTATGTTACACACTTTCCTCCTACTGACCTGTATTATTTTCCTCCGGCAACGACGGCCTTAGTCACTGAAAAATGTTACTATGCATACGCGATCACAGTCATTTATATCGCAGTTCAGTAGGTCAATCAGGAAGGGGGAGGTTATACAAGGCGACGCTAGTGGCAGGACAGTATCAGTTTGGTATTATTATTGGCATGAATTTTGCATTGAGCAGATTCGTAGCGAATTAAACCCTTTAGCTAAGAGTAAAGTAGCTTACGCACGGCAATAGTGAACGGTGGAAATAAGACACAAAGATTTCTAAATTTGCATTAATCAGAAAAACAGGCAACATGATGAACATAGATGAAACTGATAATTTTATTTATAATTAACATGGAACAATCGATAGAACAGTGGGGAACGGTAACAGCGGAACCCATTGTTAAGGAACGGGCGGCTAGGATTACATACAATGCTGTTGATCAATAAAATTAATGTTCAGTCCGAATCAATAAAAGCTCAATCCTAATCTATTAATGACAAAATTAACGCTCAATCCGAATCAGTTAACAGTAAAACTGATGCACAATTAAGCAAAATGGATAATCAGAACAAAAAAAATCAAGATTGTTAACAATAATATTGGGATTGTTAACACGAAAGTAGGTGTAATCAAAACGAAATAATGGTAATGAATACCGAAATGGCTAATCTTAAGCAGGACAAATGGCTCTGAGCACTATGGGACTTAACATGTATGGTCATCAGTCCCCTAGAACTTAGAACTACTTAAACCTAACTAACCTAAGGACATCACACAACACCCAGTCATCACGAGGCAGAGAAAATCCCTGACCCCGCCGGGAATCGAACCCGGTAACCCGGGCGTGAGAAGCGAGAACGCTACCGCACGACCACGAGCTGCGGACAAGCAGGACATGACAGAGGTACAGTTAAACGTAAGAAGCATAAATAGCCGTTTTCATGCGAAAGTAGAGGGGATCAAACAGAAACTGGAACAGGCTGTTGATGCCATTATTGAAAATAAAGTAATTGAAATGGTAGAATAAGCACGAAAAGACGATACGGAAAAAAATACGAATTTGCAGACTTTACTGTCAGAGGTAGATACTAGAGTGAAGAAATGGGAGACTACGTGTGATGAGAAAAAGAGAGAAGTGGAAACGTTAGCGACAACCACTTGCCTAGTAGTTACAAAAGTAACCGAAGTATAAATAAAAGTAGACGAAAAGCTCACTCTGTGTGTCATGTCAGGCCCATATTACTGAAATCTTAGCGAAGGAAGAACGTTTCGATCCCATCAAAAAGCAGGTTGTATTGCGCGCTACCGACTTCGTTAACAATCCCTAAAGGGTATTGCCTGAATCGTGTACGGATAAGAGAAAAATTAACGATGTAATCGACGTGCTAGCAGGCGAGGCTAAGCGATTGGGTTTAAACCTTGATGCTGTGAACTTGAACTTTTAAGAATTTAAGAATCCGCACTTGAAAGAATATTGACCAGAGAAGAAGCAAGAGAGTGTATGGTGCGATCTCGTAGGTTCAAAATCCTAAGACGCAAATTCGCCCCGATCACTGAGTGTTGATGATGATGTTCAGTTTGTAGTGCGCTCAACTGCGCGGTCATCAGCGCCCGTGCCAAGTCCCAATTTTGACAGAGTCCAATTTTTACGCAATCCAATCTAGTCACTGTCACGAGTGATGATGATGTTGAAATGATGAGGACAACACAAAAACCCAGTCTCCGAACAGATGAAATCCCCAACCTGGCCGGGAACCGAACCTGGAACCCTGTGATCCAGAGACAGCAACACTACCCACTAGATACGCGTCGATCAATGAAAGAATTTTGCGAAAATTAGATCCGCGAATCAGAGCATTTGCGTGATCGATGGACTGAATCGGAGATTGTCTGGGGGCTGTGGAAGAAACTTCCAGGTGATTGCAAGAGGTACATGGGCATTAGTTGGAGATCAATTACTGCTTTGTTAGAAAAGGCAGAAGATGAAGATAATTGGCAGAATAACCGCGAAACTTTTAAAAGCCGTAGGAATAGCAACTATTACGACAACAGCAACAGTCCTAATAACAATAATCATGGCAATAATGATAACCACCATCATGGTAATTTAACACACACCACTATAACAACAACAGTCATAGCGGGAACAGTAATAGTAGAAGTGACAGAGGCCAATGTCAAATGAATATGGCAGGTGGTTCTCAACAGAATGACAGAAGGCAGTAGCAAAATCAGCAATTGCGACAGCCTCCTGGAAACGAGCCTATCATACTTCATCAGGGACCGATTAGCCGCGCCAGTTTGGGGCTCACCCGGCTTGGGAAGACCTTGGCAGCCCACAAGAAAGCCTAGGCGACGTTGCTATGACAGGTCCGAATGTAAAAATCGGCGATGGGAGAATGGTGCAAGAAGACTGAGCTAGTAACGCACCTGCGGTACAATAAATGAAGTTGAAACTGCTGTCGAAAAAGCGATCACTGTTCTTAATAACGATGAAAATAAAGTGCCGGTCACCAAAGAAGATGCGGCTGCTGTTAAATTCAAAAACGGTACCGCGGGCTCCAATACAGTATGATTCGCCGGCGGAGTTAAAGAAGCCGATACCGGATAAAAATTCCGTTATCGCGCAGGGCAATGCGGAACTTGAGGAGCTGTGGCTAAGTCAGTTTGGTCGGACATACGACAAAATGAAGAATTACAGAGGGTTGTATGGGAAATGTGCTAATGGAGAGAGCGGAAAATATTTGACGCTTCTCAACCCGCATGAAATTAGCATTTATGAAGAAACGGAAAGCTCTGAACCAAAGAGGCAGGCTTGTCCGAATGTTGTAGTGATTGGAGTAGCCTACCCTGACGACGCTGGTCCTAAAGAAAACCGAGCCTCAATTTCTGAAGGGGGTCAAGACGAGGCTGCCGATGATGGCTGGGTACGACTAATTGAAAGCCCGTAGATTAGAACACCATTGAGGTTAAGACTGACTCAGACGAGAATGGTGGGGGTTGAATGAGTTCGGGAGAAGATTTAGAAGCAGAAACAGAGCACATTTCTCCAAGCAATTTGGAATATGATAACCATCGTTCCGAAGAAGATTTGCGTGACTTGACAGTTAACGAATTGTTGCTAATAACAGTGCTCGTTAATCGAAGAAACTGATAAAAAGGTTGCAGTGTTGGGGTCAAAACGGCAACAACAACCGCAGGACAGGGAGATAGAAATTAAGAACGCCCGAGAAAAGAAAATTTAAAAAATTCTAGAGACGAACCACTATCGGTATCAGAGTCACAGAGATTTTTCTGGAATGACCTTGATGCTGATGAGGACTCTTTGTAGGTAAACGAATCAGAAGGTATACTGAAATTGTACTACTTTCAAAATGTAGAACGAAAGAATATAGAGCATATTTGCAAAAATATGCGAAGACATCAAAGCGAGGACGAATGCTTGAAAACAATGAATAACAAGAATGACTAAAAGAATGAAGACTGAGAAAAGTTGTGAAAGTATAAAAGGATGCACAACATGCTCTGTTTATAAGCAAAGATGAGCATAGCGACACTTGGCGGGTGTGTTGGCCAACAAAGTATATCACCGACATAGTAGACTGTTATCATTTAGCCTATTGTCATTGCGTACAAAAGAAATGTACAGAGGAAATGTCTGAAGTTGTGTATTTTAACAACATGTCAAATGAAATAACAGAAAGGATAAAGACTTGGGATAAGCGCCAAAGGATGAATGTGACCAACTATAGAAATCGTGGACCTATGCAGAGTATAAGACCTGACGATGTACTACAGTTAGTGTGCACGAACCTCCATGGCCTTCTGCTATTGACCTCAGGTAATTTCACTTACATACATTGAAGCGCCAATAAAACTGGTATAAGCATGCGTATTCAAATACAGAGATCTGTTAACAGGCAGAATACGGCGCTGCGGTCGGCAACGCCTATATAAGACAACAAGTGTCTGGTGCAGTTGTTAGATCGATTACTGCTGCTACGAAGAGGTGTTAGAGTTGGTGCACGAGCGATAGGACACAGCATTTCCGAGGTAGCGGTCAAGTGGGGATTTTCCCGTACGATAATTTCACGAGTGTACGGAGAATATCAGGAATTCGATAAAGATCTCCGACATCGCTGCGGTCGGTAAAAGATCCTGCAAGAACGGGACCAACGATGACGGAAGAGAATCGTTCAACGTGACAGAAATGCAACCCCTCCGCAATTTGCTGTAGATTTCCATGCTGGGCCATCAACAAGTGTCAACGTGCGAAACATTCAACGAAACATCATCTATATGGGCTTTCAGAGCCGAGGGCTCACTCGTGTACCCTTGCTTACTGAACGACCTAAAGGTTTACGCCTAGACTGGGCC
Source organism: Schistocerca piceifrons (assembly GCF_021461385.2). Classification (NCBI taxonomy): domain Eukaryota; kingdom Metazoa; phylum Arthropoda; class Insecta; order Orthoptera; family Acrididae; genus Schistocerca; species Schistocerca piceifrons. The sequence continues at coordinate 403,810,892 of NC_060141.1, read as the reverse complement.
CGTCAACACCCACATCGGATTGTTGATGACTGCAAACATGTTACCTGATCGGACGAGTCTCGATTCAGATTGTATCGATCGGATGGACGTGTACTGGTAGGGAGACAACCTCATGAATCCATGGACGCTGCATGTCGTCAGGGGACTATTGAAGTTAGTGGAGGCTCTGTAATGGTATGAGGAGTGTTGGATTGATATGGAACCCCTGGTACGTCTAGATACGACTCTGACAAGTGACAAGTACGTAAGCATCGTGTCTGATCACCTGCATCCATTTATGTACATTGTGCATTCCGACGGACTTGGACAATTCCAGCAGGACAATGCGGTTGATATGGAACCCCTAGTACGTCTAGATACGACTCTGACAAGTGACAAGTACGTAAGCATCGTGTCTGATCACCTGCATCCATTTATGTACATTGTGCATTCCGACGGACTTGGACAATTCCAGCAGGACAATGCGACACCCCACACGGCCAGAATTATCACAGAGTGGCTGCAGAAACACTGAAACACTCTTCTGAGTTTAAACGCTTCCACTGGTCACCAAACTGCCCAGACATGAACATTATTGAGCATATCAGGGATGCCTTGCAACCTGCTGTTCAGAAGAAATCTCCACCCCCTCGTACTCTTACTGATTTATGGACAGCCCTGCATGCTGTCAATTCCCTCCAGCGCTACTTCAGGCATTAGTCGAGTCCATGTCACGTCGTGTTACGGCACTTCTGCGTGCTCGCGGGGGGCTACACGATATTGGGCAGGTGTTCCAGTTTTTTTGGCTATTCGCTACTGGAAGCAATTTCGAAGTTCATTAAGCTGTGCCGGACAAGAAAGCCGACAGCTAAAGCGGTTTATAACAAAAACATAAAGCGGTTGATAGCAAACTAGCAAACGATTACTATGTGCATATCGGCAAACGAAAAGCGATTTTGTCCGATAATGGGGCACAGTTTACTTTCAAGTTATGGAATAAAGATACGCAAATCAATAGGGTTGAAGTGATACGCACCTTGGTCTATTTCCCGGCCAGATATCCAGCGGAACGATACATGCTTGAGCTGGAGTGTCTTTGCCGAACGTATTTTCACCACATTCACAGAGCGTGGGGCAAATACATACTCGATTTTGAAAAGACTATGAATGTCTCGTCGCACGATCTACAGGATTCACTCCGGAGAAAATCGTGTTAGTCCATAAGTCTTAAAGTTTGGTGGAAGGGGTAATTTATTTCCCTCCGTGAGTTGGTATTGACATTGACGTGAAGAATGAACGTTTGTGAATGCACGGATTGCTGATTTTGCAATTGGCCACCTCGTTCTCGTTAAAGCGAATGAGACATCAAGCGAGACTGATAATGAAATTTCAAGATTTAAATTCATAAGATTATTAGTATACCTCATAATAACGCTTACTAATTCTGCAAAGCTGTTAGGCGTGCGTAACATTGGTGACTTGAAATTGTTTCTTTCAAGAACTGATCTGAGAAAGAATTTCCAGTAAAAATACTTAATTATTATCGTAATTGTTTAAAAATTTACTCCTAATTTATTTCTTGGATCAGACGGTCATCAACGAATTTGCAAAAACTGTAACGAGAGATGTAACTTACGGAGTAAATGTTCTGAAAGCAACTGAAACGAAAGAAAAACCCAAGCCATGGACAATGTACACCACTGGCCATTAAAATTGCTACACCAAGAGGAAATGCAGATGATAAACGGGTATTCATTGGTCAAATATATTATACTAGAACTGACGTGTGATTGCATTTTCACGCAATATGGGTACATAGATCTTGAGAAATCAGTACCCAGAACAACCACCTCAGGCCGTAATAACGGCCTCGATACGTCTGAGCATTGAGTGAAACAGCGCTTGGTTGGCGTGTACAGGTACAGCTGCCCATGCAGCTTCAACATGATACCACAGTTCATCAAGAGCAGTGACTGCCGTATTGTGACCAGGCAGTTGCTCGGCCACCATTGACCAGACGTTTTCAATTGGTGAGAGATCTGTAGAATACACGCTACCAATGTGCGTTCACCACAATGTCGTCAAACACGGATGCGACCATCATGATGCTGTAAACAGAACCTGGATTCATCCGAAAAAGTGACGTTTTGCCATTCGTGCACCCAGGTTCGTCGTTGAGTACACCATCGCAGGCCCTCCTGTCTGTGATGCAGCGTCAAGGGTAACCGCAGCCATGGTCTCCGAGCTGATAGTCCATGCTGCTGCAAACTTCGGCGAACTGTTGGTGCAGATGGTTGTTGTCTTGCAAACGTCCCCATCTGTTGACTCAGGGATCGAGACGTGGCTGCACGATACGTTACAGCCATGCGGATAAGATGCCTGGGCCGTTGGGATCCAGCACGGCGTTCCGTATTACTCTCCTGAACCCACCGATTCCATATTCTGCTAACAGTCATTGGATCTCGATCTACGCGAGCAGCAAGTTCGCGATGGGATAAACCGCAATCGCTATATTCTACAAACCGACCTTTATCAATGTCGGAAACGTGATAGTACGCGTTTATCCTCCTTACACGAGGCATCACAACAACGTTTCACCAGGCAACGCTGGTCAACTGCTGTTTGTGTATGAGAAATTGGTTGGAAACATTCCTCATGTCAGCACGATGTAGGTGTCGTCGCCGGCGCTAACCTTGTGTCAATGCTCTGTAAAGCTAATCATTTGCATATCACAGCATCTTCTTCCTGTCGGTTAAATTTCGCGTCTGTAGCATGTCATCTTCGCGTTCTAGCAATTTTAATGGCCAGTAGTATATATAAACGTCACTATGGTAAATGTCTTATTTGTAAATTTTTACATAACATGTTGTAAAAAATTCTTTTACACCATGTATTATGTAAGTCTATAGCGATGTATAAGTTTCAGGTCTACGTATGCGTGTGAATATCTTCTATGATGTGAATATAAGAACTACTTGAGATTATTCGGACGTGAGTTTTCGAAGAATGCGAGGTAGGTGGACGTTCTGTAATGCCACTGCACAAACAAATAGAGAGATCAAGCGTGCCTCTGTGGGACAAGAAAAAATGCGATCTCTGGACTGATCCTCTGCAGGCTCTTAGAACTCTGCGGGGTTCTTTCGTAACTACGCGTGTGGAATTCGACGTTTTTCTTTTCAGCCTAATAATTGTAAAACTTTGATGTATCTGATATCTTGCTTCTTATACTTTTAATTATTCGTTCGTGTACCTTTACTATGGTTCTTATGTTTCGTTGTACTGTACGGACATGAAATGTTCGTAACGCATGAACCATTTCAAACGTACTCATTTTTTGACAGATGTAATTTTGTTATTTAAAATATGTTATGGTACACTATGATGTTTTGAGTTATAATGACGTAGTGTTATAATGCTAATTAATGTGATAATTAATGAGAAACGTAATGATTGATTAAAAAATGTATGTAGACAAAACTGAATGCATTTGCGTATCTGCATTTCCGTTTGTATTTCTTCGGACAATCCCTGATTCTGTTTCCCTTGAGGAAGAAACTCATGGAATGTGGGGCACATGTAGAACCGAAAATGCAGATCAAATGCCTTCTGCACCATCCAAAATTTTTCGCCGCTTAAAATCTAGTGATAAATCGTAATAAAAATGCTAATTCTTAGCTTTATTACAGAACAGTGCATTTATTTGTGAACGTATATAATTGATCGTAATTATAATGTAAATACTGTAAACTGTTAAGTAATGGACAAGCGAACCGTGCTTAAATACACTCCTGGAAATGGAAAAAAGAACACATTGACACCGGTGTGTCAGACCCACCATACTTGCTCTGGACACTGCGAGAGGGCTGTACAAGCAATGATCACACGCACGGCACAGCGGACACACCAGGAACCGCGGTGTTGGCCGTCGAATGGCGCTAGCTGCGCAGCATTTGTGCACCGCCGACGTCAGTGTCAGCCAGTTTGCCGTGGCATACGGAGCTCCATCTCAGTCTTTAACACTGGTAGCATGCCGCGACAGCGTGGACGTGAACCGTATGTGCAGTTGACGGACTTTGAGCGAGGGCGTATAGTGGGCATGCGGGAGGCCGGGTGGACGTACCGCCGAATTGCTCAACACGTGGGGCGTGAGGTCTCCACAGTACATCGATGTTGTCGCCAGTGGTCGGCGGAAGGTGCACGTGCCCGTCGACCTGGGACGGGACCGCAGCGACGCACGGATGCACGCCAAGACCGTAGGATCCTACGCAGTGCCGTAGGGGACCGCACCGACACCTCCCAGCAAATTAGGGACACTGTTGCTCCTGGGGTATCGGCGAGGACCATTCGCAACCGTCTCCATGAAGCTGGGCTACGGTCCCGCACACCGTTAGGCCGTCTTCCGCTCACGCCCCAACATCGTGCAGCCCGCCTCCAGTGGTGTCGCGACAGGCGTGAATGGAGGGACGAATGGAGACGTGTCGTCTTCAGCGATGAGAGTCGCTTCTGCCTTGGTGCCAATGATGGTCGTATGCGTGTTTGGCGCCGTGCAAGTGAGCGCCACAATCAGGACTGCATACGACCGAGGCACACAGGGCCAACACCCGGCATCATGGTGTGGGGAGCGATCTCCTACACTGGCCGTACACCACTGGTGATCGTCGAGGGGACACTGAATAGTGCACGGTACATCCAAACCGTCATCGAACCCATCGTTCTACCATTCCTAGACCGGCAAGGGAACTTGCTGTTCCAACAGGACAATGCACGTCCGCATGTATCCCGTGCCACCCAACGTGCTCTAGAAGGTGTAAGTCAACTACCCTGCCCAGCAAGATCTCCGGATCTGTCCCCCATTGAGCATGTTTGGGACTGGATGAAGCGTCGTCTCACGTGGTCTGCACGTCCAGCACGAACGCTGGTCCGATTTCCAGGAGTGTATATCGATAGCAACGCTGAAGTGGCAGTAGCTGGCCGTTGTTCACCTTTGCGTATGGAGACTGTCGCGCTGAGAGCAGAGAGGAGGCGCAACAGCTCGGTTGTGTCTTGAAAGAGTGCGACAGCGTGTGATGAGCGCTCCCGCAGACGCGCTATGGAGTTACGATCGCGCACCCAATTTGTTAACTAGCGAGTGTTGAGAACATGGTAGGAGTGGAACGGTGGAGGAAGCTACAGTTCGAAGTATTGCCTGTCCCATAATTACCCGTGGCTCTGGAGACGACTCGTGGTTGTCAACCAGCAACAACAGCAACAGCTCAGCATTGTCGTCAACTACATTCTTCGTCAGCTACAAAATCGTAAGACTGTTGACTGACAGGGTACTATTAATACTGTACAGGCATTACCCAGTGGAATTTCTTTAACAGAATTTAATGACTAACTTCCTTGAATAATAACCGGCAGTAATTAAAGCCTGTAAGGCACCTGTGTTGTCATTGTCTTCAGACATTATTACCAAGCAGAATTCCTTTCCTTTCCATGCAATCACCGAGTGACGTAAAATTATGAAAGTTAATTAACTCTTTAGTGCCAGTTTTGCTTGTTTGCTAATGACCAGTTTCAGTCTAAATTTTTCTGCCTCAGTAACTGCTCATTCTTGTATTGCGTAACAGGGGCTTAATTGATTAGCAGTTTTGAGTATTAACTTCACTCACTTAAAGTAACGTAAAATTTCACTGACAAAACTAATAACAAAAGATAAAGCACAAATTAAGAGAGCGCATTTTCACTTATTCTGTATTCAGCTTAGCGAGCGATTTCTACTGGCTTGGTAGGAATTTTATTGTTTTTATGTTAAAAGTAAATCAGTTGCTCTTTTGCTAAAAGTAAATTCAGTTCAACCTCTCAATAATTAAAATTTTCCAAAGTTTGCAATTCGTTTTGCTGAGGTTACTGAAACTCATTTATTATGTAACAAAGTTTCAGTTTCTGTCTGTCATTTCTTTAACCACCAACTTTATTTAACTTTGCTTTCAAAATGTAGTATTTCAGATTAGGTAACTGCAAACTCATAGATTTCTGATTCATTTATTTTCTCGTAATCTGTGTTGTTGTGGATAAGCGTGACAACCTTCTGTCGCCACGCCAGTGATGATTTGCTTAATTTTCTTGTTTTGTATCTGGTGGAGCAGAGACGGTGTGGTGTACTAGTTCTACGAACTGCTTCCCTGAGGATGTAACCATCACTGCTGATATTTATTGTCAAAAACTGAGACGTCCTGCAGACGCAGTCCAAGAACAGCGACCAGGAAGGCTGCGTGAGGGATTGCCACACCACGATAACGCCCAACTGCACTCTGCTAAACTGACAAAAAGACTACGCAGGAGTTGGGTTGGCAAGTCATTCCTGACCCTCGTTATTCACCCGATCTTTCGCCCTCAGATTTTTGCAACTTTTCCGCTGATTATCGAACCCCCTTCAGGGAAGTTTCTTTACGGATGAAAATGAGCTCCGAACATTGTTCGACGAGTTCTTCGCTTCAAAGCACGTGAATTCTACAGTCGCGAAATGGAAAAGTTAGCTCAGCGTGAGCGGACTGTTGTAAATAGTGAAGGAAAATACACTATTGATGGCTAAAGTCTCTGTTATGTGTATCTGCTCTGGTTATTAAACTCATAGGAAATCACTACGAGCTAATGCAGCAACCCATAACTAAATGAATAAATGGAGAAGTTATCAAAATTAATCATTCTGTAGTCAAACCGCGGCAGCCCGCCCGGTTGGCCATGCGGTCTAACGCAGGTTGATCCGAACGACAGACATACTAGCACTCCGACCGACAGACAGACATTAACTGCCTCACAAAAGCGGACGAGAGACAGACTAGCAAGCTGGGGACGAGAGACTGACCCAGACTGACTGACCAACTGGCGAGCTCATAGCGCCCCTTAAATGCACGTGAACAGGCTACCTTTTCCCTTTCCCACCAGAGGGAGACACGAAAGCTGCGATTGCCACAGCTGCGCCACCGCCAGAAACGGAGGGCGATTGCTTCACACTACGCGCTGTGGCGCGCTCTTCAAAACAGCAATTTTTACCACTGCTCAGTTCGGTGTGGGGCGGCCGAGAGGTGAAGTGGACTGCGGTAGTCGTCGTGGGATTGCAGACCACTGCGGTTGCGGCGGGGACGGAGCCTCTCCCTCGTTTCTAGGTCCCCGGTTAAGATAACATAAACCGTTGCAGCTGGACCAGGATACGATTTCGTCTCCTCTCGAAATGGTGACCAGTACGCCATTGTTTCAGTGGAGGCTTCGGAGGCCAAAGCGTCGCGCACTGTGCAGGTATGAGTGAGCCTGCCAAGACACGGAGACGTCCCCAGCGGCAGCACGCGTGCGTGTCGATTGTGATGCGAGCGGGGCGCGAGTGAAACAGCGCGAGGCGAAGCGAGCGGCCCCTCACCTGGCCGCTGAAGGCCGTTCGTTGTCCACGGGTGAGGGCGGGCCGCCTGCCACCGGCCAGCGCGATGCATACCGCGTCCACGGGGGGCGGAGCCGGCCGCCCGTCCCCAATTCCCGCTGTGCGGCGCTCGCAGTCAGCACGGGTCGCGACAGGCGTCTGCCTCGTGACGCACTACAGCGGTCCTCCCGTCCTACCGTACCCTTGACAAGAGCCTCGCTCAACACCACCGTTCTCACGTACTGCTAAGGCCTTCGACGTTATTTGGTTACCACCGCTCTCGTTCTTGACCTACATAAATGACTTTCCCTGAACGCGGGTGCTCTGATCAAACACTGTGATGTTTGCTGTTGGCACAAAGGCACTGATAAAGGGCCCAAACACCTCCACGCCAGGTACCACCAGGAGCTTAGCAGAACAGAATTAAAACCGGTTCAAAGCAACCAGCGTAATTCTTAATCTTACGAGCACTCGCCGACGGCCTTACCGCGGTGGTAAAACCGGCTCCCGTCAGATCACCAGAGTTAAGCGCTGTCTGGCTGGGCTAGAACTTGGATCTGTAACCTTCGGGGTCTGCTGAGCGCTCTTGGCAACCGGGGTGCAATCAGCCCTCGTGAGGTATTTGACCGAGAAGGAGCGGCTCCGGCCACGAAAACAGACAACAGCCGAGAGAGCGGCGTTCTGGCCACATGCGTCTCCATCCATATACACATTCAACGACGCCTATCGTCTGAGGATAACGTGGTGGTCAGTCGGTACCTTTCGAGGCCTGTTCGAATGGGGTTACAAGGACTCATATTACGCAGTTCCCAACACGTAAAGATGTCGTGCACGTGCCGTAAATACAGACGCTTTTTAAGTTATCAGGGTGTACATAAAGTCTGGGAACACTTTCAACTATTTATTGCACAAGAACTAAACAATGTACAGATGTTACGCATGTTCCAATTTGAACAGAAACTCTGAAAGTTTTTTTACAAACATTCGATACGCGAACCATGAGTGACCCGGCAGACGTCAATACGGTAATCGAACTCTTGTCATACCCTTCCCAGCATGGCATCGTCGACTGTGGCAATCACTTCCCGTATTCTCTCCCCTGCTACATCACGTGGTAGAGGCGGTAAATACACCAGATCTTTAATGTGTCCCCACAGAAACAAGTCACACAGCTGTAGCACACTTGTTTTTGTCGAACTCCAACACGAAGAAAGCTCACTCCGCACCTGAACTCGCCATGTTTTCGACTAGGGCAGACTATCGGCAAATTGCCAAACTACGCTGTGGCGTTATACATGAAAAAAAAAAAACTTTCAGTGTTTCTCTTCAGAATGGCATATGTATGATAACTGTACAATGTTTGGTTCTTGCGCAATAGATAATTGAAACTGTTCCCGGGATGTACATATATGTGTGTGTTGCACATCTCCTCTTTCAACCAAACTTGGGTACACATATCCCTTACTATCAGGCAACAGTCACTGTACGAGTAAAAACCAACCACCAATCATAGATCAGAGATATTACGCCATAAACAATAGATGCGTGGAAAATTGCCGCATCATGAATGACATTTAAATTTGTTGCTCCTTTACTACTAACTCTGTTCGCAATAAATTTCACAGACATTATGCACATTTGCCGCTGAATGTACATATAAAATTATATCATTTTATGAGACATATATCAGGATATATGACATCATAATCACTGAGATGCTTCAAAAACTGTCGCATCATGAGCGAGGTTTAAATTTATTGCTGAATGAACCTACACAAATACACTACATAGCAAAAGAAAGTGGTACACCTGCCTAACATCGTTTTGGGTTCCCGCCATCACGCAGAAGTTACGGCACACCACGTGCCATGGACTCGACTAATGTCTGAAGTAGTGCTGGAAGTAACTGACACCATCAATAATGCAGGGCTGTCCATAAATCCGTAAAGGTACGAGGGGGTGGAGATCTCTTCTGAATAACACGTTACAAGGCATCCCTGATATGCTCAATAATGTTCATGTCTGGGGAGACTGGTGGCCAGCGGAAGTGTTTAAACTCAGAAGAGTGTTTCTGCAGCCACTCTGTAACAGTTCTGGACGTGTGGAGTGCAGCATTGTCCTGCTGGAATTGTCCAAGTCCGTCGGAATGCACAGTGGACATAAATGGATGCTGGTCATCAGAATCGATGCTTACGTACGTGTCACCTGTCAGAGTCGTATCTAGACGTTCCAGGCGTCCCATATCAACGCAACTGCACACGCCCCTCACCATTACACAGCCTCAACCAGCTTCAACAGTTCTCTGCTGACATGCAGGGGCCATGGATTCATGAGGTTGTTTCCCTACACGTCCATCCGATCGATACAATTTGAAACGAGACCCGTCCAACCAGTAAACATGTTTCCAGTTTTCAACAGTCCAATGTCGGTGTTGAAGGGCCCTGGTAAGGCGTAAAGCTTTGTGTCGTGCATTCATTAAGGGTATACGAGTGGGCCTTCGGCTCCGAAAGCCCATATATATTATTTTTTGTTGAATGGTTCGCACTCTGACACTTGTTGATGGCCCAGTGTGGAAATCTGCAGCAATTTTCGGAAGGGTTGCACTTCTGTCACGTTAAACGATTCTCTTCAGTTGTCGTTGGTCCCTTTCTCGCAGGATCATTTTCCGGTCGCAGTGATGTTGGAGATTTGATGTTTTACCGGATTCCTCCTATACAGGGTACACTCGATAAATGCTCGCACGGGAAAATCCCCACTTCATCGCTATACACGGAGATGCTGTGTCCTGTCGCTCGTGCGCCGACTATAACACCACGTTCAAACTCACTTAAATTTGATAACCTTCCTTTATAGCAGCGGTAACAGATCTAACAATTGTGGCAGACACTTGTTGTGTTATACAGGCGTTGCCGACCGCAGCGCTGTGTTCTGCTTGTTTACATATATCTGTATTTGAATACGCATGCCTATACCAGTTTCCTTGGCGCTTCAGTGTATATCATTGTACGACACATAATTCAAGAGATATTATGTCATAAATACTGAGATGCGTGAAAATTGCCGTATCATGCATGAAATTGTTTACTATTGAGACATTCCTACAGCCGAGTCAACTGGCAGCGCTTTTGACGTGATTCAATTGCGAAGCGCAGACGGCTGCAGGCGAAAACAATAGAGGTCTGTAGAGCAATGAAGAGGTGTTGCCATAGAGACGTTACAAAACCGCGTTGTCGACAGGCGAAGCGATGGTGGTGATGATTATGATGTTAGGTTTGTGGGGCGCTAAGCTGCGCAGTTATCAGCGCCCGTACAAATTCCCAACATTTTCTCAGTCGGAACTAGCCACTTTCATGAATGATGATGAAATGATGAGGACAGCACAAACACCTAGTCATCTCGAGGCAGGTGTAAATCCCTGACCCCGCCGGGAATCGAACCCGGGACCCCGTGCTCGGGAAGCGAGAACGCAATGGCGAGGACAGGCGAAGCGACTGCGCACAGCGTACTGAAACTGTCTGGTATAGTCTAACTATACGTTTGTACATCATGCATATTCATTTGCACAACAGTTTCATAATTACAGAAGTGTTTAACGAATACATAGAAACGAAATTTTTCAGTGTTAGACTACAAACACAGTTATTTTTTGATTCGTTTATAACGGAAAACTGGAGAAATGAATACTTGGATAGTGCCCGGTTTGTCAGCTAGCGCCGGCCGTTGTGGCCGAGCAGTTCTAGGCGCTTCAGTCTGGAACCGCGCGACCACTACGGTCGCAGGTTCGAATCCTGCCTCGGGCATGGATGTGTGTGATGTCCTTAGGTTAGTTAGGTTTAATTAGTTCTAAGTTCTAGGGGACTGATGACCTCAGATGTTAAGTCCCATAGTGCTCAGAGCTATTTGAAGCATTTTTTGTCAGCTAGCATTCTAAAAACGTAAACATCACTCATGGATTGGGCCTTAGGCATGCCACGACAGCTGACTACAAAGTATTGCGAGGAGTGATTTGTGATCGTGGAGCATCTGATGAGCATGTCGTCAACACGTTCAGTTGTTGTTATTGATAGAAGATGAATGATGGTGATGCCGCTACTTCTTATTCAAACAGCTCGTCATTTGGCCGTTCGAGGGTTAATAGATCCCATTATATATCTTCCTACCCCAGAAAAGTTCGAGGAAGTACCGGGAATCGAACCAAGTTGTTCCACACCGACAGTAACGACGCGAACAATTCGACCATGTAGGCAGTCAAGTTCTACTCTATACTGGATGCCATTAATGAATGACATGTTCGTTAACACCCCAACGGCTGCTATTTACGCTTTTCTCTGCCATTAGTTTGGTTAATGGTCATTATCTGGCACAAAATGGTCTAACATCACCGCAAGAGTGGTTTTGTTTGTTATAAAATAATATTTGCTGCTGGCATTTACGATTTTCCTTTATTCATTTTATGCACGATGGGTGTCGGGAAATAAATTCCATTATCAAGTGTAATTTTCGTGTATGACGTCCTTTAGAGACGTGATGTTTCCGACGTGTAATTCCATGCATTATTCTTGCATTTACACTGTAATAGAAATGCGCACTTTTCTTCAGTTACTGAAATGTCTTTCTCTATAGATAATCGCGAATTTGGAAATAAGTTTTACTTACAAATCTTTGGTTGTCTTCTTATGCAGGAACTCACGTACGTGATAGTGTACATCACTTACGTGAAATTTGAACTTGATAACGGAAATTTAATATCACAGCAAATATAATTTTAATTTTATAACAAGCTTAACCATTATTTTTACTTTCATGTGCTTTCAGCACTGTTTATAATGGATAAAATAAAAGTATGAGCGCGATAGTAATGAAAAAATGTGGGAACATGATTATTATAACTGGGTGCAAAATCACAGTCATTACAGAAATGTAGCTATGACAATTTTGCAGTTTGTGTGTGTTGGCTTTGATCTGATGTTACAACACCACATGCACACTCTGAGTCAGTATGAGCTCTCACCGCAGCTGTCGCTGTACTCGCGCCGTGTCATACAGCACACTCAAGATGTTTTTACGCAATGAAGCAAAACGTTTCCTCGTCATTACACGTGCCTTTCTCGTACTGAATAATAGAGTGCATCTGAGAATATAATGCAAGCTTAAAGCCATACGTACAGACTTAAACATTCTCGTAGGTACATTAGTATGATGACTGTGATTCTGCACTCAATTGTAGCTACTACGTCACCACATGTTTTCCTTAGTATGATGCTGCGTAGACAGTATAGTAGTGTGTATCTGAGATGTCAGCCCCAGTGACTGCCACGTGGAGCATGCGGATTCAGTTCCTAGAACCGAGCAATATTTTTCTTTAGTGGCAGGACTTCAATGGGTTCACGCAGACTTGGAACAGTTGAGGCTCCGTGCAAGACAGAGAGGTGCGCCATCCGCACAACAATCCAGTGACGTGTGTTGACGCCCTAGGCTAGGCAGAAGATGACTGCGATTAGACAGTAGCGCTAGGTTCACGAGATTCTATTTCGGAGCCACTAACAACAAGTGAACAAATAAACTCTGTGTACTTCACAGTGATTATTAATGCCACGTCGTAGGTATAAGTTTGGCTCTGTGATTCGGTCAGTCATAAATCTTAATAAGTAAATTCCGCCAGAAAGGAAAGCCTTAAGAGTGTAGAACGAGTCTTAGTTCTGTTGTCATTCCTATTTGATAAGGACTCCAAATACTGCATCAATACTCTGTAATTGGTCGCTCTAGTGTGTTGTACGCTACTTCCTTTACAGTTGAATCGCATTCTCCCAGAAACCCTTCCAACAAACCGAATCTTCCATAATACGTGAGTGAGGGTTTTTCAGGTCACAGACAGAAAGAACAGACATGCGATTAGGGAGCCAATGAAACATGCTGAACAACTGGCACCTCACACAGATATAAACACGACAATATAGACCTCGGAACGGCGAATTGACAATATGCAACTGCAATAGTTTTAAATGATTACATATTGGCCAGAGATTATATTTTAATGGCTGTTGCAAGTCGAAGTTGGACGAAGACACCGCGGTTTCTTGAAGTTATTTTCTCTGTTATACATTTTTTCCACATATTAACCACGTTTCCTTCTTTCACTGCCAATGGATTCGATGAATTACCAATCATGATTGTTCTGTCCCATTGTGTAGTCGACAACATTTAGAAATGCGATCGCTCCAAAAGAACAACTTCTCATAATCTCATAACAACTTTTAATATTGCATTTTGCTGTCAGTTTGCTACAATAATAGTGCATTACTTGTTATGTTGCACGAATTTATTTATAATTGCAAACGTCTCGACGTTGTTCCTCAGTATCAGTTAGGTGAAAGTCATATATTTTGACCACCCTCCAACTGTGTTATTTGAACAATCAATTAAGCAGCATAGAAATAATGGAGGAAACTGTCTGTGTCATTTTAATAAGAGCACAATTTCATGATTGCTAAGGTCTGGTTTAAGAATCTCGAAAGAAGATGCTACACGCTGAACAGTCCTGGAGACACCAGAAGTTTTCAGACTCATTACATAATGGTATGGCAGAGTTTTCGAAACCAGATTTTAAACAACAAAACATTTTAATAACTTAATAGTTACAAACCGCAGATTGAAACGGGAAAAATTACGAAAAAGGTGGGAAATTAAGAAGTTGTGACCTGGATAAGTTAAAGGTACCAGTGATCATCGAGAGTCTTAGAGGAAGTATTACGTCACGATTGACTGAAACAGGGAAAAGGGATAAATCTACAGAATACAAGACGAGTAAGAAGTCGCTTTGAGAGATGGTACAATGAAGACAGCTGAGGATCAAACTGACAAAAAGACAGGGTGCAATAGAAACCAATGGAAAGCAAGAATGGCTGGGGGAAAAGTGCAACGTTGTAGAAGCAGGTTTGAGTAACGAAAAGATAGTTGCCGGCTAAAGGAAAATAAATAAAATAAAATAAAATGAAGTTTGGAGAAAAATGAAGCAGCTCCATTAATTACAAGAGTACATGTGGTAAGCCATAACTAAGTAAGAAAGGAAGTCTGGAAGGCGGAAGGAATAGACACAGCGGGGGAAGGCGAATTCGGATTCGAGACAATGTTAAATTCCCGAGAAATGTCACGCGAGACCATACTAACCCTACGACTCATCTTGGAAGGTAGACTGAGAAAGGACAAGCTTACATTTATAGGTTTTCTAAACACGGAGAAAGCTTTCGACAGTGTTGACTGGAATACACTATTTTAAATAATAAAGGGTAACAACGATAGAATACAGGGAGCGAAACGTTATCTAAAAAAAGCGAGACTGCAGTTACTAGTCAAAGAACATAAAAGGACAAGCAGTAACTGAGAGGGTAGTGCTACAGAGTTACAACCAATCCTAATGTTGTTCTATGGGCACATGAAGCATCAGTAAGGAAAATGAAGAAGAAATTTGAAGAAAAGAGTTTAAGTTCATGGAGTGGAAATAAAACTTGGAAGTTTGTCAGTGATATTGTAATTGTGTCAAAGACTATAGAAGACATGGGAAATCAGTTTAGTAGAGTGGATATCGTCTTGAAAAGAGATTGTAAAGTAACATAAATAAAAGTTCAATCAGGGTAACTTAGTGTAGTCGAATTAAAAGAAGGAATTAGAGAAGTAAATATGTTATTAAGAGTAGTAGACGAGTTTTGCCCTTTGAGTATCAAAATAACTGACAATGGCAATAGTAAGAAATAACATTTCTGCAAAAGAACGATATGTTAACATCTAATATAAACTTAAGTATTGGGAAGTATTTCCTGGAGCGATTTGTCTGGATTATTGCCTTGTACGGAACTGAAACATGGACGAGAAACAGTTCAGTCAAGACGAGAATAGAAGCCTTTTAAATGCGGTGCTCTATTATAATGCTGACGATTATATGGGTGATTAATATGACGAATGAAGGGGTACTGTATGGAATAGGGAAGAAAATAATTTTATGATACAACTTGACTAATAGAAGAGTTCGATTGATAGGACACACCCTGAAGCATCAGGTAATCGTCAGTTTGACAATGGAGGCAAGTGTATTGGTAAAAAATTGTAGAGTGAGATAAAGCCTTGTCAAAAAGTAAGCAGGTTCAAATATATGTACGTTGTGGTAGTCGTGAAGAGATGACGAGGGTTCTCACGTAATAGACTAGGGTGTAGCACTGCATCAGGCCTTCGGGCTAAAGACCACAACAAACAAATAATGAGACGAATTGTCGTTTTGGTTAATGCAACCTAAAGCAAGTAAAAATATCTAGGTCAGTTGCGTGTTTCTCGCCAGAAGGTTTATTTAATATAGGCTGTAGCACATACCAGAATGAAAATTTCCATTCTGCAGCGGAGTTTACCTCAATATGAAACTTCCTGTTTTATAGCACATACCACTTGTATGCATTATATTCATCTCTGTTACCTACTGACAGCCTTATGCTGCGATAAGGTTTACAATTTGCAATACAATTTATTTATGGTGTTGGCGACACTACAAGTTTTTACTTTTTCCGTAAGACTTGTGAAACGCTGTCAACTATCATCAATTCTGTTCTGAGCCAACAGATCAATGACTGGTTACGTAATCTCAATGACTTTCGAATCAACTAGCAGTTCTCAAATTGTGTCGGTATCGTAAATGCAGTTTGAAGATGCTGTTATATGTGTTGGGTAGAGAGGAGTTTTTTCCCCTGACTCCAAATATCGTGAGACCATATGCAGGCCAATTAAGGATGCACAAATTTCGTACGAAACTATTTTTAATTACTGTGTCTCGGGCAAGCAAGTTAATCAAGAATTGATATTTGGGTTACAGCAATTAAAGTGAAAATGGTAAATTAACACTACTGTGGCCCTGTGTAACTACTTGAAAGACTGGGCTGAGTGAGAACATCTAGTATGAAGCATTGTTTGCCAGAGCTTCTGGATGTTAATATCTGATCCGGAATGCATGATATTTCGGTAAAACAAATTGAACTAGAGTATCAGATGCTGTATTTCCTTTATAAAGCGACTACCTCACTTGAAATGCTGAAAAGACTAGTTGGTTAGGTGATGTCATTACGGAATATATTCAGAATGAAGCGACCAATAAAAATTTGTACCAAGGCAGGGATTCGAACCCAGATCTCCTGGCCTCTACGCTGCCCTGGCGCAGGGAGTATCCAAAACTTCATGGACTACCCTAGCATGCCTCCCTCCTCAATCCAAATTTCAATTCACTTGGTATTCCCCTAAACTCGAACATGATTGCAGAGGCTTTTTAGGTGTATTGGAATAGCACCTCAACATCGGGCAAAATGGAGGATCCTTCCTGAAACGCAGCCATAGGCACTTTAATCAAATGAAACTATGTGGTACCAGAGACATCTATGATGTATATGCGCAGATTGAAGCGACAAATGAAAATTTGTTCAAAGGCCAGGATTCGAACCCAGGTCTCCTGCTCACTAGGCAGATGTGTTAACCATCCTGGCACAGTGGCTGTGCACAACTGCATGGACTACTGCAGCCTCGAATTTAGGTGGAATACCAAGCGGTGGGAATTTCGATTGCGCGAGAATCAGAAATCTCAAAAACATCGGTGTTGAGAATGCTACATCAACCATATTTCTATGCACCAGGAATTGCATGGCGACGACTTTGAACGTCGTGTACAGTTCTGCCACTGGGCACAAGAGAAATTACGGGACGATGACAGATTTTTTGCACGCGTTCTATTTAGCGACGAAGCCTCATACACCAACAGCGGTAACGCAAACCGGCATAATATGCACTATTGGGCAACGGAAAATCGACAATGGCTGCGACAAGTGGAACATCAGCGACCTTGGCGGGTTAAAGTATGGTGCGGCATTACGGGAGGAAGGATAATTGGCCCCCATTTTATCGACGGCAATCTAAATGGTGCAATGTATGCTGATTTCCTACGTAATGTTCTACCTATGTTACTACAAGATGTTTCACTGCATGACAGAATGGCAATGTACTTCCAACATGATGGATGTCCGGCACATAGCTCGCGTGCGGTTGAGGCGGTATTGAATAGCATATTTCATGACAGGTGGATTGGTCGTCGAAGCACCATACCATGGCCCGCACGTTCAGCGGGTCTGACGTCCCCGTATTTCTTTCTGTGAGGAAAGTTGAAGGGTATTTGCTATCGTGATCCACCGACAACGCCTGACAACATGCGTCAGCGCATTGTCAATGCATGTGGAACTTTACGGAAGGCGAACTACTCGCTGCTGAGAGGAGTGTCATTACACGTATTGCCAAACGCATTGAGGTTGACGGACATCATTTTGAGCATTTATTGGATTAATGTGGTATTTACAGGTAATCACGCTGGAACAGTATGCGTTCTCAGAAATGATAAGTTCACAAAGGTACATGTATCAAATTGGAACAACAGAAATAAAGTGTTCAAACGTACCTACTTTGTGTATTTTAATTTAAAATACCTACCTGTTACCAAGCGTCTAAAATTGTGAGCCATAAGTTTGTGACTATTACAGCGCCATCTATCACAAAGTGAAAAAAGTGGTCCAACTAAAACATTCATATTTATTTACGTACTACACGAATATGTAATAAAGAATGGGGTTCCTATTTAAAAAACAACGCACTTGATACCCGTTTGACCTATGGCAGCGCCACTAGCGGGCCAACCATAGCGCTACCTGGTTTCCCCATTCAAGCTAGACAAGTTTCGTTGTTTGTAGTTTTTTCGTTTGACGCTTATTTCGTGGGATATTTGGCCCAGTCACGATCAGTGGACCACCCTGTATACGCAGACTCAAGCGACGAATGAAAATTTGTTCAAAGGCCAGGATTCGAACCCAGGTCTCCTGCTCACTAGGCAAATGTGTTAACCATCCTGCCACAGTGGCTGTGCACAACTGCATGGACTACTGCAACCTCGAATTTCGGGTGAATACCAAGGGGTAGGTTGTGGCATGGATGGGATATTTGGCCCAGTCACGATCAGTGGACCACCCTGTATACGCAGACTCAAGCGACGAATGAAAATTTGTTCAAAGGCCAGGATTCGAACCCAGGTCTCCTGCTCACTAGGCAAATGTGTTAACCATCCTGCCACAGTGGCTGTGCACAACTGCATGGACTACTGCAACCTCGAATTTCGGGTGAATACCAAGGGGTAGGTTGTGGCATGGATGGGAATTTCGATTGAGGAGGGAGGCATGCTAGGGTAGCCTTGGCCACTGTGCCAGGATGGTTTACTGGTTGGCACATCTGCCTTAATGAGTAGGAGACTTGGGTTCGAGTCCCAGTCATGGTACGAATTTATATTCTTCGCTTCAGTCTGCATATACACTTCATAGATGTTGGAGACTTGAAAAGATCTGTGGAACCATCACTTGATTGTTGTATTTAGCTATGAAATCATCTAAAGGTTGACAACAATGGACCTACTGAAACATATAGTTACTTAACATATTATAGCTTCAAAAAATGGTTCAAATGGCTCTGAGCACTATGAGACTTAACATCTGTGGTCATCAGTCCCCTAAAACTTAGAACTACTTAAACCTAACTAACCTAAGGACATCACAGACATCCATGCCCGAGGCAGGATTCGAACCTGCGACCGTAGCAGTCGCGCGGTTCCGGACTGAGCGCCTAGAACCGCTAGACCACCGCGGCCGGCTACGATGAATAAGGAAAACAAATCCAGTCCATCTTCAAGCGAAGATATGAGGCTATAAGATGCCAGAAAATCTATATTTTTAACGAATAGTTTTCTTAGAACAATATGAGAAATCTTTCATCCCAGATGGTGTGTCTACTCGAGGCTTTCATCGAGAATATATATCACAGCTGTGGGAACATCACGACCAGCACGTTCAGTGACTGCCAGTGTGAAGTTCCTTCACATCAAGCGGAAAAGTTCGACAGGGGCAAACTGTGATTGCTGTGTTCGGATGAGGACTGAGTTGGCATCCCTTCGCTCACAGCTGCAAGCGGCGCTGACTTCGGTCGCGCAGCTTGAGGCTGTTGCCAATGGGCACCACTGTGGGGAGCCGGACTTGGGTATCACGGGGATGTCAACCTCGTCCCGTCTGTCCCCAGATCGGTCTGCCGCTGTGGTGTCCCCGGTTGCTGTCCGCAGTGGGGCTGAGCCCTCGCCTGTGGTTGATTGGGAGGTCGTTCCAAGGCGTGGCAGGCAGCGAAAGACGTCCCCGGAGGCTGATCAGAAAGCCTCCCCGGTGCGTCTGACAAACAGGTTTCGGGCACTGTCTCTGGCTGAGCCAGATGCAGCTGCCTGCCCTGTTTCAGAGGATGATTCTCAGTCTTCAAGGTCCGGGCAATCACAGAGGGTGGGCTTATTGGTAGTTGGGAGCTCCAATGTTAGGCGCGTAATGGGGCCCCTTAGGGACATGGCGGCTAAGGAGGGGAATAAATCCAGTGTGCACTCCGTGTGCATTCCGGATGGAGTCATTCCTACATCTACATCTACATCTACATTGATACTCCGCAAGCCACCCAACGGTGTGTGGCGGAGGGCACTTTACATGCCACTGTCATTACCTCCCTTTCCTGTTCCAGTCGCGTATGGTTCGCGGGAAGAACGACTGTCTGAAAGCCTCCGTGCGCGCTCTAATCTCTCTAATTTTACATTCATGATCTCCTCGGGAGGTATAAGTAGGGGGAAGCAATATATTCGATACCTCATCCAGAAACGCACCCTCTCGAAACCTGGCGAGCAAGCTACACCGCGATGCAGAGCGCCTCTCTTGCAGAGTCTGCCACTTGAGTTTATTAAACATCTCCGTAACGCTATCACGGTTACCAAATAACCCTGTGACGAAACGCGCCGCTCTTCTTTGGATCTTCTCTACCTCCTCCGTCAGACCGATCTGGTACGGATCCCACACTGATGAGCAATACTCAAGTATGGGTCGAACGAGTGTTTTGTAAGCCACCTCCTTTGTTGATGGACTACATTTTCTAAGCACTCTCCCAATGAATCTCAACCTGGTACCCGCCTTACCAACAATTAATTTTATATGGTCATTCCACTTCAAATCGTTCCGCACGCATACTCCCAGATATTTTACAGAAGTAACTGCTACCAGTGTTTGTTCCGCTATCATATAATCATACAATAAAGGATCCTTCTTTCTATGTATTCGCAATACATTACATTTGTCTATGTTAAGGGTCAGTTGCCACTCCCTGCACCAAGTGCCTATCCGCTGCAGATCTTCCTGCATTTCGCTACAATTTTCTAATGCTGCAACTTCTCTGTATACTACAGCATCATCCGCGAAAAGCCGCATGGAACTTCCGACACTATCTACTAAGTCATTTATATATATTGTGAAAAGCAATGGTCCCATAACACTCCCCTGTGGCACGCCAGAGGTTACTTTAACGTCTGTAGACGTCTCTCCATTGATAACAACATGCTGTGTTCTGTTTGCTAAAAACTCTTCAATCCAGCCACACAGCTGGTCTGATATTCCGTAGGCTCTTACTTTGTTTATCAGGCGACAGTGCGGAACTGTATCGAACGCCTTCCGAAAGTCAAGAAAAATAGCATCTACCTGGGAGCCTGTATCTAATATTTTCTGGGTCTCATGAACAAATAAGGCGAGTTGGGTCTCACACGATCGCTGTTTCCGGAATCCATGTTGATTCCTACATAGTAGATTCTGGGTTTCCAGAAATGACATGATACGCGAGCAAAAAACATGTTCTAGAATTCTACAACAGATCGACGTAAGAGATATAGGTCTATAGTTTTGCGCATCTGCTCGACGACCCTTCTTGAAGACTGGGACTATCTGCCCTCTTTTCCAATCATTTGGAACCCTCCGTTCCTCTAGAGACTTGCGGTACACAGCTGTTAGAAGGAGGGCAAGTTCTTTCGCGTACTCTGTGTAGAATCGAATTGGTATCCCGTCAGGTCCAGTGGACTTTCCTCTATTGAGTGATTCCAGTTGCTTTTCTATTCCTTGGACACATATTTCGATGTCAGCCATTTTTTCGTTTGCGCGAGGATTTAGAGAAGGAACTGCAGTGCGGTCTTCCTCTGTGAAACAGATTTGGAAAAAGGTGTTTAGTATTTCAGCTTTACGCGAGTCATCCTCTGTTTCAATGCCATCATCATCCCGTAGTGTCTGGATATGCTGTTTCGAGCCACTTACTGATTTAACGTAAGACCAGAACTTCCTAGGATTTTCTGTCAAGTCGGTACATAGAATTTTACTTTCGAATTCAATGAACGCTTCACGCATAGCCCTCCTTACGCTAACTTTGACATCGTTTAGCTTCTGTTTGTCTGAGAGGTTTTGGCTGCGTTTAAACTTGGAGTGGAACTCTCTTTGCTTTCGCAGTAGTTTCCTAACTTTGTTGTTGTACCGCGGTGGGTTTTTCCCGTCCCTCACAGTTTTACTCGGCACGTACCTGTCTAATGTGGAAAGGGTCCTTCCGGATGCCATGAAGAGCACAGGGTGCAGCCAGCTGCAGGTGGTGGCACATGTCGGCACTAATGACGTGTGTCGCTTTGGATCTGAGGAAATTCTCTCTGGATTCCAGCGGCTATCTGATTTGGTGAAGGCTGCCGGTCTTGCTTACGAGATGAAGGCAGAGCTCTTCATCTGCAGCATCGTTGACAGAAGCGACTGCGGACCTTTGGTGCAGAGCCGGGTGGAGGGTCTGAATCAGAGCTCAGACGGTTTTGCGACCGTGTTGGCTGCAGATTCCTTGACTTGCGCCATAGGGTGGTGGGGTTTCGGGTTCCGCTGAATAGGTCAGGAGTTCACTAAGCTGGCGGCTACACGGGTAGCGGAGGCTGTGTGGCGGGGACTGGGCGGTAAATTTTAGGTTAGAAGGCCTCGGGAAAGTACGGGGTGGGCTGCAATCTCAAAGGGTGCATGCCAAATACAGGACGTGCTTGGATCAAGGAAAAGTCGGAATTGTAGTTGTAAATTGTTGTAGTTGTGCTGGGAAAGTCCCTGAGCTTCAAGCGCTAATAGAAAGCACAGAAGCAGAAAACGTTATAGGTACAGAAAGCTGGCTAAAGCCTGAAATAAGTTCTGCAGAAATTTTTACGAAGTCTCAGACGGTGTTCAGGAAAGATAGATTAGGCAGAATTGGTGGTGGAGTGTTTGTGTCTGTCAGTAGTGGTTTATCTTGTAGTGAAGTCGAAGTAGATACTCCGTGCGAATTGGTATTGGTGGAGGTTATACTTAACAGCCGAACTAAGTTAATAATTGGCTCCTTATACCGAACCCCAGACTCCGATGATATAGTTGCGGAACAGTTCAGAGAAAATTTGAGTCTCGTAACAAATAAATACCCCACTCATACGGTTATAGTTGGTGGGGACTTGAACCTTCCCTCGATATGTTGGCAAAAACACTTGTTCAAAACCGGTGGTAGGCAGAAAACATCTTCCGAGATTGTCCTAAATGCTTTCTCCGAGAATTATTTCGAGTAGTTAGTCCACGAACCCACGCGAATTGTAAATGGTTGCGAAAACACACTTGACCTCTTAGCCACAAACAATCCAGAGCTGATAGAGAGCATCATGACTGATACAGGGATTAGTGATCACAAGGTCGTTGTAGCTAGGCTCAATACCGTTTCTTCGAAATCCACCAGAAACAAACGCAAAATAATTTTATTTAAAAAAAGCGGATAAAGTGTCAGTAGAAGCCTTCCTAAGAGACATTCTCCATTCCTTCCGAACTGACTATGCAAATGTAGACGAGATTGGCTCAGATTCAAAGATATAGTAGCAACAGCAATTGAGAGATTCATACCTCATAAATTGGTAAGAGATGGAACTGATCCCCCGTGGTACACAAAACAGGTCCGAACTCTGTTGCAGAGGCAACGGAAAAAGCATGCGAAGTTCAGAAGAACGCGAAATCCCGGAGATTGGCTAAAATTTACAGACGCGCGAAATTTGGCACGGACTTCAATGCGAGATGCCTTTAATAGGTTCCACAACGAAACATTGTCTCGAAATTTGGTAGAAAATCCGAAGAAATTCTGGTCGTATGTAAAGTACACAAGCGGCAAGACGCAGTCAATACCTTCGCTGCGCAGTGCCGATGGTACTGTTGCCGACGACTATGCCGCTAAAGCGGAGTTATTGAACGCAGTTTTCCGAAATTCCTTCACCAGGGAAGATGAATGGAATATTCCAGAATTTGAAACACGAACAGCTGCTAGCATGAGTTTCTTAGAAGTAGATACCTTAGGGGTTGCGAAGCAACTCAAATCGCTTGATACGGGCAAGTCTTCAGGTCCAGATTGTATACCAATTAGGCTCCTTTCAGATTATGCTGATACAATAGCTCCTTACTTAGCACTCAAATACAACCGCTCGCTCACCGATAGATCTGTACCTACAGACTGGAAAATTGCCCAGGTCGCACCAGTGTTTAAGAAGGATAGTAGGAGTAATCCATCTAATTACAGACCTATATCATTGACGTCGGTTTGCAGTAGGGTTTTGGAGCATATACTGTATTCAAACATTATGAATCACCTCGAAGGGAACGATCTATTGATACGTAATCAGCATGGTTTCAGAAAACATCGTTCCAGTGCAACGCACGAAGTAATGGCCGTTATCGACAAGGGATCTCAAGTTGATTCCGTATTTCTAGATTTCCGGAAAGCTTTTGACACCGTTCCTCACAAGCGACTTTTAATCAAGCTGCGGGCCTATGGGATATCGTCTCAGTTGTGCGACTGGATTCGTGATTTCCTGTCAGGAAGGTCGCAGTTCGTAGTAATAGACGGCAAATCATCGAGTAAAACTGAAGTGATATCAGGTGTTCCCCAGGGAAGCGTCCTGGGACCTCTGCTGTTCCTGATCTATATAAATGACCTGGGTGACAATCTGAGCAGTTCTCTTAGGTTGTTCGCAGATTATGCTGTAATTTACCGTCTAGTAAGGTCATCCGAAGACCAGTATCAGTTGCAAAGCGATTTAGATTGCTGTATGGTGTGTCAGGTGGCAGTTGACGCTAAATAACGAAAAGTGTGAGGTGATCCACATGAGTTCCAAAAGAAATCCGTTGGAATTCGATTACTCGATAAATAGTACAATTCTCAAGGCTGTCAGATCAACTAAGTACCTGGGTGTTAAAATTACGAACAACTTCAGTTGGAAAGACCAAACAGATAATATTGTGGGGAAGGCGAGCCAAAGGTTGCGTTTCATTGGCAGGACACTTAGAAGATGCCACAAGTCCACTAAAGAGACAGCTTACACTACACTCGTTCGTCCTCTGTTAGAATATTGCTGCGCGGTGTGGGATCCTTACCAGGTGGGACTGACGGAGGACATCGAAAGGGTGCAAAAAAGGGCAGCTCGTTTTGTATTATCACGTAGTAGGGGAGAGAGTGTGGCAGATATGATACGCGAATTGGGATGGAAGTCATTACAGCAAAGACGTTTCTCGTCGCGGCGAGATCTATTTACGAAATTTCAGTCACCAACTTTCTCTTCCGAATGCGAAAATATTCTGTTGAGCCCAACCTACATAGGTAGGAATGATCATCAAAATGAAATAAGAGAAATCAGAGCTCGAACAGAAAGGTTTAGGTGTTCGTTTTTCCCGCGCGCTGTTCGGGAGTGGAACGGTAGAGAGATAGTATGATTGTGGTTCGACGAACCCTCTGCCAAGCACTTAAATGTGAATTGCAGAGTAGTCATGTAGATGAAGATGTGCCGCAAAGCGTGGCGCGCACTACCACAGTCGATGCGTCCAAATAACCGTGCTGCTGCCGGTAACGTTTCCGTGCGGAACACCGTGGTGGCAGCCGGCCTTAACACAGAGAGCAGCTCTCCGGGCAGCGGACACAACACTTGGCTCCACATAGGGTCACACGGCGCCCACCACCGGTAGTCTCTGGGACGGCATAAGTAGGACCACACGGCGGACCGCAAGCAGATTGGTGTGTCTGCTCGATATATGTTATTGCACTATTCTCCATCCGAATCGCCAACTACGACTCCTGCCTAACCCATGTATGTACTAAGAATTGTATGGGCTGATTTCTCGCTTACTGCTTACCACCTACCATGCCTGGACTTAATTCTGGGCGTTAGACGTGTAGTATGTGAAAACTGTTCTTGTGCCTTGAATTCAAAAGACGTGACGCGCACCGTGTGACAACACTTATTACTTCTTAGTAATGCCTCTATATACCTATGCAATGTGACATTCTTAAGACGTTCACATCTGACTTTGCAATCAGATACAATCGAGTTCATTCTCTATGTTACAGACATTATCTAACAGTTTTCCGCGTTTGAAGAAAGATGCTGTTATTGCACCAAGTGGAAATTCGTCCCAAGTCTTTCTGCATTCGTTATGTTCAACCATCGACGATATTTTCTCCGAAAAAGGCCATCTTGAGCGAAAAATCTTTTATTCTGCTGATCTTGCGCCATAAATCATTTATATATACTGAGAATATTAGAGGTCCTACTACGCTTCCTTGGGTATGCTCCAGTCAACGAAGGAAAATTAGTGGAAACGAATCGTGTGGTTTTCTATGATGATAGGTGGGAGTGTCATGAATAACATAATAATCTCTATGTGAAGCGTGGAGGTGAAAAGGGGTAAGCTGGAAATTAAAGGTCACTTTTTAAAGTTTGTCCCGCGACTTCTGGAGAAAATATTTCTCAGGACAAAATTAAATTGCATGACATCTCCTACAAAAAGTACTACTCATTTTCTCTCAAGGACTAATAGTTTATTTTTGCACGGAAAGAAAAATTTCAGATTTTAAAAATAGTGTATGCTATAAAATTACTATTAAATGAAGTGGGTTAACAAGAAATATTTAATGTGTGAACCACGTCCAAGTGTGTTAGAGCCGTAACCTAACAGGGGAGATGCGGGTGGGAATGAGGATCGATGGGGAGGACTGGAAGAGAGAGCAGATGGCGCCCGTTCATTCTGTCCCACTGCGTTACAAGTTTCAGCTACATGGTGTTTCATAAATTTGTACGGATACCCCACAAAGCGTCTTCTGAATCAATGGCGACGCAGTGCGAAGGCATTCCCGGGGTTGTTTCTTTCCACGAAGTGCTTTAACACTACATGGACTGCAGATATAAGTTACGAATAATACTGGCGCAATAAGCCCATATGGACAGAAATTAGTCAAATATCTCCACACTGTTCTACACTGCTAGAGGGAAGTCGATACTCGGTCGCCCTGTACGTAAGCAGTGACGTCCTATTGGGAAAGGCGACTTACCCCACCACGAGTGGTGCTCACTTCTCACTTTGCAGACAGTCTATACCTCCCAGCATTTCGCGCCCAGTTATCTTTTGTGAGAAGACAAAATAAATTCACAGAAGTTGTGTTTACAGATACAATTATTTTAAGTTTATGAAATGAGTAAATTATTTGGTACTCGATGGCATCCCAGGCGTGTACCATTGATCTCAAATCTCGTGAATCTGGCAGTTAAGATTTTGAAGTGAATTAATTACCAAGCCAGTGTGGGATGATTGTGGCACTGCATCACGGATATTTGTTCTGCTGAAACACTCCACCGCCGTCGGAGAAGACATGAAGGGATGCAGCACTTAAGTTCACGCATTCCATGTGTGTGATGGTGTCTTCTATTAGTATCAGAGGTCAGATAGAAGCCCAGGTGAATGCCCCCTATAGCGTAATACTTCCCCAAGTAACCTGCAGCCACAGTAAGGTTCATGTCTGAAGCGGCCATTCGCCTGGATGGCGGCGTATCCGGACACAAAAAATGGCTCAAATGGCTCTGATCACTATGTGACTTAACATCGGAGGTCATCATTCCCCTAGAACTTAGAACTACTTCAACGTAACTATCCTAAGGGCATCACACACATCCATGCCCGAGGCAGGATTCGAACATGCGACCGTAGCAGTCGCGCGGTTCCAGACTCAAGCGCCTAGAACCGTTCGGCCACCGTGGCGGCTTATCCGGATACTATCATCGACTTGGTATAACAACAAATGTGGTTCATCCGATCAAGTGCCACGTTTCCACAGATCAACGGTCGTTGTGTGATGTCCTTAGGCTAGTTAGGTTTAAGTAGTTCTAAGTACAAGGGGACTGATGACCGTATATGTTAAGGCCTATAGTGCTCAGAGCCATTTGAACCATTTCAACGGTCGTAAGTCGATGACCTCGTACTCACTGCAGTCGTAACTGACGATGTCTAGGGGCAACATGGGAACACATACCAATCATTTGCTATGGACCCACGTGTTCAAGAAAATGCAGGGGCGTACTTCGAAATACACCTGCATCAGCATTGTACTCTGTCGTCAGGTATGTCAGAGATAACCGCCTATCTCACTTTACACGGAGAGAAGTCTCCGAACTACGTGTCCTGTGAAGAGGTGTCGACGTCCAACACCTTGTCGCTTACTCGTGGTTTGACGTCCGTCAGCCACTTTCCAGTGATGCTCACGACAGTAGCTTGTAAACAACCGACCAGTTTCGCAATTTCCAAGACGCTGCGCCATAACAATCTGCCGTCTGTCAAAGTCGTTTATGTCAATGAATTTCCCCATTTGCGGCCGTTGTTGTTGCTGTAATGATTTCCCTTTCGTCTCTCCTCGCTTATGCTTTCCTCGCTGCGCCACGTGCCGGCAGTCCCAGCACCGGGTATTTAGCCTTGCAGTGAGCAGTGGCTGCAACGCTTTGGCTCATCAGCTTTGGAGCGTTCTTTTTAAATGGTGCCGCATCAGCTTATCGCGCTAGTTTCCTTAGCTTAAGCAGATAGCGAGCTTTACCACGGCACGACAGCGTCTCGGGTATTGAGGTGCAGCCGTTGTACATTAAAGTTTGACGCAACTCGCCATTGTTTTCACGGTGATCGACTTTCTGCCGTATGAGGCCAGCGTGTCTGGGTCTTCTCACGCCCTTGAGGACTCGGATGTGGGAGATAGCGTCTCCTTGTCCGTAATTCCGCGGCCTCCGGGCTGGCTTGCGCCTCCCGCCCGCGGCGGCGCCAGCGGCCATAGCCTCACGCTGGCCGCGCGCCTCGGGACGACCAGGCGGCCAGCGGCCGCAGCTGTGTGTGAGACAGGCCTGCCGCTCGCGTCGCCGCCACTGGCGAACGTACGATGGCGCTGTCGGATCATATTTCCTACCTAATACGGCAGTGCCCAGTGTAGGTCAGGTACGCTGGCGGGCAGAGGTTGTTTTCAGAACGAATTACAGGGCCGGCCGCGACGGGCTCAGCACATAAACGACGCACTTCTAACTGCACACCAGTCTTTCGACTTTTCAGTATCGTGGCGGAATCAGAACCAGTATACGAGGGTAGTCGGAAAGTTTTAATTATTACCTCAAAAGATAAAGTTACAATTTTTTTTTGGTTTCAAACTTCCTGGCAGAATAAATCTGTGTGCCGGACCGAGACTCGAACTCGGGACCTTTGCCTTTCGCGGGCAAGTGCTCTACCAACTTTTTTTTTAAATCTCATTTTGTTCGTTTTCGTTCGTTTTATCTGCTCGGTGCGGACGTCGCAAGACATCCGTTTCAGTTCGACGTTGATCCATTAACTTAGTTTTTTTATTACAGAGGGCAGCTAACCCTCTGACCGAACACGCTGAGGTACTGTGCCGGCTTCTCTTAATAAATTTTTTTGACGCCTTCTTGTTAAAGAGTGGTAAATGTGAACATCTGACGGCACACGATCCTCTTTTTTTTAATGTCATTTTGTTCCCAACTGAGCTACCCAAGCAAGACTCACGCCCCGTCCTCACAGCTTTAATTCAGCCACTACCTCGTCTCCTACCTTCCAAATTCCGCTGTAGAATCGAAATTTCATTTTCTTTGTTTGTTTGCAGGAACTTTTGTGCAGCCCAGGTACGCATAAAAATCCCGGCAGCTCAGTATAGTAACACACCGCTAGAGGAGCCAAAACAAAATGCCGTATCCCATTGATAAAGTGGAGTGCCGTACGGTAATTTGTTTGCCGCGGCGACAGAAATGTTACTTCCTGGCGGATTGAAACTGTATGCCGGACCGAGACACGAACTCGAAACGTTTCCCAGGAAGTTTCATATCAGCACACACCCCAAAGAGTACTAGTCCTGCAAGGCTTGCAGAAGAACTTCTGTGAAGTTTTCGGGCTACGACATAAGGTACTGACGGAGTGGTAGTAAGGACGGGTACTGACGAGGTAAACTCCACGTCACAGCCCCCTCAGATTTAACGGTAAGATGGTCCAGTGGTCAGCCCGTCAAAAACAGAACACAGATCTAGTATGAAAACAGAAAGAAGGTGTGCTGAACTGTGAAAAAGAAAAAAAAAACAAACAAACATAAACAGCGAACGGTCCAAAAACAATAAGTACAATAAAGAGCAGAGTGAAACAGCAACGGCTTCGTGGCTAGGTGAGCATGGTGTTGGACTGCCAAGCGGGCGAGCCGTGTAGTCTTTTTTTTTTCACAACATTATCAACTGCCCGTCCAGTCATTGAACTGTTTTATCTCTTTCCGTGCTCTTGGCAGTCGTCATACTGCGCACTGGTTACAGAATACGAATACGAATGTGATGAGTAGTAAGAGCAGGCGAAATACCACATAAACGTCTCACAAAAATGAAAACGCTGGCCGGAGTGGCCGAGCGGTTCTAGGCGCTACAGTCTGGAGCCGCGCGACCGCTACGGTCGCAGGTTCGAATCCTGCCTTGGGCATTGATATGTGTGATGTCCTTAGGTTAGTTAGGTTTAAGTAGTTTCTAAGTTCTAGGGGACTGTTGACATCAGAAGTTAAGTCGCATAGTGCTCAGAGCCATTTGAACCATTTTTGAAATGAAAACAACAAACAAACGGGTGTGAACTATGCTACAACAAAGGAATTCGAAAGTCAAGACTTCTAAACCGGAACGCAGCTTTAAAAACGACAAAAACGTATGTTTTGGCAGAGCACAGAGAAACTGTGTGATTGCAAAAGTGTTGCGTTCGTTATTGCAGCTTATGTGAGAAACTACTATGATTTCATTATTTCCTTGGTAGTGATCACAATCATACGAACACCTATGTGGGGCGAGCAGGCTTATCTCACTCACTTACTAGTCGTACAAATTAGATGCATCGATAAGAGATTCGTATCGTATGACACACGTACTGTCACTAATGCCGTGTATGTCACATCAGAGGTGTTTACCTGTGGAGGATTCGGTTGACTCGTCACCTTGCATCAAAGGTTTGCGGTTCTCATTCGAAGGCCACTACCTTTTGGTTGATAATAGAGTAGTTGTGCAGAATAAACTGTCATTGTAGGTCCCTACGTTTCATCTCACTGTTGCAAACGGACGTTACACCGCGACACACACACAAAGCTGAATAAAGGGAACAGGGGGAAAAAAATTGGCACGAGGGAGGTTTGAAGCCAGCTCGGGCGCTTGCCACGATACCACCATACCACCTCAGCACGAGGCTACTTCTCTGCCCGACTGCTCTACTGGTATATTGCACTTGTTCTTGGATCGTTCACTGTTTCTATTTTGCTTTTTTTTTCACAGTTCAGCACGCTTTCTTCCTGTTTTCATGCTTGATCTGGTTTCGGTTATGGACTGTCTGTCCACTGGGGTCTCTTACCACTGAATCTGACGGGAGTTTGCCTCGTGAGTCGTGCTTGTATAGCTTAGTAGGCAAACGTCGCGAGTTTGAGTGTCAGTCCGTCATACAGTTTTAATCTCCCAGGAAGATTGATATCAGCGCACACTCCACCATAGAGTGAAATTTCATTCTGTGACCAGAAATGTTGCAGCTACCCTGATGATCCCCCCCATGAACCATGGACCTTGCCGTTGGTGGGGAGGCTTGCGTGCCTCAGCGATACAGATAGCCGTACCGTAGGTGTAACCACAACGGAGGGGTATCTGTTGAGAGGCCAAACAAAAGTGTGGTTCCTGAAGAGGGGCAGCAGCCTTTTCAGTAGTTGCAAGGGCAACAGTCTGGATGATTGACTGATCTGGCCTTGTAACAATAACCAAAACGGCCTTGCTGTGCTGGTACTGCGAACGGCTGAAAGCAAGGGGAAACTACAGCCGTAATTTTTCCCGAGGGCATGCAGCTTTACTGTATGATTACATGATGATGGCGTCCTCTTGGGTAAAATATTCCGGAGGTAAAATAGTCCCCCATTCGGATCTCCGGGCGGGGACTACTCAAGAGGATGTTGTTATCAGGAGAAAGAAAACTGGCGTTCTACGGATCGGAGCGTGGAATGTCAGATCCCTTAATCGGGCAGGTAGGTTAGAAAATTTAAAAAGGGAAATGGATAGGTTGAAGTTAGATATAGTGGGAATTAGTGAAGTTCGGTGGCAGGAGGAACAAGACTTCTGGTCAGGTGACTACAGGGTTATAAACACAAAATCAAATAGGGGTAATGCAGGAGTAGGTTTAATAATGAATAGGAAAATAGGAATGCTGGTAAGCTACTACAAACAGCATAGTGAACGCATTATTGTGGCCAAGATAGATACGGAGCCCACACCTACTACAGTAGTACAAGTTTATATGCCAACTAGCTCTGCAGATGACGAAGAAATTGAAGAAATGTATGATGAAATAAAAGAAATTATTCAGATTGTGAAGGGAGACGAAAATTTAGTAGTGTTGGGTGACTGGAATTCGAGTGTAGGAAAAGGGAGAGAAGGAAACATAGTCGGTGAATATGGATTGGGGGACAGAAATGAAAGAGGAAGCCGCCTGGTAGAATTTTGCACAGAGCACAACATAATCATAACTAACACTTGGTTTAAGAATCATGAAAGAAGGTTGTATACATGGAAGAACCCTGGAGATACTAAAAGGTATCAGATAGATTATATAATGGTAAGACAGAGATTTAGGAACCAGGTTTTAAATTGTAAGACATTTCCAGGGGCAGATGTGGACTCTGACCACAATCTATTGGTTATGACCTGTAGATTAAAACTGAAGAAACTGCAAAAAGGTGGGAATTTAAGGAGATGGGACCTGGATAAACTAAAAGAACCAGAGATTGTACAGAGATTCAGGGAGAGCATAAGGGAGCAATTGACAGGAATGGGGGAAATAAATACAGTAGAAGAAGAATGGGTAGCTTTGAGGGATGAAGTAGTGAAGGCAGCAGAGGATCAAGTAGGTAAAAAGACTAGGGCTAGTAGAAATCCTTGGGTAACAGAAGAAATATTGAATTTAATTGATGAAAGGAGAAAATATAAAAATGCAGTAAGTGAAACAGGCAAAAAGGAATACAAACATCTCAAAAATGAGATCGACAGGAAGTGCAAAATGGCTAAGCAGGGATGGCTAGAGGACAAATGTAAGGATGTAGAGGCCTATCTCACTAGGGGTAAGATAGATACCGCCTACAGGAAAATTAAAGAGACCTTTGGAGATAAGAGAACGACTTGTATGAATATCAAGAGCTCAGATGGAAACCCAGTTCTAAGCAAAGAAGGGAAAGCAGAAAGGTGGAAGGAGTATATAGAGGGTCTATACAAGGGCGATGTACTTGAGGACAATATTATGGAAATGGAAGAGGATGTAGATGAAGATGAAATGGGAGATACGATACTGCGTGAAGAGTTTGACAGAGCACTGAAAGACCTGAGTCGAAACAAGGCTCCCGGAGTAGACAATATTCCATTGGAACTACTGACGGCCGTGGGAGAGCCAGTCCTGACAAAACTCTATCATCTGGTGAGCAAGATGTATGAAACAGGCGAAATACCCTCAGATTTCAAGAAGAATATAATAATTCCAATCCCAAAGAAAGCAGGTGTTGACAGATGTGAAAATTACCGAACTATCAGCTTAATAAGTCACAGCTGCAAAATACTAACACGAATTCTTTACAGACGAATGGAAAAACTAGTAGAAGCCAACCTCGGGGAAGATCAGTTTGGATTCCGTAGAAACACTGGAACACGTGAGGCAATACTGACCTTACGACTTATCTTAGAAGAAAGATTAAGGAAAGGCAAACCTACGTTTCTAGCATTTGTAGACTTAGAGAAAGCTTTTGACAATGTTGACTGGAATACTCTCTTTCAAATTCTAAAGGTGGCAGGGGTAAAATACAGGGAGCGAAAGGCTATTTACAATTTGTACAGAAACCAGATGGCAGTTATAAGAGTCGAGGGACATGAAAGGGAAGCAGTGGTTGGGAAGGGAGTAAGACAGGGTTGTAGCATGTCCCCGATGTTGTTCAATCTGTATATTGAGCAAGCAGTAAAGGAAACAAAAGAAAAATTCGGAGTAGGTATTAAAATTCATGGAGAAGAAATAAAAACTTTGAGGTTCGCCGATGACATTGTAATTCTGTCAGAGACAGCAAAGGACTTGGAAGAGCAGTTGAATGGAATGGACAGTGTCTTGAAAGGAGGATATAAGATGAACATCAACAAAAGCAAAACGAGGATAATGGAATGTAGTCTAATTAAGTCGGGTGATGCAGAGGGAATTAGATTAGGAAATGAGGCACTTAAAGTAGTAAAGGAGTTTTGCTATTTGGGGAGCAAAATAACTGATGATGGTCGAAGTAGAGAGGATATAAAATGTAGGCTGGCAATGGCAAGGAAAGCGTTTCTGAAGAAGAGAAATTTGTTAACATCCAGTATTGATTTAAGTGTCAGGAAGTCATTTCTAAAAGTATTCGTATGGAGTGTAGCCATGTATGGAAGTGAAACATGGACGATAAATAGTTTGGACAAGAAGAGAATAGAAGCTTTCGAAATGTGGTGCTACAGAAGAATGCTGAAGATTAGATGGGTAGATCACATAACTAATGAGGAAGTATTGAATAGGATTGGGGAGAAGAGAAGTTTGTGGCACAACTTGACCAGAAGAAGGGATCGGTTGGTAGGACATGTTCTGAGGCATCAAGGGATCACCAATTTAGTATTGGAGGGCAGCGTGGAGGGTAAAAATCGTAGGGGGAGACCAAGAGATGAATACACTAAGCAGATTCAGAAGGATGTAGGTTGCAGTAGGTACTGGGAGATGAAAAAGCTTGCACAGGATAGAGTAGCATGGAGAGCTGCATCAAACCAGTCTCAGGACTGAAGACCACAACAACAACAACACCCTGATGATTTCTTTAGTCTTACTGACACCGTTACTTACTTAGGTCCAGATGGGAAAAATTCCATTTCGCAATGTTGGCATTGTGATATCCTGGAACAGGGTCGACATGAAATGTAAGAAAGCTGCTATCTTAATGTCTCCGAGTACGACCCGACAGCGTTCATTGATTGGAAGTGGACCGTTGAGTGACTGGCGAAGACCTTGACACTAGATTTTGTTGTAATCGGTTAGCAAGCAGTCTGGTATTTTCGCTTGCTCACGATAACTCTACAAAAGCTGGACTTCTTCTGGATTATCGTATGGCTATACACAACGATCTCATCATTAGCAATTTTTGCGCCATTAATGACTTTGTTCCAGGGATACATATCAGCTTAATGTTTCTTACATCTTCTAAGTTCTGTTTTAGTCGATTCTCTTCTTCTCGATAAAGTTTTTATGAATCTCACTGTACAATGGTGGTACTACCTCAACGAGTCTTGGACATTCATTCCGTCAGTGTAGCTTCAAAAACTGTTGATGCGCTTTGATTGCATCATAATTTTAAGACTTACTTCGATGAGTGTGCTCCCTGCCTCCGTTGGATAAGCAGCTGAGCAGCAAGTCGTATACTCCTAGCTCACTCATTCCTTACATAGTTTAATTCTTAATTTCTTTGCGTGTTGTTGGTACTTGCATTGTTTAATTCATAAATTTCGGGTGTATTATAGTATTTGAGAGTTGTTGCATCGCGTTTTAGTACCTGAATAGTGTGAATTCGCGTAGTCGTTTGTCTTCTGTTTTTGTTTTGAATGGCCAGTGTCGGTTGGTCAGTCAGTGTGCTCCCTGCCGCCGTTGGATAAGCAGCTGCAGCAGCAAGTCGTATACTCCTAGCTCACTCATTTGTTACATAGTTTAATTCTTAATTTCTTTGCGTGTTTTTGGTACTTTCATTGTCTAATTCATAAATTTCGGGTGTATTATAGTATTTGAGAGTTGTAGCATCGAGTTTTAGTACGTGAATAGTGTAAAATCGCGTAGTCTCCTTCCGCCGCCGAGCAGTGTGTCAGCAGTGCGCAGGTAGCAGCATTACTGCATTTACTAGACAATCTTGTATTTTAATAACCATTTAAATTTTGTGTCAATTTGTTTGCTCTCTCTGTAGATTAGTTCAGACATTCTTTGCACAACAGTTTTTAGCATAGATAGGGACTGCAACTGCTGTGTTCAGATGCAGGCTGAGTTGGCATCCCTTCGCTCCCAGTGACTTCGGTCACACAGCTTGAGGCTGTTGCCAATGGGCATCACTGTGGGGGTCCGGATGGGGGTTTGTCGGGGACGGCCAGCTCGTCCCACGCATCCCCCGATCGGACTACGACTGTGGTTGCCCGGGATACTGCCAGCATTGAGGCTGATCCCTCACCTGTGGTAGAGTGGTAGGTCGTCTCAAGGTGTGGCAGGGGGCGAAAGACATTCCGGAGGGCTGAACGGAAAGCCTCTCCAGTTTGTCTGACGAACCGGTTTCAGGCTCTGTCTCAGGCTGATACTGATCTTTGGCCTGACATGGCTGCTTGTCCTGTTCCAGAGGTAGCCCCTCAGTCTGCAAGATCCGGGCGGTCGCAGAGGGTGGGCTTACTGGTAGTTGGGAGCTCCAACGTCAGGCGCGTAATTGGGCCCCTTAGGGATATGGCAGCAAAAGAGGGGAAGAAAACCAGTGTGCACTCCGTGTGCATACCGGGGGGAGTCATTCCAGATGTGGAAAGGGTCCTTCCGGGGTTGTGTGGCGTGGGCTGGGCGGTCTTTTAGGTTAGATGGCCTTGGGCAAGTACAGAAAGGGCAACAGCCTCAACGGGTGCGGGGCAAAGTCAGGACATGCGGGGACCAAGCAGCAATCGGTATTGTAATTGTAAACTGTCGAAGCTGCGTTGGTAAAGTACCGGAACTTCAAGCGCTGATAGAAAGCACCGAAGCTGAAATCGTTATAGGTACAGAAAGCTGGCTGAAGTCAGAGATAAATTCTGCCGAAATTTTTACAAAGGCGCAGGCGGTGTTTAGAAAGGATAGATTGCATGCAACCGGTGGTGGAGTGTTCGTCGCTGTTAGTAGTAGTTTATCCTGTAGTGAAGTAGAAGTGGATAGTTCCTGTGAATTATTATGGGTGGAGGTTACACTCAACAACCGAGCTGGGTTAATAATTGGCTCCTTTTACCGACCTCCCGACTCAGCAGCATTAGTGGCAGAACAACTGAGAGAAAATTTGGAATACATTTCACATAAATTTTCTCAGCATGTTATGGTCTTAGGTGGAGATTTCAATTTACCAGATATAGACTGGGACACTCAGATGTTTAGGACGGGCGGTAGGGACAGAGCATCGAGTGACATTATACTGAGTGCACTATCCGAAAATTACCTCGAGCAATTAAACAGGAACCGACTCGTGGAGATAACGTCTTGGACGTACTGATAACAAACAGACCCGAACTTTTTGACTCTGTATGTGCAGAACAGGGAATCAGTGATCATAAGGCCGTTGCAGCATCCCTGAATATGGAAGTTAATAGGAATATAAAAAAAGGGAGGAAGGTTTATCTGTTTAGCAAGAGTAATAGAAGGCAGATTTCAGACTACGTAACAGATCAAAACGAAAATTTCTGTTCCGACACTGACAATGTTGAGTGTTTATGGAAAAAATTCAAGGCAATGGTAAAATGCGTTTTAGACAGGTACGTGCCGAGTAAAACTGTGAGGGACGGGAAAAACCCACCGTGGTACAACAACAAAGTTAGGAAACTACTGCGAAAGCAAAGAGAGCTTCACTCCAAGTTTAAACGCAGCCAAAACCTCTCAGACAAACAGAAGCTAAACGATGTCAAAGTTGAAACTTCCTGGCAGATTAAAACTGTGTGCCCGACCGAGACTCGAACTCGGGACCTTTGCCTTTCGCGGGCAAGTGCTCTACCATCTGAGCTACCGAAGCACGACTCACGCCCGGTACTCACAGCTTTACTTCTGCCAGTACCTCGTCTCCTACCTTCCAAACTTTACAGAAGCAGGAGAGCTTCTGTAAAGTTTGGAAGGTAGGAGACGAGGTACTGGCAGAAGTAAAGCTGTGAGTACCGGGCGTGAGTCGTGCTTCGGTAGCTCAGATGGTAGAGCACTTGCCCGCGAAAGGCAAAGGTCCCGAGTTCGAGTCTCGGTCGGGCACACAGTTTTAATCTGCCAGGAAGTTTCATATCAGCGCACACTCCGCTGCAGAGTGAAAATCTCATTCTGGATGTCAAAGTTAGCGTAAGGAGGGCTATGCGTGAAGCGTTCAGTGAATTCGAAAGTAAAATTCTATGTACCGACTTGACAGAAAATCCTAGGAAGTTCTGGTCTTACGTTAAATCAGTAAGTAAGTGGCTCGAACAGCATATCCAGACACTCCGGAATGATGATGACACGCGTAAAGCTGTAATACTAAACACCTTTTTCCAAAGCAGTTCCACAGAGGAAGACCGAACTGCAGTTCCTTCTCTAAATCCTCGCACAAACGAAAAAATGGCTGACATCAAAATAAGTGTCCAAGGAATAGAAAAGCAACTGGAATCACTCAACAGAGGAAAGTCCACTGACCTGACGGGATACCAATTCGATTCTATACAGAGTACGCGAAAGAACTTGCCCCCCTTCTAACAGCCGCGTACCGCAAGTCTCTAGAGGAACGGATGGTTCCAAATGATTGGAAAAGAGCACGGGTAGTCCCAGTCTTCAAGAAGGGTCGTCGAGCAGATGCGCAAAACTATAGGCTTAGATCTCTGACGTCGATCTGTTGTAGAATTTTAGAACATGTTTTTTGCTCGAGTATCATGTCGTTTTTGGAAACCCAGAATCTACTCTGTAGGAATCAACATGGATTCCGGAAACAGCGATCGTGTGAGACCCAACTCGCTTTATTTGTTCATGAGACCCAGAAAATATTAGATACAGGCTCCCAGGTAGACGCTATTTTCCTTGACTTCCGGAAGGCGTTCGATACAGTTCCGCACTGTCGCCTGATAAACAAAGTAAGAGCCTACAGATTATCAGACCAGCTGTGTGGCTGGATTGAAGAGTTTTTAGCAAACAGAACACAGCATGTTATTATCAATGGAGAGACGTCTACAGACGTTAAAGTAACCTCTGGCGTGCCACAGGGGAGTGTTATGGGACCATTGATTTTCAAAAATGGTTCAAATGGCTCTGAGCACTATGCGACTCAACTGCTGAGGTCATCAGTCGCCTAGAACTTAGAACTAATTAAACCTAACTAACCTAAGGACAGCACACAACACCCAGCCATCACGAGGCAGAGAAAATCCCTGACCCCGCCGGGAATCGAACCCGGGAACCCGGGCGTGGGTAGCGAGAACGCTACCGCACGACCACGAGATGCTTGCCATTGATTTTCACAATATATATAAATGACCTAGTAGATAGTGTCGGAAGTTCCATGCGGCTTTTCGTGGATGATCCTGTAGTATACAGAGAAGTTGCAGCATTAGAAAATTGTAGCGAAATGCAGGAAGATATGCAGCGGATAGGCACTTGGTGCAAGGAATGGCAACTGACTCTTAACGTAGACAAATGTAATGTATTGCGAATACATAGAAAGAAGGATCCTTTATTGTATGATTATATGATAGCGAAACAAACACTGGTAGCAGTTACTTCTGTAAAATATCTGGGAGTATGCGTGCGGAACGATTTGAAGTGGAATGATCATATAAAATTAACTGTTAGTAAGGCGGGTACCAGGTTGACATTCATTGGGAGAGTCTTTAGTAAATGTAGTCCATCAACAAAGGAGGTGGCTTACAAAACACTCGTTCGACCTATACTTGAGTATTGCTCATCAGTGTGGGATCCGTACCAGATCGGGTTGACGGAGGAGATAGAGAAGAACCAAAGAACAGCGGCGCGTTTCGTCACAGGGTTATTTGGTAACCGTGATAGCGTTACGGAGATGTTTAGGAAACTCACGTGGCAGACTCTGCAAGAGAGGCGCTCTGCATCGCGGTGTAGCTTGCTCGCCAGGTTTCAAGAGGGTGCGTTTCTGGATGAGGTATCGAATATATTGCTTCCCCCTACTTATACCTCCCGAGGAGATCACGAATGTAAAATTAGAGAGATTAGAGCGCGCACGGAGGCTTTCAGACAGTCGTTCTTCCCGCGAACCATACGCGACTGGAACAGGAAAGGGAGGTAATGACAGTGGCACGTAAAGTGCCCTCCGCCACACACCGTTGGGTGGCTTGCGGAGTATAAATGTAGATGTAGATGTAGATGTAGAGTATTATTCACATGTATCGTCACTCTTTCTTTCGGAAGTTGCAGCTTATTGACCGGTAGTTTATGATTAGACTGATATGAACAAATTGGTTCAAATGGCTCTGAGCACTATGCGACTTAACTTCTGAGGTCATCAGTCGCCTAGAACTTAGAACTAATTAAACCTAACTAACCTAAGGACATCACACACATCCATGCCCGAGGCAGGATTCGAACCCGCGACCGTAGCGGTCGCTCGGTTCCAGACTGTACCACTCCGGCCGGCCTGATATGAACATCATTGACGGTTTACAGGAAGCATGACCTTACTTCATTCTAAGAACAAACACTGTGTACAGCGTTTTTTCTGGTAGACTATTTGCTTCTATTCTCGTTACTGGCTTCCTTAAATCTTCCTTGGAGTATGCCAGAAGCATCTCGTAATAATATTGCATCTTGACTGTGCTGTCTTGTTTATCTCTTCTGGTCCAAATGGCATGTGTCTAGCTATTAAAGCACCAGTGCTTTGCTGCTATGTTTAGTGCTCAATTAAAGCTAGCACGCTGTCTTAGGAAGGTATTCTCGGGTTACCATTTTACTCTTGCGATATAGCAATACTTCTTCGTAAGATGTGGATATTATCTCCACGTGTTTCTTCCCCGTACGCCTTGTCAAGTCATGTTTTGTTTTCAGAATTGTTACATACACTGTCAGACAAATAAAAGTCAAGTACGAAGAAGATATTGTCGGATATCAATGTAACTTCATACACGTACACAGCATTGGTGCGTGTGTAACTGATTAGAGTTTAAAATCCCTGTGACAAGTAGACGAGGAGGAGGAGATGAGTATTTAACGTCCCGTCGGCAACGAGGTCATTAGACACGGAGCACAAGCTCGTATTAGGGAAGAATTGGGAAGGAAATCGGCCGTGCCCTTTCAAAGGCACCATCCAGGAATTTGCCTGAAACGATTTAGGGGAATCACGGAAAACCTAAATCAGGATGTCCGGAGACGAGTTTGCACCGTCGTCCTCCCGAATGCGAGTCCAGTGTGCTAACCACTGCACCACCTCGCTCGGTGTGACAAGTAGAACGGCCACCAGAGTGCACTAATGTTACCCGTGTTAATGTTACTAGGTTTCGTAGGATATATAAGGAGCGTGAACGGCGTCAGAGTGATCACTGTGAAAGACGTGAATGTGCAGGGTACTCATGTGAGACAGCGTTATTAGCACCAGAGAGATTTTGAAAGGAGTCTCACTGTGGTCTTCATTTGGCCGGTTGGACGAATCATGCGTATCCGGGTTTATAAGGCACTGAGATACGACAGTGGCCCCATGTTGGACTGTGTTGGAACGTGAAGGCAAGCATATTCGTCGTCAAGGTTCTCTGTATTGTACAGCAGCCCGTCGCATCTGCGCCTGCCATTCGAGAACAGGTAATGTACTCCTAGGAATAAGATCCTACATAAGCTATGCGGAACAACCTGCTGAAACTCGGCACACTTTAGTAGTTTGGCGAATCTACTCTGCTGCAGAATATGGTGCTCCTGTGTAGGCTCAATAGCGCACACACACAAACTCTCGACACATATCTGAACAACACAGTGAGAATCACCAGTGATGCAGTATAACCAACCAAAGTCGAATGGTTGTCTATACTGAGCGACGTTCTGCCCCTTAAACTTCGATGAAAAGCAGCTGTACTTTGTGAGTTTAAATGCATACAGGGCAACAGTCAACCGTCTTTCTATCAAGATGCAGTTATCGTAGAAAGGAACTAGCTTCGATCGAGAAAACCATCCATAAAAGCAGCTATGGACCTGCACACATGCCAGTTCGACCTAACAGACTCAGGAACCAGACTGGGCAGAGGCTTGCCTTCCTTGTTGCAAAACTTGCGCTGCATAAGAAAGACCAGTTGCTAGGAATATCTGCAATGTTCAACAGGATATACATCAATCATGGCAAAAGCATGGACTCTATTCATAGATGGGGTAACGTCTCTGCTCCAAATTACGACTGTGGAGCAGCTGGGCAAACTGTTCGTCGCGTAAGTACAGAATGCATCAGCAGAGCCTACTGTTGTACTTTCGATGATTTCCTGATGACAACGAATGATGTAATTGATTATATTAAAACTGAGATGTCTGTTTGTAAATAACATGTGGCATATTTGATATGACGCTTAAAAACCATACAATAAATAAGTAAATATGCATGGCAGAGGACACACACTACCAGTGTTATGTACCACAAGGTGTTACCTACCAGCGTTTCATGGCTGTCGGTGCACCATGTTTCATGGCCGAGGGCGTCCTACCTGCGTTAAGGGCGAAGAGTGCGCCCTATCAGTGTAGTGTGGTGTGCCCTAGCAGTGTTGTGTGTCAGATAGTGTGCCGTATCAGTGCTGTCTGCAGAGCAATCTGCCCTACTAGTGATGCATGCCAGAGAACGTGCCCCATCAGTGTTGAATGCTAGAGGTTGTGCCCTACAAATTTTGTATGCATGACAGTGCATCCCAGCAATGTAACGTGCCAGAACGTACAACCCCACCAGTGTTTTCAGACAGAAGGTGTGCCCTACGACTCTCGCATGCCACATGGTGACACTACCAGTGTTGCATGCTAGGGGATGTGCCATACCAGTGTTACATGCCAGGGAGAGTGACCTACCAGTATTGCACGCCAAAGGGTGCGCCCTACCAATATTATATGCCAGACGGATGCACCTTGCCAGTTTTGCTTGCCAAAGGGTGCATCCCAAGAGTTTTCTTTGCCAGAGGATGTATCCTACCAGTGTTGCATGGCAAAAGGTGAGCTCTATCAGTGTTGTGAGT
This sequence comes from Schistocerca piceifrons, assembly GCF_021461385.2. Classification (NCBI taxonomy): domain Eukaryota; kingdom Metazoa; phylum Arthropoda; class Insecta; order Orthoptera; family Acrididae; genus Schistocerca; species Schistocerca piceifrons. The sequence continues at coordinate 403,768,281 of NC_060141.1, read as the reverse complement.
CAGATGGTGCTACCTATTAGTGTTGTACGGCAAATGGTGTGTCCTAACAGAGTTGCTTGGTAGATTATCCAAGCTACCAGTGTTGTGTATCAGGTGTGCTCTACTACTGTTGCATGGTGGATGGTAAACACTACCATTGTTGTGTGGCAGATGATGTGTCCTACCATCCTATCAGCATTGCGTGGCAGATGCTGTAGCCTACTAACGTTGCTCGAGAGAGGGTGTACCCCACCATTGTTCCTTGACATATGAAGTGCCCAACCAGCGTTGCAAGTGCACAAGGTGCTCCCTAATTTATGTAGCAGGACCTGCACACTCCTAATGATGGGTCTCAGAGTGTGTGAACTACCAGTATTGCATGGCAGAGGGTGCACTCTACAGCTGTTGCCTGTCAGAGGGTGCACCCTACGAGTGTTGTCTGTCAGAGGCTGGACCCTAACACTGTCGCATAACAGAGATCGCACCCTATCAGAGTAGCAAAGCAGATGAGGCACCCAACCAATGCTGTGTGACAGAGGCTGCGCCTTAACAGTGTTGTGTGGTAGAGGTTGTGTCCTGCTAGCGTTCTGTGGCAGAGGCTTAATCCTACCAGTGCTGTGTAGTTGAGACACTGCCATGCATGGTGGAAACTGTACCCTACTAGTGTTGCATAGTAGAACTGGTGTCATACCAGTATTGGATGTCAAATGTTGTGCCTTACAAGCACTGTGCTATGAAAGAAAGCACGCTATCAGTATGGTATGTTAGAGAGTGTGTGCTACTAGTGTTGCAAGTCAGAGGGTACATGCTACAGTGTTGCTTGGCTGGGGTTGCATGCTATCAGTGTTGCATGACAGATGGCCCATGATACCAGTGTTGTATGTCAGAACGTGTGTGCTACAAGTGTTGTCTCTCAGAGGGTGTGTCCTAACAGTGTTACATGACAGAGGATGCTCACTAAAAGCTTTATGTGGCAGAGAGTACATGCTACCAGTATGGCATGGCAATTGTTGTATGCTACCAGTGTTGCATAGCACATGGTATGCCCTACCAGTGTTGTTTGATAGAGGGTGCATAATACCACTGTTACTTGGCAAAGGGTGTGTCCTGACAGTACTGCATGACACAGAGTGCACCCTATCAGTTTTACATGGCAAAGGCTGCTCCCTACTAGAGTTATGTGTCTGAGGGTACATCCTATCAGCGTTGTGTGACAGAGGCAGCACCCTACCATTTACATATGGCAGAGGCAGCACTCTACAAGTGCTTGGTGTCAGAGCATGTGCCCCACCAGTACTGTACGTCAGAGGTTGTACCCTGCCTGTGGCAGAGGATGTACCCTGTTAGTGGTCAGTGTTGCATGACACATGGTGCTCCGTAGCAGTATTGCCTCTCAGAGCGATTGCCCTACCTTTTTTTGATGCATCCGACCAGTGTTGCATGGCAAAGGTTGCACCCTATCTGCTTTCTGTGGCAAAAGGTGTGGCCTGCCAGTTTTGCATGGTGAACGGTGTGCTCTAGCAATGTTAAATGGTTTAGGGTGCACCCCGCTGGTGCTGTGTATCACAGGGTGCACCCTACCAGAGCTGCCTATCAGAGAGTTTGCCCTGCAAGTGTTTGGCAGTGGGGAAACCACCAACATGTGTTGTGTGACAGTTGGTGTGCCCTACTAGTGTTATGTACTAGAGGGTGCAACTTAATAGTGTTGAGTGTCAGATGGTGCATCTTGCCGAATTACCTTTCAGATGGTGTGCTCTAGCAATATTGGTTGGCAGAATGCACATCATAACAGTGTTATGGGTACAGGATGCACCCTACAAGTTTTTGTGGGTGATGGTGTGACCTACCAGTGTTGCATGGCAGTGTGTGCTCCCTAACAGTGGTGCATGGTGGAAAGTGCGGCCAATCAGTTTTGCATTGCTAAGGGTACACTCTTTGGGTGCATTCAGCCAATATTAGGTATCAAAGTGAATGCATCACTAGTGTTGGGTGGCATAGGGTGCACCCTGCAGATGTTGACTATCAAAAGTTATGGACTACAGGTGATGCATGTCAGAGAATGCACTTCAGTAGAGTTGGGATGCAGAGTTCGCACTGTAGCGGTTTTGGATGGCAGAGGGTGCGCCCTACCAGCGTTGGATGGCAGAGGTTGTACTCCTACAGTGTTGTGTGCCACAGGGTGCACCTCACCAGTCTTGCTTGGCCAAGGGTATGCCTTACAACCAGTTCTGGCTGGCAGAAGTTACACCCTACCAGTGTCACATGCCAGAATTGCCAACCCTATGTTGTTTTGCAGACGTTGCGTAACTCCAGTGTTGTTTGTCACAGTATCTGCCTTACCAGTGTTGATACAGGGTTGAGCACTATCAGTGTAATGTTCCAGATGAGTGACGCATGCTAGAGGGCGAGTCCTCTTAGTGTTGCATTGCAGGTGATACACCCACTAGTGTTGCGTGGAAGATGATGTACCCTACCAATAATGTGTGGCATTCTACCAGTGTTTTTTCATAGAGCATCACTGTAGCTTGGAAAAGGGTATGCCCTACTAGTGTTATATACCACAGGTTTCATCCTATGACTTTTACAGAGGAGAGGGTGCACCCCAACAGTATTCTGTGCTAGAGAGTGTGAACCTAACTATGTTGCATGTCAGAGTATGTCCCCTACCAGTTATACACACCAGAGGGTGTGCCCTACCAGTATTCCATGGTAATTGGTGCGCCCTACCAGAGGTGTGTGGTAGATGGTGTGTCCAACTAATGTTGCACAGCAGATGGTGCCCTTTACCTGTGTTGCTTGACACAGAGTGCAACCTATGGTTGTTGCTTGGCACAGGGTGCACTCTACGAATGGTGCATGACACAGGATACTCCCAAGTAATTTCAAGTTGTGTTGGGTGTCAGAGCATGCGTCCTACTAATGTTGCATGCCAGAAGGTGCACCCTACCATTGTTGCATGTCAGAATGTTCACCCTTCCAGTGTTGTATGGCGGAGGGTGCACTCTACCAGTGTTTCTTGTCAGATGGGGTGCCATACCTGTGTTGCCACACAAGAGCATGTGTCCCATCAGTCTCGTGCCCTAGAAAGTGTACCCCACTGTGGTGACTGGTGTGTATCGAGAAGGGAAAACCTTGAACACATATCAGAGGGCACACCCCAAAAATGTTGCATGCCAGAGGCTGCACCCTACCACTATTGTTCTGCAGAGGGTGCTCCTCATCAGCATTGCATGGAGGAGGGTGCACCTTACCAGTTTTGAGTTGCTGATGGTGCGCCCTTTGTGTACTAGAGGATGTGGCCTTTGGTTGAAGCATTCCAGTAGGTACACTGTGCTGTGTCAAAAGCACGTATTTTGTTCGCTATTACAATTGCTGAGAATCTGGTAAATGGCCACTAACACCTGGTGAATACAATAATCATATGTGTAAAATGTATTAAACGGCGATAAAATATTTTCTAGATTATCCGAGCGCGCCTCTGGGAAAACAGGTGGCGAACGTGCGCGCCTTCGGCGATGTAACAACTCGCCATCGCTGATTACAGAGATGCTGCGTTAGCGACGCGACGCAGCTGACCGCTACCGACGCTACCCGATGGCCAAAAGGAATAATCATTTAACTGTCAGAAGTTGGCGTGGCGTTGCGTGTTTGTTCGTGTAAATGATTCCCATTATATGACATCAGAAAATAGTTAGTTCCGCAGTACACCTGTTACCGATAAAATTAATCTCAGGGTAGGTCTAGGTCGGATATAGTACCGACCAACTGCGTGTCGCAGAGAGGCACCGCAATTCGTGTTTAAGGCTTGCGAGAGGTGAAGGAGTTTGGCTGGTGAAGCCAGTATAGTATTTTGTGCAGTTTACGGAGACAGTGTGGCAACTTTGTCGTTTAGGCCCCTGTTGACAGACGTAGCTGCGACTACAGTTTTCCTCCCAAGGCCGAGATACGGAATATATGTAGGTTCCAGGATTTTAAAGTAGTCACTGGTTTGACGAAATTGTGTTTTCGGGCGGTCGATTGGTTGTCGTCCTGTGGACAGTTTGGAAGGCTGGCTCTGAGCACTATGGGACTTAACATCTATGGTCATCAGTCCCCTAGAACTTTGAACTACTTAAACCTAACTAACCTAAGGACATCACACAACACCCAGTCATCACGAGGCAGAGAAAATCCCTGACCACGCCGGGAATCGAACCCGGGAACCCGGGAGTTTGGAAGGAAGGAGTGGTTATTTTGCTGTGATAGATACAGCGTGAGCCGTGTTAGAGAGAGAGATTTGCATTTGAAGGTTTTTAGGGAACTGGTAGAACCCGGTATCCTGTCCGTGTTGTGTGATTAGTGGTTGCGGCTTGCCCAGAGGTAATTGGATTGCTAGCTGTTTTGGGAGTGGTTTTGTAGTGGCTGGTGTGTATCGAGAAGGGAAAGCCTGGAACACAGTTTTGGTTGATGTTGGATGTCGCGATCATACAGCGGATCTAAAATTGGCTTGTGTGTATTTGAACTGATTTGAACTGTTTCACCTTGATATGAGAGATCGCACCAGTAGATTGAGTCGGTAAGCTACGGGAACAGAAAGGAACCACTTACAAGCGACACGTAACTAAACAAAACACTTGATTAGTGGAAGTGACGAGTGGCCTGATTTAATTTAGGGAGCTTCAGCGCGTCGCGTTGTATTAACGCCTGAAGAGGCTCAGTTTTGTTTAAACTGTTAATTAAGGTCAAGGCAAAAGAAGCGACGGTGCCTAGGCTTTTTGTTCATATTTTTGTTCGTTCTTGAATTTCCGTTTCTGTGGGAGGAGGGGGGGGGGGTTAGTCTTTGCTGCCACTCGACTATTTACGAGATTTGAGCTTGTATTGAGATACCTGGCTCAAATGAAGACAAATTTTCTTGGGTAAAAACTAAAAAAAAACCTTTACGTGTGGCTACTTAGTAGCTGTTGCGTGTAATTCATTGTGTTGTAATTGCGAGTTTCAGTGTCACCCTAAAAGTTACATGTTTGAGGATATTTAATTTCAAGGTGCAAGGGAAACTATTTTGGTTGAAAGTGAGTGATGAATAATCTCTGAAAACAGTATTATTACGTAAAGGTGAAGCAGAAGAAATTGTTACATTCCATTCTGAATTTTCCATTGTTTGAATCAGTAGAAACTCTTATAAAACGACGAAAGCAAAGATGTAAGTTTCAGAGATATTGCTAGCTTCTTGCGTAACATAATCTCGAGTTGTATTAGGAATTTTTGGTTTTGAGTGAAAATCACTTAATTACGTTGATACACGCAAACTACACGAGTCCGCTACTAATAAAAGCTAACAAGATTACATTTACGTAGGAAAAGTTCTAAGTGAGTGAAAATCAGAACTGAAGTTATTTTAAGTTGTTACGAAAAGTCGGCGATCATACAAAGGTGTGGTGGTTAATCTGTGGAATACATTGTGTATCATTATTTACGTAGCAACTTTAGAATACACAGGAAGAAACAGAATTATCGCTTCAGTTATCTTTATCCCGGTATAAACGTGGTTCAAATACGAGTTTAATATGACTCGGTCTTTGCACTCACTTCATATTTGAGATGAATATAAAAAGTTATTATAAGATTACGAGGCGGTTCCAGGGAGATTGTTCTGCGTTAGAAGGAAGTCGTTGCTTGCGAGGACACCTGCAAGTGGGTTTACGATTTAGCTTGAAATATTATAAACAGGTATCGCATTGAAATAATTTTGGTGTCTTGTTTTGGACGACAGGGAGATAACGTGTGTTGTCGCTGTATTCTGCTAGTCTCGTCATTGCTGGTAGATAGCGATTGTCAGTGTCATTTGGATATTTCGTTGTATCTGTTTGTGGTGTAGTAGCATAGCTGTACGACCTCGGATTTTGCGTACAGTGAAAATGCTGTTTGTTAGTATGTAGCGTTTGAGTCTGCTTTGTCATTAGTGTTTATTATTGTTGCAGTTGCTAATCACCAAAGGGTTGATCTATCCTCAATTTGTTTTCTGAGAGTGCAACTACTGTACAAGTTAGGCTTTAAGTGTTTGCCAGGCGCTCGGCTGCTACTGGAATCTTCTGTGATCGGATAGCGATCCTCAGTCATAACATCGACTGTCAATGCAAAAACTATACCTAATTCTTGCTGTAGTGGTCGACTGGTTCGCTCAAGCAATTTTGCGCGCCAGGAAGCCATACATCAAGGGCATTGCGACGTTGATACAGTACGATCCCTTGTAGTTTTGAGTTAGATCTCGAGTTCCGCAAGTCGGCGCGTTAGAACACCGCAGTGGGGTTAAGATGTAGAGTTTGCACTCTACCAGTGTTGGGTGGCAGAGGGTGGGCCCTGTCGGTGTTGGGTGGCAGATTTTGCACCCTACTAGTGTTATGTGGCAGAGAACGTGTCTCATCAGTGTTGTGTGGCAGAGGGTGTGCTCTACCAGTGTTGTGTGGCAGAGGGTGCGTCCTACCTCTGCTACATGGTGTGGGTTGCACCCTATAAGTTTTGGTTGGCAGAGGGAGCTTTCTACCAGTGTTGTGTTGCAGAAGGTGCACCCTACCATTGTTAGAGGGAAGAGGGTCTTTCTACCAGTCTTGTGTGGCAGAGGGTGCGTCCTACCGGTCTTGTATGGGAAAGCGCACCCTACTAATTTTGTGTGGGACAGGCTGCACCCTGTGAGTGTTGCATGACAGAGAGCACAACCAATCAATGTTGTATGTCAGACAATGTGCCCTTCCAGTGTTGCATGCCATAGGATGTACCCTAACAGTCTTGCACAGCTGAGGGTGCACCCTAGCAGATTTGGGTGGAAGATGGTGCACCCTTACAGTGTTGATTTCCAGAGGGATTGGCTTACCAGTGTTGTGAGCTAGACTGTTCTACCCTCCTGTTATGTTGCATGCCTGAGGGTGTGCCTATCAGTGCTGCATGCCAGATAGTATGCCCCACCCAGTAGTGTAAGCTAGAGGGTGAGCCCTGTCAGTGTCGTGTGACAATGGTGTACCCTACTTGTGTTGCGTGGCAGACATAGTTTTCTACCATAATTGTGTGGCAGATGATGTGCCCTACGAGGGTGACTTCACAGAGCATGCACACTACCAATGTTGCTTTGGAAAGGGTGTGCCCTACCAGTGGTGCATGGCACACGTTGAACCCTACCAATTTTATTGTGGAGGCTGCCCCCTATTAGTTTTGGGAGTCATAGAGTGCACTCTAACAAGCTGCGTGTCAGAGGGTGTGACCCACCAGTGATGGGTCGCAGAGGGTATTCCATACCAGTCTTGTATGGCAGAGAGTGCACTCTGCCAGCATTGCATGGGAGAGACGCCATCCTAACAGTGTTGTGTCGCAGAGGGTGCATTCCGCCAGTGTTGTGTGTCTGAGGGTGCACGCAACCAGTGTTCTGTGCCTAGGTTCACTCTATCAGTGTTGTGAGGCAGAGGTTGCATCCACCCATTCATACATGGCAGAGGGTGCATTTTACCAGTATTGCGTGGCAGAGGGTGCATACTACCAGTGTTGCATGGCAAACACTGAAATATATCAGTGTTGTGTGGCAGGGGGTGAACATTGCCAGTTTGTCTGGCAGAGGATACATCCTATCAGGGTTGTATGTCAGAGGGTGTGTCGTACCAATGCTCTGTGCCAGGGGGTGCTTCTGAGCGCCGTTACATTCCAGAGTACATGGCAGAGTGTACTTCGCACCAATGCTACATGGCAGAGGATGCGTTATACCAGTACTGTGTTGTAGAACCTGCTTCCTACTGACGTGCATTCCAGAGATTGCTTTCTGCCAATGTTGTGTGCTATCAAAGTGAAGCAGTGTCAGTTCATTACTTTGCTATAAATTCGAACTACAGGCTGTCGATATATTACCTGCATATCTTTAGACCTTAACGCTAGGTAACAACAATTGGTTTTCAACATGTGGCAACATAGCTTATAAATTTTGTCTTTCCTCATTCGTTATTAAATTAAATTAACTGTACCCACAGCAAATTTTCAGAGTTTAAATGGAAGCAAAACACCAGTCTTAATTTTTGATGTTTGACATTAACCGAAATTAGAACAGTACATCAAAAATCATTGTTTAGGTAAACCTACGACCACTGACGCTATTATGAATTTTAAAATATTGCCACCTGCAACAATATAAAAATCCACTCTTTCATGCTATGGTTACCAGCAAAAAATGTGCCATCACTGTGCATGAAAAGAAAAAAGAATCTACAGCACATGGCAAACAACACCAGCAGTGAACAGACGAAATCTATAACAAGTATGAAAAAATAACATAGTGCCTGTGAAATATGTGCCTGTGACTTGTTACGGTCAGGAATCACATACGATTCCAAAATATTTTCGTAACAGCAAAATTAAAATACGCTTCTGGACGGAAAAGCCAGTTAAAATTCAACTACGGCACGGCATCGATAATAACAAGAATCCTTTTGCAAATTCGATAGAGAACCAAATCAAGTGTAATAATAATTGTGAGAAAATAGACATAGAGAGCCGGCCGCTGTGGCCGAGCTGTTCTAGGCGCTTCAGTCTGGAACCGCGCAACCGATACGGACGCAGGTTCGAATCCTGCCTCGGTCCTGGATGTGTGTGATATCCTTAGGTTAGTTAGGTTTAAGTAGCTCTAAGTTCTGGGCGACTTATGAGCGCGGATGTTAAGTCCCATAGTGCTCAGAGCCATTTGAACCATTTGAACCCAGTTTATCGTGATGTAAATAACGAAAGAGAAAGTATGATTGGCAGTTACATGCTACGTACGACAACTGAGTCGTAACGTCTATTCGTGGTCATTGAGAGTGCAGGTGGAGTGTGAGGCGGAAAATTGACGAAATACATGAAATTATCCACGGACGGTTACTAAACTCTGTAGCAGTATAAATACCGCCCGACATTCCTAAATTTGTGAGTTGCGCGCAAGCAGTTGCAATGAAATTTTTCGCACCACTGTCATTAGCGGTACTCGCAGACGAATAGCTCAACCACTTGCAGATTCTCTAAGCTCACTCGACTAGCTACATATTCTATGCGAGTGAGGTGGCACAGCAGTTAAAATCCCGTTGAGGAGGAAGTAAGAAAGGGAGACTGTGCTGTAGTGTCGCGTCGATGACAAGGTCGTTAGTGACGGAGCGCAGACTGCGCCCAGACAGGAAGGAGGAAAGAAAATCGCCATATTTTTTTCCAAATGAACTGTCCCGGAAATTGCCTTGAGCGATACAGGAAAATTAGATTCTTTGGTCGATCTGGGTAGACGAAGGGGGAATTTAAATCTCGTGCTGTGACACTTCACTCGCTGAGCAACGTTGACAAGCGACGAACACAGCCAACACGTCAGTGATTTTGATCATCATTTGCACGACTGAAGTACTGTACATACTTTGATAAAAGAAGTAGTCAATCAGCACGATTTTCTTCTCAAACGCTTTAGAGAAATCGAGGTGCAAGGTTTTAAGAGTTTTGTGAATACGAGAGCGCCAGCCGCCGAGCAGCAGCCTTAGCGCAACCGACCGACGCGGCAAACTAGAAATCCGCCCGTACTGCTCTCTAATCTCCTCATTTTACCTCTAATTTTCCCCCGAAAATTGTATCGTCGCAACGAATCCTGTTTCACCGGAAAGGAACGACAATAATAATAGTGAAAATCAGAGTGGTACATTCATGGCAAGCAATAATCGAGGTGTAGTAAATAATCGTATTGAAATTTTGTTATGTTCCAGTCTCAGGAGAGTAAATATTACAAGACGACGCCACCACACAGGCACTGGCGCTTTCTCAGTTCCGCGCAGCCATCTGCAAATGGTACTCACTATTCGGGAATGCTTCCGCCGCCACCTCCATCAGCACTTCGTATTCGTCTGCCAACAGTGTTTCCAGCCGCCAAAGAGAGCACTAGCAACCGGGGACTACTTTGCTTCCGCCTAGTGCTGGTCGGGATTAAGATCCTTCCGCCAACTGACAGAAAAGACGTTGCGCCACGAACGACATCTCAGCTCATTGCCTGCAGCCAACTCAGATCAGTTCCTGCAGCTCAGTTATTCCTATTGTGTTATCATTTCCTGCAATTACGTTACTACGGAGCACAGTCTCGTCATTTCCGTTCAGAAGGCCACAGTTCCGACTTAGCAGTCGCTATTTGCGTTGTAATAAGACAGTCACAAGGTCTGTATAATTACTTTGTAAGAGTGTATCGCAAACTGCCAAGAGATTGCCAGATTATTGTATTAGGTATAGGGCATCAAGTACCATGCATCAAACTAGTTACCAAATGAAACTTCCTGGCAGATTAAAACAGTGTGCCGGACCTAGACTCGAACTCGGGACCTTTGCCTTCAGCGGGCAAGTGCTCTACCAACTGAGCTACCCAAGCACGACTCACGATCCCTCCTTACAGCTTCAGTTCTGCCAGTACCTCGTCTCCTACCTTCCAAACTTGGAAGCTGTGATGGCATAGTTCGTACCAAACGCACTGCCAGAGAACACTGTTACTGGAAAAATATTGACAAAGATGTAGCCACTTATGTCAAAAATAGCATTCTGTCCCGAATCGACAATATTTCCTGTGGCTACAGGCATCACATACTTTGTCACGTCTACATACTGATTATACAAGACCGTTCCTGGGAAGCTACTGGCTCATTCTCGTCGATGCTTGCTCAAAATTCCCATCATTGATACATATGTCATCGATGTCTTCAAAAAGACTATTCAGGCTTTGTCAAACATCTTTGAAGGACTCCTGAAATCTATAGTCACTGACAATGGCACACAATTTTCTTCTCTGGAATTTAAACTTTTTCGTAGAACCAACGGCAATTCAAACTTCATAACTGCACCGTTTCATTCAGCGGCCAATGAACTCGCTACAAGATTCATTGGAACATTCAAGTCACACATAATGAATTTGGGTCCCCAGTAAGACAATGTTTTATTGATCTTCGTCGATCATTACAGAAGCACTCCAGACGACGCGAAATTTCAAGCTGAGGAACAACTTGGAACCGCATCGAACATTTATGTCAATTTTAAAGCCACTCGTGACTCCACAAACTGAACTCCGACAACAGTCAAAACAAACATTTTTTACACTGAGTGATCTGGTAGTTATTTCAATATACACTAAAATGACAAAAGTCATTGGATACCTCCTAATATCGTGGAGAATCTCCTTTTGGGTAGTGCAGCAACTCGACGCGGCATGAACTCAACAAGTTGTTGGAAGTCACTTGCAGAAATACTGCGTCTACAGCCGTACATAACTGCGAAAATGTTGGAGGAGCAAGTGTTTGTGCACGAATTGACATCTCAATTATGTTCCATAAGTATTCGATGGGATTCATGTCGGACGATCTGGGTGATCAATCAATTCGCTCGAATTATACAGAATGTTCTTCAAACCAGTCGCGATCAATTGTGGCCCGGTGACATGGCGCATTGTCATCTGTAAAACCTTCATCTTTATTTGGGAACATGAAGTCCATGAATGGCTAAAAATAGCTTCCATTAGCCAAACATAACCATTTACAGTCAATGATGGGTTCAGTTGGATCACAGGACCCAGTCCATTGCATGTAAATACAGCCCACACAATTATGGACCCACGACCAACTTATACAGTGACTGTTGCCAACTTGGGCCCATGGCTCGTGGGGTCTGCGCCACACTCAAAACCCTTCCATTAGCTCATACCAGCTGGAATCGGAACTCATCTGATCACACGACGGTTCGAAATTAAATATTCACACGACGTCGCAACATGCCATAAAAATCAAACCAAGCTGCGACGCGCTCACATGCATATAGGTAGAACCCCTAGGATGTTTTCTTTTACAGAATAGAAGAGCTGTACACACCCACCAGCCATCCGAGGGACGCCGGCAGCTGCCCCCACTAATTTCTCCTGGAGAATGGTCCAACTGCATCCAGCCAGCGACGAACGAATTGAAATGGTTGTCGCACCTCCCACCTCAGATCAGCAAACGAACGTCGAAATGGCAAACGCTTGACTGGCTGCCCCTTTTTCGTGGTTTTGCAAGGGTTTTCAATGATGCCGCGGGCTAAAGCCAAGGGGAGCACTATACATGTACCGATCAAATATCCACTCCAACAAGTACGGAAGCAGGGCGCTAATGAAGGGACTTGCATTATCTTCCTTGTAAAGCATATCTACCTGGCTATAAAACTCTCAATAGGAATTGACAAAATTTTGTTTTTATGACTTCTAAAAGCTCTTTCAAAACTCCCACATCTGGCGATATCGGTCTGGAAGAACTCAAACATTACACAGCTTTATCATTTAAACTGGCTTCCACAATCATACCAATAATTTTAACCTCCGACTAAAATTTATACTAATTAATCAACAGAGAAGTGGCAAAAAACGAAAACATACAGAAACACGTCAAAAATTACTTCTCAGATCACAACATGGCACTAATCCAATGGCGCTGACATTCTATTAGCAACAGAATTACTATGCCATTATTGTTTGTACAATTGGATTCAGCCAGAACGTAAGGAGAATGGAAGATTGTCATATAACGTATGACTGACGACGAGGTCATTAGAGACGAAGCGCAGGCTCCATAGCAACAAGAATCAGGAAGGGCATCGTGCTTGTACTTTAAAAAGTAACTTTTTATGTAGGAAATCCATGAAAGATAAAAGTATGTGATGCAATCTCATCACCGGACTACTGGCCTAATTCTAATTGAACAGAATACAATGTTTAATCGCCGCGGCAGCAGGAGGTGTAGGGCAGCAGCCCCATCGCCCGGCTACCTTTTACCACGAGAAAGATCTCCGGTACTCATTAAACAGCAGGCTACGTGGACTTGGGACTGTCCTGGAGGGAATGTGTTGGATCCGCCAGAGATGGGTGACAAGGAGTAGGTGGGCGCTTAGACAGGAAACAGAATTGGTTAGCAGAAAACGTAGTCTGAATGCCACAATAACTTAGTTAACTTGACCACAAATTTCTAGAGAGGGTTCGTTGATCAAAACCTAGTCGACATAAATCACAAATGCAGAAAAGCTGCCCTAAACTGCTGAGGCTTCATCTGACTCCACTCGTAGTCTGCTGGACTGGCTGGCCTCGTTGCAGAGTCTTGTTATACTGGATTGGTGGTGGCACTAAGTGCACATACAGCCGGAGATGTGGCTTTAAAACGGCCGCGGGTTGGCGGGGCAGTCACATGGTTTACTGCCAACCTTGAGATGCGTCCTGCCTTGTGTGGTATCGATACTGTACGACACCACGGAATAGAACGAGGTAAAGTCACTAGGACTGAACCTGGCCAATAGTCTAGTCTTCCACACCTTGGACCACCAATGCCACTAGAGAAACCATGGAACACACAAATGTGAAAGGTGTAATGAAATATTGCGCATTAGAAGTTTTTTTTCCAAAAAATGCTGAAACACTCGAGAGTACGACGCACCACGATCGAATTGTCCGAATTTGACGGAAATCGGTAGTTGTGGTGTATCTGTACAGACAAACAAATGACTACAATTTCAGAAAAATTGGGTGATATATCATGAGAAATAGCTCAGTAACGCGTTAGTCCACCTTTGAATTCGCATTGATTCATAGTGTTGTTGGATGTCCTCCTGAGCCATATCATGCCAAATGTTGTCCAATTGACACGTTAGATCATCAAAATCCCGAGCTGGATTACCCTGCCATAGTGCTCCAAAAGTTCTCATTTGAGGAGAGATTCGGCGACCTTCCTGGCCAAGGTAGGATTTGGCAAGCACGAAGACAGGCAGCAGAACCTGTTGCCGTGAGCCGCGGGCATGATCTTGCCGAATTGTAAGCCCAGGTTGGCTTGCCGCGAAGGAACGTAGAATATTGTCAACGCATCGGTGTGTTGTAAGACTGCCCCGGATGACAGGCAAAGAGATCCTGCTACGAAACGAAATGGCACCCTAGACTATTACTCCTGGTTGTCAGGTTGTGTGGGGGCGAAAGTCAGGCTGGTATCGCACAGCTGTCTCGGATGTCTCCAGTCGCATCTTCGTTGGTCATCAGGACTCAGTTCTAAGTGGGACTCATCACTGAAGACAGTTTTATAACAGTCAATGAGATTCCAGGCCGAAGACCTGTCCAGAGACGCCCTGACAGTTGTGGGATACCAACCTGACTGAAGTCCACCTCACAGCCCGACTACCAGGACTGATGGTCTGTGACGCCATTTCTTTTCATAGCAGGATCTCTGGTTGTCATGGGCGGCACCCTTACAGCACAGCGGTGCGTCGACGACATTCTACACCCCGTTTTGCTGCCCTTCATGGCACCTATCCTGGGCTTACGTTTTGACAAGGTTATGCCCGCCCCCATACGACGGTAGTTTCTACTGCTCGTCTTCGTCCTTGCCAAGAAATACCTCGCCCAGAAAGGCCGCCGGATCTCTTCCCAATTTCAAAAGTTTGGAACGTTATGGGGAGGGCCCTTCAACCAGTTCGGGAATTTGATAACTGCTTGCATAAGGGGCAGAGGTGGACCAACATGTTATTGACGTGCTTAATTTGTGAATCTCTTTCTCTTAGATAAATCACTCAATTTTTCTGTAATGGTACTCGATTGTTTTTCTCTACATGTACATAATAGCTACCAATTTCGTTCCTTGCGCATAATTCCTTCAAGGTGAGTCTTCTTTTGTGCGTGTTAGAGTGCATAAGCCTGACAGTGAGGAAAGGGGAATTAATCTAGTGACGATACGGGCCGCAAATGGGGGAATCGAGTGAAATAAGTGACTTCGACAAAGGGCAGGTTGTGATGCCCCAGCGCCAGGGAACTAGCATCTCGGAAATGGTGATGCTGGTCAGTTGTTGGCGTGCCACTGTCGTGAGCATTTAGGGAAAGTGGTTGATGGACTCTGGAGCTACAGCTAGGCGACAACGTGATGGACGTCAGGCATCATCACAAAACGTGAGGTCGTAGGCACTTCGGCTCTGTAAAGCAGTTTATGTGGCGATCTTTGGTACATATTACTACAGAATTGCTGGGCAAGCACAAGCGTTTCAGAGCCCACCTTTCTGCGCACGTTGTTCAAGATTGAGCTCTGCAGCAGACGACCCCTTCGTTTTCCCCATGTTGATCCAACGACATCGTCATGTCGCTGAGCCGGGAATCAAAGGAATATTGTCGTCTGATCGTATGAGTTATGTTTCTTGTTACACTGGGTCGAAGATCTGTCCGGATACACCGTTATTCAGGTGGAGTGCTTCCCGAAATATACACAACATGGTAGAAGTATTATGGTTCAACTGGTCTTCCATGGCAACATGAAAACTGTGGACTACGAGAACATTATTACGAACTACCTGAATCCATTCATACTTGATGTCTTCCACTACGGCGCTGACATATTTCTGTAGGATAACTGTTTTTTTTATAAAAGTGGAAACAGAGAAATTGTGCCATGTATAGACAGTTGAGAGGTGTCAATGATATGGTGACAAAACCTTTATTTTACATTTTTTGGAAGTAAGTGAGCTTTGGAGTTTGGTTTGAAAGCTATTTGTCCATGATGGCTGTAGTAGCTATTCAATTATGACGCTTCAGTCGATTTAATATGGTAGTTCTGTACAGCTTTTGTATGGTAACAATGTATTTGTCTTTCGTGCAACATACTTATATGATCTTAAACCCTGACCTTCCTTCCTTATTTTACTATCTATGTTCCAGAATTTCTACTGTTACGTCGAATATCCCTAGTTCACAAAACCTGTTCAATCATGTTACAAAGAAGGCATTGCCATGCTATTATAAATATAGTTTAGTAATATTTATGCAATATTCCGTCGGTATTTGGAGGAACATAGACCTATTAAAAATTTAAATACGCATTCTAGATGATACACAATAATATTTATTTAGCAGTTTGTTATGAACCGTATTTCAGCTTTGGAACACAATATTTGTACAGCTATGAAATCTCGCTCAAGTTGTGTGGTCTATCAATTTAGTATTAAGTTATTTGAAGATGGTCTACAAAGCCGATAGCCCGCCGATAACGAACTATTAAGTAACTATTATTATGGAACAAAGGTATCGAGTACGCAACCTTTAAATATAGCTTCATGTCACAATTAGGTTAGTTTGAGTTAGTCATGAATTCTTCCAGCATATCTTGTATTAATACCCAAAAAGTATTTGTTCATCTTATGTTTACTACACCTTGTTCGACATGTAAGTGTAAGTTAAGCTTTATACAGTAACTATATGTATACAAACTGTGCTTTTTGGTATCGTAGCATTGCGTTTTCACTCAGAGCAGTCGTCGATATTAGACGACATAATGTATGTTGTGGTGTGAATAATCAACATGTTTTCTGCCAGTGTAGTGAAATGTCTGGATCTTCCACGAGACCGTATAACATAAAAAATTCTTGGAAAATGCAATTATTAATGCAAGATAGTGCGAAAAGCTACACAGCGGTGGTGAAATCCATCTACTGAGCAAGTGGTGTGGTATACCACACTCCACAGCTGACGACTTTGCCTATAACGGGTTAACTGATGTCCTTAAAGGCTAATACACATAATAAAAGCCAGTTGTCAAACTACTTATTAGTCCTCTTATTTATAAGATAGATGATAATCTAGCGTTCGAGCGAAATACCGTCTTGTCAGATAAACCAGTTTTTCTCGTGTGATACTACACACGAATTACATTGTGATATTCATAGGACGCATACGTCAGTGTTAAAAATAACGTTCTCCCCAATTGAATTGTTTTGGTTTCGGCTGTGATGAAGATATTCGCCTGTTCTTTTTCAGTGACATACAGCACCAAAATTGATTTCTTAGACATTGTGACTGTCAGAGATATTATGAAGAGCCAAAACAATATGACATCTACCCACCGCAGCGTTGGGCGCCGTCTGTTGACGTTACGGACGCGTGACGCGGTAATAAAAGTACATAAGAGGAGCAGACACGGACGGGATAATCACCCTAGCGAAGATGTGGCCTGCAAATGGGGAAATCCATTGAGATAAGAGTCTTTGACAACGGGCAGATTATTATTATGCAGAGCCCGTGAACGAGTACTTCGAAAACGTCGAAGCTGGTCAAATTCTGAGGTGATACTGTCGTGAACATCTACGGAAAGAGGTAGAAGAACAGGGAAACTACCACTAGGCACGACTCTTCACAGAACGTGGGGTTCAGAATCTTGTCTTCTCTGTAAAGTACGATAGATAGTGATCCGTGGGATCTCTGCCGAAAGAGCACACTGCTGGTGTACGCACAATTGTTTCGGAGTACATCGTTCATCGTCGATTGCTGAAAATGGAGCTCTGCAGCAGACCACCCATACATGTTCACATGTTGACCCAACGATCTCGTCAATTACAACTGCAGTGGGCAAGTGACCAGCGATCAATGGAAAGGAGTCAGCTGTTCTGATGGATCACATTTTTGCTACATTACGTTGTTGCTCGTCTCCACAAACGCCGTCATTGAGGCGAACGGCGGCTCGAAACATGCAGCGTGCCATGGACGCAGGCTGGTGGGAGCAGTACTATGCTATGGGAGACATTCTCCTGCGTTTGCATGGGACCTGTGGTAGTAATAAGACACGCTGACAGCTGCGAACAACATGCACCCCTTCGTGCTTGGTGTCTTCCCCGACGCTGATGTCATCTTTCAACAGCATAATTGTCCATGTCTCGGAACCAGAACCGTGCTACAGTGGTTTGAGGAGCGTTATAGTGAACGCATGTTAATGTCTCTGCGACCAAATTCGCCTGATGTAAATCCTATGGAACCCATCTGGGTCACTCTTAGGCGCCATCATCGAGTACGGAAACCAGCGGCCCATTATTTACGTGAATTACATGACCTGTGTGTAGACATCTAACGCCACATATCTCCACATACCTACCAACAAACTGTAGGTTCCCTGGTAAGTAGAATCAGTGACGTATTTAGTTCCAAAAATGGACTGACAAGCTATTAAGCAGGTGGTCATAATGTTTTTTCTCAATGTATTGCAACTAAATGAGCCCCAGGTATACTGGAGTTGATGGGTGTGGTAGCGTCTTGACAGAACATCAGACTGTATCAGTATCCTGGATGCTTAACGTATATCACAACTTTGGACTTTCTTCCATGGGAGAACATCAAGAACTGGTGCTAACTTCTTAACAATTCTGCTACGCCTCAATATATATAGAGAGGCAGAATATTGGTTGAAATTTCTCCATGAAACGTGCGGAGTTCACGTGAAGCTATAGTAATTGTATCCGCTTTAAGTAAAAGTTGGAGTAACCGCCCCGTAAAATTACATTTCTGATTACTAGCACACCAAAGATACGACACTACAAAAGATGCTCACAGCCCATTTCGGAAATGTGTAGTTCGCAGGACACGTTTTATTCACACTGGTGAATCCAACCAAAAAGCTATTTGATGATCGAATTATGACATAATATTATTTTGTCTATACGTCAATGAACGTTCTTTTTATGATTTTCCTGGTAAAAGTGGAGTAAAAAATAGTTTTTATGTGCATATTGTATTAGCAATAAGTCTGGACTGCAAATAACGAGGACCTCAGTAGCGGCTTTACCACCGTCTTTGTCATCACTCACCTCTGTTTGTAAGCCACCTGGCATCACGTATTTCGAGGAACTGTTTCCCACGTAACAAGTCGTGCCGTGTATCTGGCGTTGAAAGAGAATTCTGGTCCAGTGCGCAGAGAGAATGGCATGATGACGTAATTTTGCTTCCATTCAGCAGCCGTAACGCTCCTGGTTGTAGGGAGATGTTAGATATGAAGCACCTCTGAAAGGCTTTCCTGGTTACGCTGAAGTGCATAAGAGCCTCCTGGTACGGCGCTAACTCTATTATAATGGTGTATGCGACCGGTATTTACCGCACTTACGGAACTCCTACGTAAGGTTTTTGTTCATTATTTTACTTTAAACGTGAAAATATTCGCACAGACGCTCTCAGCGCGCTCAGACACACACCGTGTGGTAAAGAATTCTGTGACTCTTTTAGTGCTGTTTAAGCGCTAAAATTTTTTCCGTGTAAGAGTTCTGAGTAAGAAAGTAAGGCAAAATAGTAATGAATTTTTTTTCTCTACGAACTAAAATAGAAGAACAGGAACTGTTCCAATATACAAATTTAAAGAATAATCAACGTATAAACGCATATTTCCTGAAATTACTGTCAGCAAGGATTCAATTTAATCACAAGTCAGTAAGGAAATTTTGTCGTAGTTGTTGTGCTCATCAGTTCGAAGACTGATCTGATGCAGCTCTCCACGCTATTCCGATCCTGTGCAAGCCTCTTAATCTCCAAGTAACTACTGCAACCTACCACCATTTGAACCGGCATACTGTATTCATCTCTTGATCTCACTCTAAAATTTTACCATCCACACTTCTCCAATACTACATTCACGATTCATTGACGTCTCAGAATGTGTCCTATTAACCGATCGCTTCTTTTGTTCAAGTTATACCATAAATTTCGTGTCTGCCCAATTCTATTCAGTGTAAGTACATCCTCATTAACTACGTGATTCCACCCACCTAATCTTTAGCGCTGTTCCATAGCACCACACTTAAAAAGCTTATACTCTCTTCTTCTCTGAACTACTTCTTGTCTACGTTTCACTTCCGAACAAGTCTGTGCTCCAGACAAATGACTTCAGAAAAGTCTTCCTAACAATTAAATTTATATTAAGTGTTAACAGATTTCTGTTCTTCAGAAATTCCTTATTGCGACTAACAGCCTAAATTTTATATCCTCTCCAGTTTGGTTATCATCAATCGTTTTAGCAGAGCTCATCTACTTGTCTCATTTCCGAATCTAATTCCCTCAGCATTGCCTGATGTGGTATCGTCCAGAGATCTTGGTATCACCCCAAAGTCGGCAATGCTTATCGATACCACAGATCTTAGCGAGTGCTTGCTGCAAACCGCAACGACGTGCAGAAGACCAGGCCTGCCGTATCAGCAACAACAGCGCCCTCGCGCTGAAGTCAGTGTAGTGTTGAGCATGCAAGAGGTCTGCCCTAGTTCGAGACATAAACTACACCAGTCAACACCATCGTCTTGGATCAACGAGCGGTAAAGTTTCAGATAAACTTGTACTGTTGTTCTGCACATTGTACGTCAAGAAAACAGTTTGTTAACTAGTGCGTCAAGTAATGCTTTGCTAATCAATGACTTTTCTAAATTATCAAGTACTCCTGTGGCAAAGAAATATGTCAAAGTTAAGTAAACTTTCTATTTACCTAAGTAATAAAGGGAACTAATATTTCATGTGCTCTCCTCACCGAGCAGTCAAAGAACCCATAATTGTGGCCGGATGAAAGTAGTCTCACCTGATTACAACAACTGGTTTAATTCGACTACATAGTTAACATATAACAACAATATGGAAAGTATAGGTTGCTGCTCACCACATTGACGAGGCGTTGGGACGCAGGCAGGCACAATGAAGACGAGTGTTAAAATAGCTAAACTTTCAGATGAAGTCCTTCTTCTGAAATAGAAGTCACACACACATTCACGCAAGCATGCTAATGCACACACGGCCACTGTCTCCGAGTGTTGTCAGTCACAGCGTTTAAAGGCACATTTGCATGCTGTGCTTTTATCAGCAGAAAACGTAATTATAAGTAATGAAATAAAGAAATAATTTGAGCCATAGATATAGTCCACGGTTATATAAATATTGTATGCAGCCGCTGGAAACATTTGAAGATTTTTGATCATCAGATTATTGGCGGAATAAGAGGCACCTTTTGTTTTCTAAGTCTTGTCCAGATCGGGCGTATTTTGGCACACCGCCATTAATACTACATTATTTTATCAATTCATTCACAAGTTGCAACCAATCGGCACTCGTAATTACATAATGGAAATGTCAATGTAAGTGTAGTAATTTAATTGTGTTTTATTTCAGAATATACTGTTGTTAGTAACCTAGGTATGTTTTATTTTGTATCTTTAGTCATTGTAAGATTGTTAGGTGACTTGGCAAAAGGTTCCGTAATTCTAAGCAAAAACTCGTCCATCTCGATCCACCGTCGTCTTCAGGTGCTGTCTTATTACGAAGTCCGATTTTAGTGTAAATACAGAGAGAAGAAACACGGTTAAAAAGACATTAACGGACCTTTACCAAAAAAAGCCATGCTCAAGCGCGGAGAGCTTGTATGAAACATATTTTACCAATCCGTAAACCTAACTGATCTCTATTTAATATTCATTACTGTAATTCATTGTATTGTCTCGATCCAGATACGAACGAACTAAATTAAAAGCGGACCAGTGGTCTCACGAAGTTTTGAAACTAGCCTGGCGACCTTAGTATACAACGTATGTGGTACGGAGAGAGTGAAACGGACGCAGGATGATGTGCTAATTTTGCGGGGCCTGTGAATGGCTCCGTCAGTGGTAGAGAGCGTCATCAGCATGAGTAAAAGCAAACAAGCTGCGTGTAAAGTGGTATGCGCTCTACCACAATTTCAATAACTAAGACTAATGTGTGAAGTGCTACAGTGTGCACAATCATTTATAAATTGTGTTGGTTTTCTCTTATTGGGATGTAATCGTGTGAAATGTTATAATTTGTTGAACAACATTTTGAAAGGTCTTAACAGATTAAAACTGTGTGCGGTACCAGGACTCTATCCTGGAACCTTTGGCCTTTCACGGACAAATACACGACCCCAGAGTCGAATCCCGGTCCGGCACGTAATTTTAATCTGCCAGGAAGTTTAAAGTCCGTAGGCACTCCACTGGAGAGAGAAAGTTTGTTTTAGAAATAAAATTTTGTTTACAAAAACGAAGTTAATATTGTTTAAAAAGAATTTAAAGCGGGAATGTACAGACTTATTGGAATGCTGTGCATGAGGTGGTTCAGGAGCTCTATTGGTAGTCGAGGACATTACTAGCAAAAAGCTGCTTGGAAGTGTGGAAGGGTGGGGCTAAATAGCATGGTCGTATTACACCGCAGATTTGTCTCACAGGAATCGGATCTGAAGAGCACTCTGGCCACTCCACTAGATGTATTGTGCATCTTCGGTCTCGAGAAATATGTCCAATAGAGAAATTCGTAATGTCGGGTAATGTCGTCTATGAAAAAAGAAAGTCTGGACTGATCACTCAAACAGTTGAAATCTGTTTTCGCAGGACACAGCGGATCAGGTTGTGGAAAGGGACCAAGATTAGTTACTGTTAGTTACACAAGAACACACAGCTTTATTCCTCGAGAACCAGTGCACAGTTTTCTCTTTAAAACATCAAGGATCAACACGGCTGAGGGCCCAAGTAACTTCTCAGTAATAAAGTTTAAATAATTCCTTTTAAAACACAAGGACACGGCTGAAAGCCTGGCACAGTACTTGCGATAAAAGAAAATCAAAATCACAAACAACCGAACAATGGTGCTCAGAAGTGTTACAACGGTCGGCCTGGGGAGGAAACTCTAACAACAGTTTAGGTGAGACAGGCAGCCAAGAACTGAAGTTAAATAATCGAATGGCAACCCAAACTAGGGACGGCCCAAGGACCGACCGACAAGTTAACCAATTACCTTCCGTCCGACCCACGGCACAACCAAGAAAACTATCGGCCGAGGACGAGGATATGAACAGCTCTACGTCTTCAGAAATTGGCATCTAAAAACACTCCAGGAAGCAACAAAAAAATGTTCAAATGTGTGTGAAATCTTATGGGACTTAACTGCTAAGGTCATCAGTCCCTAAGCTTACACACTACTTAACCTAGGCCGGCCGGAGTGGCCGTGCGGTTCTATGCGCTACAGTCTGGAACCGTGTGACCGCTACGGTCGCAGGTTCGAATCCTGCCTCGGGCATGGATGTGTGTGTCGTCCTTAGGTTAGTTAGGTTTAAGTAGTTCTAAGTTCTAGGGGACTGATGACCTTAGAAATTAAGTCCCATAGTGCTCAGAGCCATTTGAACCATTTTGAACTTAACCTAAATTATCCTAAGGACCAACACAAACACCCATGCCCGAGGGAGGACTCGAACCTCCGTCTGGACCAGCCGCACAGTCCATGACTGCAGCGCCTTAGACCGCTCGGCTAATCCCACGCGGCCCAGGGAGCAACAACTCGTAAATGAACGAAGAGATGTCACAATAGTTGAGGTTTCATAACAGGTTAACTGATCACTCAACTTCAGCGTCCAGGTTCGGTGGGCAACGAACTTCGCCGCTCTCGCAGCTAGCGCCCGACGTTGCGACAGCGCGTGCGCGCCTCCAGCGGTCCGGGCCTGGGCTCGCGCCGCGGAGACTTCCTCGCTGCTCCGTCCCAACCGACTGACCTGCTGCAGCACGCAGACAGCATTAAAATAGCTGCTCCGTCAAACCACAAAAGCTACACACGGTTCCACGAAACACTTCTACTAACAACTCGAACAATACTAAAACCAGTGACTGTGGAACAATAAGCACGAATCACAAAATGACAGATATGGAGAACCAGAAGCGGTCGGCGACCAAATACACGTCGTCCGATGAGACGACCGACCGAATGACCAACAAAGGTCGTGCCCACTTAAATCACGTGTGTCGGCAACCTTCGGGTGAGTCATGGCTGTCTGGACTTCACTGCCGCTCCGTTCCGACTCCCTTGATGTCCGTTCGCAACTCGAACACACGACGACCCGGAGACACTGGATCGGACCCAACCATGCAGAGGGAACCCCAATCCATTGGCCACCCGACATCTCTGCACAAGGAAGGAACCAACCCAAGTCCTGCAAGATGACCAATTGAAGGGGCCGAGAAGCGGTCAGAAGGCCAAATACACGTCGCCCAATGAGGCGACCGATCGAACGACCAACCAACGGTCGTCCCCGCTCAAGTCTCCTTCCGCCGGACAGTGCATGTGTGTCGGCAGCGGTCGGTGAGTACTGGCTGTGCAGACGTTACTGGAGCTCCATCCCGTCTCAACTCCCGACACACGACGACCCGGAAATACTAGCGGTCGCTCGAAATATAGTCGACAGTGCTCTTATCGATAAGCGCTGCTGCTGCCACTCACGGGCAGGCAAGCCACCAACTTAGTGACTCTAGTAAATCATAAGGAACGGGACAGCAGTACCGCAAAGATATGGTGTCAAGTAATAAACGACACGACACGAGCTACGCACGCACGGCTCACACTACTGAAAATTCGCACGTAGGTTTGCTGTCCGCTCTCTCTCTCTCTCTAAACTTCTGGGCATTGTCGGTATAGCTCCGAACACTAACAAAGAAGTGTTATACTCCTAGACATTTACACTGTTCAGTCACACTAACGTAACCACCTGTCGAAAGCCTGAAGAACAAACTTTTGCAGCGTGGACCGCAGAGAGATCTGCCTAAAGAGAAGCAATGAGGTTCTGGATGGATGTGGAGCTATTCCGACTCCAGTGTCGTGGCCAGATGCGTTAGGTTTCGCAGTTGAAGATCCATGGCGCGGACAGCTCGATCGAGGTAGTCCCAAGGATTCTCGATTGGCCTTAAATCCGAGAAGTTTGGCGGTCATGAAAGTACTGTAAATACATCCTGGTGCTCTTCGAACAACGCACGCCCACTGCGAGCTGAGAGACACTTTGTATTGTACTTTTGGTAGATGCCATCGTGCCGAGGAAAAACAGACTGCCTGTAGGGCTGTACATGGTCCCGAGGGATAGATACATACTTGTGTTGATCCATTGTGTCTTCCACAATGACGAGATTATCCAGGGAATGTCCTCCGATCTGGACCCTTTCGATGATTGTTACATGGTGCTTGCTTGGTGATTTATTTCAGATGTTTCACTTCGTACACGCTAATGGTGATCTGTCAGGTGGAGCATAAAAAGTGATTCATCTAAAAAGGCCACCCGTCGCTACCCAGAGAATATGTCCAGTTGCGGTACTGGCCTGCAAATTCCAGCATTCGCCGGCCGAAGTGGCCGTGTGGTTAAAGGCGCTGCAGTCTGGAACCGCAAGACCGCTACGGTCGCAGGTTCGAATCCTGCCTCGGGCATGGATGTTTGTGATGTCCTTAGGTTAGTTAGGTTTAACTAGTTCTAAGTTCTAGGGGACTAATGACCTCAGCAGTTGAGTCCCATAGTGCTCAGAGCCATTCAGTTCCAGCATTCGTCGCCGCGGAACGGTAATCAGCATAAGTGCATGATCCAGGCTCCTGCTGCGAAGGTCGATATGCAGCAATGTTCGCTGAACGGTCGTTGAGGAGCCACTGTAGGCAGGCCTTGGGTAGTTATTCCTTAACTGCTGCACATCTGTTGCTCCGTTCACATCTCTGCAAAAATCATTCACCTTTGTCATTCTATGGCCTGTGGCTCACCACAGTTGCATCGGCTGCGATTTTGGATAGCGCCATTTTGCTACGCACTGTATACTTTAACCTCGGCGACACACGAACAGTTTAAAAACGTAGACGTTTCGGAAATTCTTCCACCCTTGGTCCTAAAACCAATGATCGTGCCCTTTTGGACGTCAGATACGGTGTTCCGTTTTCTCATTACGACAACGACTACACTATTATCAGCGACCCTCCCCCCCCCCCCCCCCCCCCCCGACAAGCTTTTATGTAACCTCCAATGCTAGTGTGGCAACCTGCCGTCTGTGAGCGGTGTTTGCAGATTGACGTCGAATGTAGGCGGTGGTCACATTAATGGACTGGACCATATGTATAATGCCTAGCGCCATCAGGCCTCTTTTAACATCAAATTAGTCTTCTTTTGTAATTTTTATGTTATTCTGCAACGAATCATTGTACCGGATTATAAGATACCACAGGTCGGTCCGTAGCGGTCACCAAACGGCTCGGCACATGCCACATAGGACATCGTCGTAGTCGCTGATACAGAAAAATCACAAGTATTAGATAGGAATAGGCAGGAAGGAAGATTACGGCTTAACACTGGCGGCGATGTCATTAGAGGATATACAGATCTTCGATCCGGGAAAGGAATCGGGCGTGCGAAACATACACATATACATGTCGCACACCATTTTATGGTGTAAGGCGCAGGGTACTTTGCGAACCACTGTTATTTAAGTCCTTTCCTGTCTCACTCGTGAATGATCTGCCGGAAGAACAATTTTTAGAAAGCCTTTGTCTGGACTCAGATCTATCTAACTTCTACCTTATTTGATTTTTCGTGACACGATTCAGTAGACAGGCTGACTCTATTAGAATATATATTCTCCGAACTTTAACACTACAGATTTTGAGAAGAAACAATACGACGATAAGCGATTTAGGGGAGCTACGGAGAACCTGAATGAGGATAATCAGGCGGGGATCTGAATTACTACACTCCCCACCGCCACCACAATTAAAGTCCAGAATCAGCATCGCACCACCTCAATCTGTGAAATACGTTGTAGTCCAGTCTGTGTTCAAAACAGCCGCTTCTGCAACAAAACTGCGCAAGTTTCTTTTTCAAGTGTTCTATAAGTTTTTTGGCTCACTGGATCCGAATTTCAGCAGCTAATACGTTGTCATTACAATTTCTTAATATTTGCATCGAACATGCTTTTCCATCAGTTCATTCAAAACAACCACTTCTAAGCGTAATACACCGAAAGTATAGCTAAATGGCTCTGAGCACTATGCGACTTAACTTCTGAGGTCATCAGTCACCTAGAACTTAGAACTAATTAAACCTAACTAACCTAAGGACATCACACACATCCATGCCCGAGGCAGGATTCGAAGCTGCGGCCGTAGCGGTCTCTCGGCTCCATACTGTAGCGCCTAGAACCGCACGGCCATTCCGGCCTGCCGAAAATATAGCTCCGATGAGAGATAGACAGATGGGAGGGGTCGTTTAGCTGTATGAAGCAGAATGCTCTGTTTCTATTTTCTCTTTGCTCCCTTCTTCATTATGGAAAACTGAATGTTTCAGGTGTCTATTGTAGGAAACGTAATGAACACTACTGGCCATTAAAATTGCTACACCAAGAAGAAATGCAGATGATAAAAGGGTATTCATTGAACAAATATATTATACTATAATTGACATGTGATTACATTTTCACGCAATTTGGGTGCATAGATCCTGAGAAATCAGTACCCAGAACAACCACCTCTGGCCTTAATAACGGCCTTGATACGCCTGGGCATTGCGTCAAACAGAGCTCTGATGGCGTGTGCGTGTACAGGTACAGCTGCCCATGCAGCTTCAACACGATACCACAGTTCATCAAGAGTAGTGACTGGCGTATTGTGACGAGCCAGTTGCTCGGCCACCATTGACCAGACGTCTTCAATTGGTGAGAGATCTGGGGAATGTGCTGGACAGGACAGCAGGCGAACATTTTCTGTATCCAGAAAGGCCTGTACAGGACCTGCAACATGCGGTCGTGCATTATCTTGCTGAAATATAGGGTTTCGCAGGGATCGAATGTAGGGTAGAGCCACGGGTCGTAACACATCTGAAATGTAACGTCCACTGTTCAAACTGCCGTCAGTAAGAACAAGAGGTGACCGAGACGTGTAACCAATGGGACACCATACTATCACGCCGGGTGATACGCTAGTATGGCGATGACGAATACACGCTTCAAATGTGCGTTCACCGCGATGTCGCCAAACACGGATGCGACCATCATGATGCTGTAAACAGAACCTGGATTCATCCGAAAAAATGACGTTTTGCCATTCGTGCACCTAGGTTCGTCGTTGAGTACAGCATCGCAGGCGCTCTTGTCTGTGATGCAGCGCCAAGGGTAACAGCAGCCATGGTCTCCGAGCTGATAGTCCATGCTGCTGCAAACGTCGTCGAACTGTTCGTGCAGATGGTTGTTGTCTCCCCATCTGTTGACTCAGGGATCGAGACGTGCCTGCACGATCCGTTATAGCCATGCGGATAAGATGCCTTTCATCTCGACTGCTAGTGATACGAGGCCGTTGGGATCGAGCACGGCGTTCCGTATTACACTCCTGAACACACCGATTACGCCGGCCGGAATGGCCGAGCGGTTCTAGGCGCTACAGTCTGGAAACGCGCCACCGCTACGGTCGCAGGTTCGAATCCTGCCTCGGGCATGGATGTGTGTGATGTCTTTAGGTTAGTTAGGTTTAAGTAGTTCTAAGTTCTAGGGGACTGATGATCTCAGAAGCTAAGTCCCATAGTGCTCAGAGCCATTTGAACCATTTTTTGTTAACATTTTGAAAGGTCTTAGCAGATTAAAACTGTGTGCGGTACCAGGACTCTAAACTGAGGCCTTTGGCCTTTCACGGACATTTGAACCATTTTTGAACCACCGATTCCATATTCTGCTAACAGTCATTGGGTCTCGACCAACGCGAGCAGTAACGTCGCGATACGATAAACCGCAATCGCGATAGGCTACAATCCGACCTTTATCAAAGTCGGAAACGTGATGGTACGCATTTCTGCTCCTTACACGAGGCATTACAACAACGTTTCACCAGGCAACGCCGGTCAACTGCTGTTTGTGTATGAGAAATCGGTCGGAAGCTTTCCTCATGTCAGCATGTTGTAGGTGTCGCCACCGGCGCCAACCTTGAATGCTCTGAAAAGCTAATCATTTGCATATCACAGCGTCTTCTTCCTGTCGGTTAAATTTCGCATCTGTAGCAAGTCATCTTCGTGGTGTAGCAATTTTAATGGCCAATAGTGTACTTTCACGTGGTACAGGTTTTTTGAAAACATGTACAGTATATTTTTCGAGTTTAGAGGGTGGACGTGGACGTTTCTGACCTTTTCACAGGAGGGCCACAAATTCGCTGTTTTCCAGCACGCTCTAGCGTGGATACTGCTCGTCAGAAAATTAGATCTGACTATTGCGTTTTCCAGAAATTTTGTCTACTGCAATTTTATATAGAACGGTCACCTTCGAAAAACGCATAGTTTTTGAGATATATTCGAAAAAATGAAAGAAAGTGCGACATTTTTTTGCGTTTTCAGTTGTGAAGCAGATCTCATATAAGGCAAAAAAAAAAACCTGAAGATCGGCTTTAGCACCAAAAAAACATAAAGACCGCTGAGGAAAGTATTTACGGAATTTTGTTTATGGGAAATCGCCATTTCAGTGGGCTGTTAGAATAGAATACGGCGTTGCCATTCTGTTGTTCCAAGAAGACAGAACACGAAATAAAATGCACGAATATTTATTTCTGTGATTATATTTACACGTTAACTATCGTTCATGTTATTACCATACAATCAGAGCTCCATACTGCCCGCATCCGTAACACAGCTGCACCTTTTAACATTAAAAATACCTCACCACTTGATTTACAAGCACAAGTTGCAGCCAGCGATGAACATACGTTAGAATAGTACATACTTACAGAGCTACATTGCAAGTGGAGAACATACTCGGTTCTTGCTTACTTACTCAGGGCAAAACAGCGCCTATTGTACACAGACTTGTTCCACAGCCACTGAATGAATCGGTTTCTGTAAGACGTATGACAGCGCAAAGATACTGTTGAAGGTCGCTCATCACTATGGCAAATGCGAATTTTATCCATTGTGAATACTGTTCAACTCCGTGGCTGTTCCTTTGTAGGGTGTAGAAAAGTTTTCGCTACCAGTTCACAATGGATAAATTTTACTTAATGTTTCCTAGCCAGGTATTACCAACCATCAATGCATTCAGAACATGTAAAATCAAGACGATGAAGATCTCAAGCAATCAAATTCAACTAAAACTGCCTTTTATCCAATGTAATACTGAAGTACATTAAAATTAATGTTAGGAGCCACACTAAGTCATTTAAAATACAAGTCAATGTGTAAAA
This sequence comes from Schistocerca piceifrons, assembly GCF_021461385.2. NCBI lineage: Eukaryota > Metazoa > Arthropoda > Insecta > Orthoptera > Acrididae > Schistocerca > Schistocerca piceifrons. Next base: position 403,738,529 of record NC_060141.1, on the reverse strand, counting down.
CTGTATGGTTAAAAACTGAAATCAAATCATTATACAAAAGTAAAGATGCCGTTAAGAAACAAATGCTCGAACTCGGCATTAGGCAATTCCTAGACTCCAGTGCAGTTTATGTGTATTTTAGATAGCATTAATAACCAAGTGTGCAAAGAACACTTAGTTGGGTCAACTAGACATAACCAGAAATTACTTGCTCTCAATCCTACAAACTACAACAACTACAATCTCCTTCCACATCAGAACAAAGGCTTTACGATACGATTATTAATTCAACCACAATCACATTTGACAAAAATTAAAATAAATAACTTGAGAAGGGTCTCAAACATAATACGCCACCAATACTCACTGACAACAACAGCAAAGAATTAATGATCTACTCTAAAATGGCATGTGACTGAGCTAAAATAAACAATAATGAAAAGATTAATATTGGGATGCAAGTTAAGAATATCATATAGAAAAACTTACAAAAACAAAAATCACATAACTGTGACTCCAAAGTGCTCAGGAATATTAATAAAAAGCTATCTCAAAACAAAGCTATGGTAGTCAAATCTGACAAAGGGAACTCAGCTGTTGTTATGTATGAATCTGATTGTATCAACAAATATCTAGGATTTTTCGATAATACATGGAACACCGAATGACCCCACACCCAAATTTCAGGCCCAGATTGAGAAACTACTGACATCTTCCGGCTTTCTGTTATCTGACTCTGATGTTCTAAAATGCCTTGTCATGAACCCATCGGCACAAAAACCGCGTTCACAACCAAATATTCATAAAGAAAATTGTCGTATGTGCCCCATACTCAACTCAAGAAACAGTCCAGCATATTTTATCAGCAAGAAATTTAAGGACATTCTCACTAACTTTCATACCTATGAAAACAATTTTTCTGTTAAGAATAGCTATGAACTCATTGAACATATCAAAGACTTATCAATAGCAGAGGGTACCAGATTCGCTTCAGTGGACATAGCAAACCTTTATACCACCGATCTTAACATGACACTATTCAGATAATATAAAACAACCTATTAAAACACAAAAAACTGTCAAAGGCTGAGATATGTGAACTCATTGAATTTGCTAGAACTAATTCTATCACACAGTTATTTTACTTTTAATAACAAAATTTATGAACAAGAAGATGGTCTTGCAATGGGCTGTAGTTTGGCTGGAATACTTGCAAGTATTTACATTAACCACATATAAAATAAATTTATCAGGTCAAATTGTTCACCTGAAAATAAAATAATATACTGCAAAAGGAATGTGGATGATACTACTATCCTGTATAACTGAGGAGATTGGGAAACTTGCTAAAGGTCTCAGAAGCATGCACAACATCAACTTCACTGTAGAACATCAAGCAGATAAAGGAATCAATTTTCTTGACCTTACAGTATCTAATGTAAACAACAAACGTGTCTTTACAGAAAACCCACCACTAGTGACGTTGTCATTAACAACTCCTCATGTCATCCAGTACAACACAAAATGCAAAATGGTATTCTTCATATCTACACTTAATTCTATACATAAAATCCCACCCACCCCCACGATAAACAAAAAAGAAATTAACATTATCAAAGAAATTGCACGTAGAAATGGATACAGCTTAGATGTAATTGATAAACTTAACAACAAAACCAAAAAGAATCAATGCACACCTCCTAAATCAGATACACAAGAAGGATAAAACACATTTGCCCACATGCCCTTTAAGGTAAAATTTCATAAAAAAATTGCCAATCTCTTTCGGAAAACTGGTATTCAAATTTCTTTGAGCATTAACAAGAAGCTACCACAGCACATCATCCACAACAGTAAGACAAGTAACAAGTGCCGCCAAAAATCAGGTATTTACAAACTGTTATGTGACAATTGTCCACAGTTCTACGTAGGACAAACTGGAAAGAGTTTCACTACAAGATACTTTGAGCATATGGATGTCTTCTGGCTAAATAACTTTGACAAATCCAGCTTTGCAAAGCATCTAAAAGAACATGCTAAATTCGCCACAGCCATTACAGACAATCTACAAATGAACAGATACTCGTCTGCATTGAGTTTCTTCTTTCTTCTTGTGGACAGAGTAAACGGCTTGGTTGGCACCAAAGTCCCATAAGACATCTTAGCGAGCAGTCCTGTACTCTCTGCTATACTCCACGTCTTCCAGGCCAAGATATTAGCGTCTGGAAAAGCTTCAAGGCCACCATAGTCCGCGTGGTTGCCCCATACAACTGCCAAAGTAAGCCATGTACTGCCTCCAAACACAGCTTCCACATCACAAGTGAACTGCATTCGTAGTCCACGAAACACATTAGGACCTCCCATCAGCTGTTGCTGATGGGAGGCAGCGAGGCAACGGAAACAAATGAATCTGTTCGAAAAGTTAGAAATTTACATCCACATCTCTAACTCACCACACCTTACTCTCAACGAAAAAGTGGAGCTTGCCAACAAATCTTACCTCCGCATATTTCATGATATATTCAAAAACAAAAACTCATTATCCTCTGATATCTAGTAACAAAGTAATATGCCATGGAAATCCGATGTAGCAATCGTACAACAGTCCAACTGTCATTATCGTAGTTTGTAAAAGTCATATAGTAAACACAAGTTTTAACTGTCATTTTGTAATTTGCAGTAGATTTCAAATTTTCATGTGTATAACATCGTTGTACATTTTCGAAATTCGTAGTAGCTTTCAAGATTTTATGTGTACAACATCATTATACTTCCTAGATATAAGTTCTCTGACAACTGGTGGCTCAAAAAAATTCCATTTTCGTAATTTGCAATAGCTCTCAGTAATTTCATATGTGTAACATCATTGTAGCTCCTAAATCTAAGTTCAATGACAAAAATGTGGATCAAAAAATTCATAACGTGGTTCAAAAGTTTCACAATTTATAATGGCTTTTAAGGTTCTATGTAGGCAACATCATTGCACTTCCCTTGTCTAAGTTCTTTGACAGTAACCTACATGTTTGAATGTAACCACTGTGTATAGCACGATTCGCGACATAGTAGTGAAATACGCACCTAAATTTTAAAAAAACTGAAACATGGACTTGAAAATGGTAACAAATGTGCATCTGAGTTAAAAAACTGTCACCGCAGCATAATTATAATAAGAATACTTCATTTTTATGTAAGTACAGATATATTTTCGACAAATGCTGCCTTGCCACTTACAATTGTTCCACTTGTGTCGGTTTATCCACCAGTAAATAATTTTCTTTGTATTCAGACAGTGATCTCCAGCAATATAAACATGTACATGAACGTATAAATACCTGAGGATGGACACAAACCCGAAACCGATCATGTGACGAATAAATAATCTTTTATTGTAATTGGTAGCGAAAATTGTTCTGCACGTTGCGACAAATTTTCTGACAAAGACGTTGTTGCGCAATGAACACCTTGACCGAAAGCTACCAAAAGAATACTACAGTATTTCCATGCGTGTGGGATATCTTCATTAAAATTTCATCCTCATGAGAGCTGATCGTTAGTACAGAAAAAAAGACAGTCCTATAGATAAAGTATGCGGTAAGTGCACGCTGGCAAATTGGGCGTGTCTAAATGTATTATACTTTTCGGGTGGAGATCACAACGCAGCATGCCATTAGGGCAGGCACGTGTAACCTGACGCCAGTTTTCGAATTTAGAGGCAGGTCGGATCATTGCCATGAGAGACATAGCAGCGTCATATCAACAGATGTCACAGACAATTGGCTGCAGCGCAATGAGCGCAGAACGACTGGTAACTTGATGGATTCCGGACAACAGCGTGGCCAGAAGAGTAAACATGGATCCTTCCACTAGGTGTACATCACCAGGAGATCGTAGGATTGCTCGTCTGACTCTGGCGACACACAGATGACAACAACTGAAATCCGCACAGAGGTGACAGGAAGACGTCGGGACGCGCCGTCGGGTTGAGCTGGAATGAGATCTCAAGACACCATTCATCGTTCGCCACTGACACCATACCACAAACAACAGAGACTGGCATGAGGCAGAGCCAAAGTCACCATCGCCGTTAGGTGGCATTCTGTGGTGTTCAGAAATTAGTCTCACTTCTGTCTGTGTCGGTTATACACGGCCCAGACACATTAACGTGCCTATGTTCGACCTTAACTAGTGATAACCACTCCCAGACGGAAAGTGGCAGCACTAACAATGGAGGGTATAAAAAGCGTATCGGGCGGACACGGAAAACAATCCAATCGTTCTCGTCATGCTAGAATGGAAGCGATTTATCTGACATCCAAAAGGGCATGGTCATTAGTTCAAATGGTTCAAATGGCTCTGAGCACTATGGGACTTAACATCTGAGGTCATCAGTCCCCTAGAACTTAGAACTACTTAAACCTAACGAACCTAAGGACACCACACACATCCATGCCCGAGGCAGGATTCGAACCTGCGACCGTAGTGGTCGCGCGGTTCCAGACTGAAGCGCCTAGAACCGCTCGGTCACACTGGCCGGCCATGGTCATTGGCTTTCGGACCAAGGAAGGAAACATTTCCGAAAAGGCTAAGTTAGTAAACTGTTTACGTGCCGCCGTGGTCGAGGTGCTATCCAAAACCGCAGTCGAGGTAACTGTGGTGCATCATGGGCCATAGATGACAGAGGCGAACGACGGCTGCGGAGATGTGTACGGGCGAATAGACGTGCAACTGTTGAGAAACTGACCACTCAGATGAAGCAAGAGGCTACCAACAGTGTCTCCTCAACACCACCCAGTGGATGTTGCTGCACGTGGGCCTCAGCAGCAGGCACGTGGTTCACACACCCACGCTGACTGCTGTTCATTGATGATGAGGGTTGGAATTTGCACTCCAATACCGCAACTGCTCGTTCACTGAGTGGCGATAGGTGGCCTTTTCAGATGGATCATCTTTTACACTCCACTGGACAGATGGCCGTTGGCGTGTATGGCCTTTCAACAATCGTCGGGATGGTCCAGACCAGAGGAGGGAGCGTCACGGTCTGTGGAATGTTTTCGTGGCATTCCCTGGGTGATTTAGTTATTTTGGATGGCACAGTGGATCAACACAAGTATGTAGATATCCATAGGGATCATGTCCACCTCAGCATGCAGTTTGTTTTTGCTCAGCATGATAGCACCTACTAGCAGGAATATGACACGTCTTCCAGTGTGCATGTGTGGTTCGAAGAGCACTGGATGTGTGTACTGTACTCCCTTAGCCACCAGATTTGCCGGATTTAAAGACAGTCGCGAACCTGTGGGAGTACCCTTGATCCTCAACCATATAACCTAGCGCAAATCGCCACAGAACTGGGATCACCGCGGTCCCACACCCTGTCAGTACATTCCAGAACATCATTGACTCTTTTCCTGTACGTCTGGGCTGTAAAATATGGTTATTCAGACTTATGACAGGTGGTGACCTTCGTGTGACTAGCCCGTGTGTCTACGCCAACGAGTCCATAGACGACATGGCGAATGATCACAGGAAGCAGCGATTATCGAGACCCGTACCTCTCCAACTCCTGCAATCATCGTGTGAAGAGCTACTGGATATGAGAAAAAAAATGGTTCAAATGGCTCTGAGCACTATGGGACTTAACATCTGTGGTCATCAGTCTCCTAGAACTTAGAACTACTTAAACCTAACTAACCTAAGGACATCACAAACATCCATGCCCGAGGCAGGATTCGAACCTGCGACCGTAGCAGTCCCGCGGTTCCGGACTGAGCGCCTAGAACCGCTAGACCACCGCGGCCGGCGATATGAGAAAAGGATTGGTTTGGTAGCTGTAGCAAGCAGGCTGAATGCACGTCCCTAAGTGGCAAAAATTATACTCCCTTTCATCACACTTTTCACGATCAGGGTACCAAATGGAATACTTCAGCCAGATAAGACAGGATCTCACACAGAAATTCACGCTACAAAAGTTTTGAGGATTGTTTGGATCCCTGGCTAGCGTGCCCTGATTTTTCCCCCAGAGAGGATGCCTGGGATGTGGTGGATCCGGAGGCTTCCATGTCATTATGAATACAAGGAGGTTCATGCGACTGTGGGGGTCTCATCTCTTGCCGATATTAATGATGGGCATCCGTTCCAAATGGAATGAAAATTTAATGATTTTATACATGTGACGTGATTAATACGGCCACAAAATTTGATAAATATCGGAATGGTGTTTGCATGTTGTAACTTTTTTCATTGCCATTATTGCAGTTCCTCAGACATGCGAGAAGTCACAATTCTTTTTTGACGTGGTGCTGAATGTCGGTTCAGAAACAATAACTCGTACATGACATAGAGGACATGGTGATTCTTGTGTTCTACTATCACTCCCCTCTGCTTTCAGCATGTCATTGATCATGTGCCTAAATAGCTGGAACGATTTCTTTCTAGTTGCTAGAGTGTTACCAACTAGTTGTCCCGAAAACTATGGTACAATCAATTCCTCTACATGGTATCTCAAAATATCGTGCTGAAATTACTGTTTATCAACTGTGAATCTCTCATCCGAGGTAGACGTTCTTACATTGAGGTGACAAAAGTCACGGGATAGTGATATGCACATATACGTACGGCAGTAGTCTCGCGGACACAAGGTATAAAGGTCGGTGTATTAGCGGAGTCGTCATTTGTACTCAGATGACTCGTGCGAAAAGGTTTCCGACGTGATTATCGCCACACGACGGGAATTACCAGACTTTGAACGCGAAGTGCTAGTTGGAGCTAGACACATGGGAAATTCAATTTCGGAAATCGTTGGGAAATTCGATATTCCGAGAGCCACAGTCTCGAGAGTATGCCGAGAATACCAAATTTCAGGCATTACCTCTCACCACCGAGAACGCAATGGCCTATCGTCTTCACTTGACCGAGAGTAGAGGCGATTGCGTAGGGGTGTCAGTGTTAACAGACAAGCAGTACTGCGTGAAATAACCGCAGAAATCTATGTGACACGTACGACGAAAGTAACCGTTAGGACAGTGCGGCAAAATTTGGCGTTCATGGGCTATGGCAGTAGACGACCGACGTAAGTGCCGTTGTTAATAGTACGATATCGCCAGCAGCGCATCTCCTAGGGCTGTGACCATTTCGATTGGACCCTAGACGACTAGAAAACCGTGTCTGGTCAGATGAGTCCCAATTTCACCTGGTAAGACCTGATGGTAGGGTTCGAGTGTGGCGCAGACCCTACGAAGCCACCAACTATTATCGTATGAGTCTCAAGTTTCCCGCTAATTTGAAAAATACGCGTTGAAAGTTTTGGGTTACGTTTTTGGCAGTTAACTTAAACATACCTCTTGTCAGAGATCCCGGGACCATACAACAATCCTTCCAGATCCAAATCGAGATTCTCCTCCATCTGGTCCTGTGGACATCTTTGGCAGCATCTGTCATCCCCTGTTCTGCTCTCTCGATGCGTTTCTACGTATGCTTTCGTGCATAAGTTGGTAACAGGCTGGTCCGATATGAAGTTTGAGGACTTCCATGATTTCCATGTTGCCTGTCAGGCCGTCGCTGATATAACATGCTGCCATATCGGCCGCGAAGCCGACTAGCTTTTCCTCACTGTGCGACTGCGTGCGGGACTGCGGCTGAGAAGGGAGCCTCTTGAGTGCTCTGTCCACCGGCCTCTTGTATACGAGGTGCCTGGTTAGCAGTGCCTTCCCCGGCTAGTCAGTTGTAGTCTCGGTCCGAGGAAAGGCTAGTAGCTGTTGTTTGATGGTCGACACAGTGCGCACTGGCCGTGGTAGCCGTAGTGTACGGTTGTCGAATACATTCCGTTAATGGAGGTGTTTGTGTGCGATGCGGCGGATCGGACAGAGCTTTCAGACACTGCCTCTACTAGCAGCGGATTGTGGACGCCTGCCGACACATGACTGGCGGTTTTTTATGGCGGAGAACAAGCTACACTTCAGTGCACGAAGTGGTGAGCGTTATGTTCGTTTGTAAACAGGTTTGGCTTGCGTCGGAATAAATGACTCACTTATTTCGTTGAGCTGCGGTGCGTCATCTTGCCTTCAAGTTTTGTATATTCAGGTGGGCACAAGGCTATGTTTTAAGAACGGCAGAAAACCAACCACTATTCTATTACGTGGTTTCTTTGGTGTAATGTTTATTTGCTGGCTCATTTGTTCTAGTGGCGTTAATTTTGCTGTAACTACCACTCAGGGTGATGACAACTACATTGTTTCTTCATTACTGTGTTTTGAAATAAGTCTTACCGAAAGATTCTAGCTAGGCTTTAAATTCTGAATGGTTTGTGTTGGCTGATTATAGTGAGCCGAGAATCGGAGCCATAGTTTTTAAATATGTTTAACCTTAGTGTTTTGGTATCTGTTTTAAAGAAATATTTCTTAGGATTTCCCTGTTTAAGGGAATTTTAATTTTCTTTCAAAAGCCACGGCACTTTTGCCCACAGACCTTTTAGTAATGATTATGTTATTCATTTACTGATTACTAACTTTTAGTAATCGTACTTCTCTTACGGCAAGATTGGTCGAATTAATTTTAATCCTTTTAAAGCAGCTTTCTGGTTTTTGAATTTCGGTGTTATTGATCACTTCATCTGTTAGTGCTACGTCCTGTAATGATTTCTCTTGAGCCTTTGATTTGTCAGTGTATTTCCTACGGCAGCTCTCACGAAGGACTTAGGTGCCGTTTGGTTGTGAAAGCTATGCCGACCGTTGCATCTGTAATGCTAGTGTCATCTGAATTTGTCGTAAACTGTGCAGGCTATGATGTGGTATATTTGTTTGTGGTAGCTTACAGATTTATTTTTAATTTGTTGTTAAATAAATGTGTGCTACTTATTTGTGTTTCCTCTGCATCTGTGTCCATGATCCTTCCACGACCGAATTAACCGTAGTTCGCAATTTAATTCAGTGGTATTGCAGCAACAGCCCAGATGTCTTTCTGTCATTAAACTATCCCAATGAAGGCGCAGCTGTCCATGCGTGTTGTGAATGAAGCAGTGCGAGAGATTGAGAGCGTATGAGACAAAAGCATCGGTTAACTATGTTAGTACAAACACTGTTTAAAATGCCACACATCTACAGTTATGAAGAACATGTAGATATAGTATATGTCTACAGCTTCTGTGGAATGGTAGTGATCCTGCTGCTGTCGATGGATACTGTCGGTGCTTTCCAGAAAGTCGAATTCATGATCGTAGAGTGTTTACCAGAGTTTTAAGCACGTAGTGTGATAGAGGTAGTCTTCCAGGTTCCCATATTTTTCCTGAACGTGTAGTTCAACAACCCGTGCAGGAACAGCCAAATAATGTTGAAATGTGGCAGCATACGGTGGCTTTCTGCACGTATCAATGTCCCGCGAACAAGCGTATGGTGAACATTACATGCGGAAAACTTGTCCCCATTTCGCATACAGCGTTTCTACTATCTTCATTGGCGACAACGCCATACATTTTGAGTTTTGTCAGTGGTTAAACGACAATCGTCATTTGCTTCCGTTAATACTACTCACGGATGAAGACTCGCTTACACGGAATGGAATCAACAACACAATCCACGCGGTATAGCCGTGCGGTCTTGGGCGCCTTGTCACGGTTCGCGCAGCTTCCCCCGTCGCAGGTTCGAGACCCCCCACTGGCATGTGTATGTGTGTGTTGTCCTTAGTGTAACTTAGTTTAATTAGTGTGTAAGCCTAGGGACCGATGACCTCAGCAGTTTGATCCCATAGAACCTTACCACAAATTTTTACAACAAGGAAAATCCACATGCTACAGAGGAAACCACTTTCCAAGTTCGTTTTTCGGTCAATGTTCGATGCGGCATGATCTGTAACATGTTGATAGGTTCAGACATTTTATAGAAAAAAATCACGGGCCATTAAGAGCACCAGACATTACTCCATCAAATTATTGTTTACAGGAATGGATGAAGTCTGAGGTGTCCAGACGAAAGGTGAATACCGAGATGAACTGCTTACAACGCAACATTTTATCCCAAGAGTGCACATACACAGTGAAGCTGACGGTGGGATATTCGTATATTTATTGTGAAATGTACAGCAGCTGTGATGTGACGTTACGTTAACGCTTAGAGGTGAATGTGCTAAAAATACTAATTTCTTAATTGACACTTTGTAAAACGCATACTGCAATGCTTACTAACTGTTGTACATGTATAAACCTGATAATGTAATGAATAATAGAGAAAATAAATAACAGTGTACATTAAACGTGTTTTATGTCGGAAACCATTCGGAATAGGATGTCTGTCCATATTAGGTTTATTGCTTCAGATGATCATTCCTGTCATATCCTTGAACACTGACCATATTTTCTAGGACATCCTGTATATAGTTAACGACAGGCGCCCACGGAAGTTGACGGCAGTTTCTGAGGATCAAGAAGATATTATGAAGACGAATGGTTTGGCCCCATGTACTTAGTTATGCCGTGGGAGATTTATATTATTTTCTATATCTACTTCTTTATTGCACAATCCATCTCATGATGTGTAGCTGACGGTAATTCGTGTACCCCTTCAGTTTCGAACTTTCTTATTCCATTTCCGAATGTTCTATGGGAAGAGAGATTGTTGATAAATCACTGGGCCAGGTCAGAAGCTTGAATCTCTCTGACTTTACCTTAAAGCACTTTTCACGAAATATATCTAGGGGAAAGGAATATATCATTTGCATCTTCTAGGAACTTACTCTCCCTGAAAGTTTACAGTAAATGGCACCGTGATGTATAACGCTTCCCCTGTCATGTGTGCTACTAGAATTGCATGAGCATCTCCGTGACGCTTTCGTACTTACTAAAAACCTGCAACGCTGGCGGTGTTCTTCTTCGGATTTCCCCTGTTTGTCAATCTCATCGGCTCCGGATCACAGGATGACCAGCATATTCAAGTACAGATCGATCGACAGTGTTTAAAGCTACCTCCTCCATTTTTGGACTACACTTCCTGGGGATTCTTCAGTGAATTCCAGTCAGCATCTGGCATTCCAGTTACTAGTTTTGTGTGGTCGTCCTACTTTAAATCGTTGCGTGTACATATTCCTAGATACATAATGGATGTGACTGCTTGCCAGAGCTTTTTCTGCAATCCCGTTATCATACAGTAAAGGGACTTTTAGCCTACTTACGTGTAATAATTTAGATTTATGTTGATACTCAAGCGCCAATCCCTGCTCCAATAATATTCCCCTACGAGTGTTCTTGCATTTCGCTACAATTTTCTAACCCTGCGATTTCTCTGTAGATAACAGAATCGTCCTCGTGAAGTGTCATGCAAATAGTGATTTTGTCGACTACGTCTACACTTATACTGCCGGAAAAAATTTACTTCACCTAGAAAGACGACGTCGATTTTGATCAAATGAGGGAATATGCCACCTGGGAGACAGTAGATGTACTGATAATGGTTTCAACGTCGTCTGTCAACAGATACGGAGCGGTATTGCTACCAGAGCGTCACCTGCGTCAACCCTTTAATAGGGAATGTTCACAGGCAGAAGGCTCAGTGTGGTGCAAATGTATGGAGAAAACAGCCAACCGTGCACCGAGACGCACTCGTCCTTACCACAGACAACTGAGCGACCTTGAAAGGAGTCAAATTGTGGCCTTCCGAGTGGTGGGATGGTTCTTTCGGAGAAATGCCACAGAAATTACGGGTACTGCCTCAGTTGGGCAACGATACTGGTATCAGTCGTCAAGTGAACATTCTCTCACCCACAAACGCCCACCAGGATCGTCGTATTTTAAGGGCAGCAGTGGCCGATCGTACAGCTACCGCAACACAGATAAGAGGGCTTGTGAATCCAGACGTGTCAACACGAAGTGTTGCGAATTGGTTTTGGCAGTGGGATTTCAGGCACGCACACCTCTGTCCCGTCAGCATCGTGGTCGGCACGACGGTGCCGTCAGAGAATCGGTTGGAAGATGGAATGATGCAACGTGGTCAACAGCGATGAAACCAGGTTCTGCCTAAACGCAAGTGATGGTCGTTTGTACATATCACATAGATCTGGTGAGCACTGTCTCTTGCACTCCTGCCACCGTTTTTAATGCAGCATTTTCTGCCATTTTATCTGAGCACCACGACTATGTAGCTGTTTTTACGGATGGGTCGAAACAAGGGGATTCTGTTGGCTGCTCAGTTGTTTTTCCATATCGTGTCCTCAAGGTCCGACTGCCTCAGACTTTTACTGTCTTTGATGCAGAATTGTTTGCGATCTTGCGGGCACTGGAGCACATGAGACATTCTTCCTCTCCTAAATTTCTTGTCTGTTCCGAATCACTCAGTGCCCTTCACTCATTGGAACGTTTGTATCCGGCAGACAAAATTGTCCTGACCATCCAGGATGCCCTCCTCCGACTACAGCGACTGGGGAAGGTTGTAGCTTTCTGCTGGGTTCCGGGGCATGTTGGCATTGCTGGGAATGAAAGGGCAGATCTCGCAGCCAAGGAGGCGTGTCTCGGCCCACAAGTATCTCAGTGTGCTATCCCCTTGCACGCACTCACCTCGCTGTTGAGTTCACGGGTCATGCGTCGGTGGGAGGATGAGTGGCTGGAAGTGACTGACAATAAGCTCCGTATAGTCAAGCCCACAACGTGTGCGTGGTGTACTTCCTTTCAGCCCCATCGACGGGACGAGGTTCTCCCCACTCGGCTTCCTGCTCCGGCGAGAGAACCCTCCAATGTGTGGTGCTTGCGGCGTCCAGGTCACTGTGCGCCACGTTTGATTGGATTTCATTTTATTTTCTGACCAGCGGGTCGCGGCTGACTTGCCAGCGGACCTGCCGTCTCTTTTAGGCAACACTCGGACGAATGTGGTTAAAGTTTTAAAGTTCTGTGCCCTATCAAATGTTTTTACAAAGATTTTAGGGAGAGGATTTTAATTTGCTCACTGTGTGACAAACTCGCCCATATTTTATGTAAGTGGCCAGCCAATAACAATTTCCTGTGACATTCTTGTTGCTATGTTTCCCCTTTCCTTAGGTTTTACTTTCTTGCGTAGCATTTTCCTTCTTTTCCTGCTTTCTTTGAGTGTGTGCTTTAGTTTTCTTAGGTCTGTCCACATTCGTTCCTTTTAATGTGTGTCAGGGCGCTGATGACCTCGATGTTGAGCGCCATTAGCTCCAACACACCACCACCACCACCATCCTACAATCCATTCGTCCAAGACAGACTAGCACCACACCAGGCCTTATGTCTGGAATGCGATAAGCTAGAACTCTCTTTCACCTTTGGTGGAGGAGGCGTTAACCAGCGCTCTGGTACATGCAGAATGTTGTCAGACACTTTCTTTTGCAGTTCTCGCAACATGAGGGTGATGTGTCGTTCCAGTAGGATAATTCCCATGCATTGCCAGTGAAACTCATTTTGCTCTGCAAGACGTGGAGCAACTTCTCTGGTCAGCACGATCTCTGGACTTGTCTCCAATCGAGCATGTGTGGGATATTATTGGACGAGAAGTGATTCGTGCAGCATGTCAACCAACAACGCTTACAGAACTACGTGAACAGGCCGAGCGGACATGATATAAAGTATTCCAAGACAGTATTTGTCATCTGTACGATCGACAGGATACGAGAATCAGCGCCTGCATTGCCGCCAGTG